>NC_043969.1:3849706-4202206 GCF_902148855.1 Sphaeramia orbicularis | reverse complement strand
CAAAAAGCCCAACATAACAGGGTGTTGCATCACAGAAAGGTATCTCATGTAGAAAGACTGGATGTCATCACTACAACAAGAAACCCAATTAATACGATTCAGCAGGTCTTCTTTGACAACAGCCACAACTGCAACACGTACAGCATCTCAAGCACAATTAACAATATTTACGTGATAAAGTTACAAAAACTTTAAAATGTTAATTAAAATGCATAATATTCACCAGAAACTACTGCTTATTTTGTAGTATATCACCATCCAAATCAATTTCTTCTCCTCTGTTGACCGTTGTGTGTTGTAAAAACAGCTAATAAATCTAAAGTAATATATTTTAGGTTATGCAAGTTGCTACAAATGCAGTTTGGTCACTGAATTTGCTCTGACTAGTATGCTCTTTGACCAACCATCCACTCAAATGTTGTGGAAATGCAGACTGAGTGCCAAGTATGGCTGCCACCATAATGACATTTGAGTTGATGATGAACTATTACACAAATAATTTTGATTTATGATGTTTTTGTCTATTCTGACAATTTTATTCAATTACTGCAATACAAGCAAAGATTGTCCATTTACAAAGGAGGTGTAACATTAACTTTGCTAATGATATAAAACAGTTTGCTTCCTGTTTTGTAAGTGGGCGTGGTCAGTAGGTGTTCGAATGTTGTGTACAAGGGTTGATATTTACTGATAACTAACATTATTATGTACTTATTGACTTGTTCAATTTTTTGCTAATTTTGACCCTCTTTCAGGTGAGATTTGTGTTGTAATGTGTAATATGCAATATTAATCACTGTGACATACCACAAAAGACTACATTTTTATAATGTATAAAAATATTCATGATGGTATAAATTATGTGCATCTGAGATATTTGTCCAGCTGTTCAAATTTGACACATTTTTGTTTCCACTAGGAGAGGTGCAGTGCAGTTTAATGGCTGCATTTCAGTTTTTGTTTGTTTTTTTTGTTTTGTTTTGTTTTTTTTTTTGAATATTTGAACTCTTTATCCAACTGATTTCTCAAAGATTATACCCAATTCAGCAGACAAAGTGCGATCAGGCTGAAAGTTAAGACTTGGGCAGAATAATATTTGTCTTGGTTTGACTGAACTACGCAAAAAGGTAGAGTAGGCAGGGTATCAGTGAGCAGGAGGGGCAAAGTGTTTTGCGCTGTGCTGGAGGGTAAGCTTCACTCACTTTATCAATTGTTCTCATGATACTTGTGTCTTTAAAAATGTCCTTTAAATGTCAGAATGTTTATAAGATATGTGGTTTGTTGAAAATGGGTCCAGTATTTATCTGTAAATCAGTCACATCTCCCATTGTAATGAATGAGAGCATCTTTCTCTGGTCTGGGTTGGAGTGGGACAGTGGAAAAACCATGTGACACTGAAACAGGAAGTCATTTCCTGTGGATTGTCTTGTGCCTAAGCTTCTGTCGTCTTATAAGAATTAACTATAACTACAGTAGTTGTTCATTTATACACATGTCCCTTTAAAGAGGAACAAGAGGTACTTTTTGGCATAGAATTTTGAACCATATAAAATTCATAATATTTTTGTCTCTAAAATTTCCAAAAGTCCATCATTAAGACATGCATCCAAGGTAGAAAATCAACATGCACAGCACTATTTCTCAACAGAGTACCTAATAAAAGAGAAATTAAATATGAAACATGACAATTTGCTGTTAATGGAAAATAATTGCTCTGAATAATTGCAAAATGTCATTTCCATAATAAGGGTGACAGGCCTGGCAAGAGTCTGACGTAACAACAGTTTTACACTCAGCTGCACATAACCATCAACACATCGATATGACTTTCACACAGAAACAGGATGCAGGATTATGGATGCGATGTAGATCCAGACCAGTGTGTTACATTGCATCGATGACACTTGAAAATATTACACCAAGGACAAATTTTTTTAACTTAAAGTCCATTTATGATTGTTAGAGGCTCACCTTCTCTCTTTTTTTTAATTTCTTTTTTTTTATGTAACCTTTAATTACACAGGTAGTCCATTGACACAGATATTCTTAGGGTATATATTATTTGTTAGTGGAAAGTTGTCTTTTTTCTAATTATTTGCACACTTTACACACTATGTTGTCAAAATGGACAATAATTGTTTCTTAATCTGTGTTTGTGTATCATACTGTATATTTCCTACAGAAAAAAACAGGCACATTTTCACCACCTTCTGCCATTTTGGATTCATTATGTAATATATAAAGCTGTCAGTATAGACAATATTTATACAGCGATATAGAGAAAAGTGGTAGTTTAGATGTTAAGTAATTAGGGCAAATAATTGTGCTTTTAGTAGATGTTTGAACTGCAGTGGACACCATGCATGAAAGAATTGACGTATTTATTTATTCATTATCTTCTAACAAAATTACCAACATGGAGCCAAATAACCAGTAAAATCAACTGTGTACTAATGACAGACTTTATTTGTATTGTATTGTACAAACAAAGTAAAAAATACTTTGTTTGGTAAGGACAGTGCACATTAATGAACATATGATATGAAATAAGATAAAGTTAGATAAGATTTTATTCATCCCACCGCAGGGAAGTGGTGGCGTTTACAGCAGCAAAATACAGAAAACAAAGTGCAGGAGTCAGGCAGAACATTTAAGAGTGAAACAGGAAATATAAAAGAGTATCTACTATTTAAATTGCTACTTCTGTACATACATATTTGCAGTATACTTGCAGTTGGGTGCCTCTATGAAACTGGTCCCTAAAAACAGGACACTGGGGCTAAAAATTCAAACCAGATGTAGATTAATGTTATGAAGCAAGTTTAGAAGCACTTTGGGTGTATTTTAAAAATAAATACTTACTTAGATAAAAGAGAAGCTATTTTTCAGATAAAACACATTTTTATGTATTTTTTTACATTATATTTAATACAAAAATCTGCATGTAACATGGTCAAAAGGACACGAAAATTACGCGCTACTATATTTTTGAATATCTCTTTATTCTCTCACAGGTACATTTTGGGAATTGAACTAATTATGCAAGGCAGGGTGTTTCACAAAAATGACTGCTGTTGCAAACTCATTCGTGATTTATATGCATTTAAGTGGGCAGGTTCTGTATGTAATGCCAGTGGACACGATGGGTTACATATAAAACCTGGAATGAGACTGCCAATTCATGAAAAACCCTCATGTCTGGATTAGAAAAACCACTACGATCATCAAATTTAACACAGTGTCTTTATTTATAGAGCTATATAAGACCATTTCAAGTCATGTTTTCCAGACCAAATGCACTGACACCGAGGTAACTTTTCCTGTCTCAAATTTGGTCCTATTTTTGGCCCCAATATTTTATTAAAAATTCATTAATTTTGGGATGGCTCAAAGCAAGAGTATAATTTTTTTTGCATATATCTGAGGTCATCATGAGGTACATCCTGAGGGGAAGTGTATCTAAATTTCTCTTTAATTATTGGGTGTAAAAAGCTGGCAAAGTGCCAGGTACCAAAATGGACCCAGTTTCATAGAAGCACCCAGTTATCAATGAAAATAAATATGCTGGATTGTAGCTAAAATGCTAATGCGCATCTGTAGTCTCTAGGCAGGTAACAAAAAACATCATCAATTAAAATATGCAAATAGAATGACATAACACATGAAAAGGTTAAAGATGAAAGTAGTGAAAAGACTGGTTTCTGTCACTGTTTGAGTTCAGTTTTTTAAGTTGATGTGAACTATTTCTTAAATTGGCTACAGTCTTTAAAAAGAAAAAACCTACAGAAACCATTTTCTGAAATTTACCAGTAAATCGAGTTAGCACTTAGCCTTTGCTTAGATCATTTTCAGTCATTTCTTGTAAATGTCCACATATTCATCCTGTCGCTCACTGCTCTGTTCCATCGACTCTGCAGGGGCATCGGGCAGGTGTTGACAGACTACGTTCACGGAGACGCAAAGATCAAGATGGCCAACGCAGGGCTCTTCCTCCTGTCCACCGTCACCTTCGCCGGCCTCTGTTATTTCAACTACAACGACGTGGGCATTTGCAAAGCTGTCGCCATGCTATGGAGCAAATGAACGGGACTGACTGTGGACTGGGGAGTGAACTAGACACCAGGACGGGAGCAATCCAGCTCTAGCTGATTGTAAAACAAAAAAAAAAAAAAGGGGGCGTTTCGATGTAAATTCTTATAAATATATCATTTTAACAACATTACAGTGATTCAGAGGTGCGTAATTGTAATATCGATTACAATTATTACTGTAAAAATTATCGTTATTTGTTTTCAGATTTGCTGCAGTAAGTAATTGGGCAACAACTATTCATTTTCATTCCTACATGTGGCAGAGCAGCTGTTTAATGTGGAATAAATTAGCGCTTTGTTCTGTTTTGGATTTTGATCCGAGGCAACATGTCCAGCTTAAAATGTGTAACGATTATCAACATAGACACACGATTCTGTATCCTGACATGTAATCCTCATACTGGTCATATTTTAAGAAACACAATACATTGTTTTTTTCACAAAACAAAAAGCCTATGACTTCTTTCAGGTCTAATAGTACTGTTTGATGTTTAATTTATTTATTGTTAATGTCGGGGTAATTTTTTGTGGCGGAGTTCTATTTTTCCAACACTGTGTACATATTGCCTTTTGCTCTTCTGATGTCAGTGGTGTTTGTACAAGAGCTCCCAAAGGCCTCCAGTTTAGCAGTGTTCATTCACCAGAGGTCTGCTCCACTGCTCTGTTAAAAGGTTGGGTGGTAGAGAGGGATGAGATCTGAAGACGAGATCCAGTCCGAGCCATCACACACATACACACACTCACACACCCCCATTTGTTCTATTTGTGTACTTGTATGGCTAATGAGCCTGGCGATCCTCATACATGTCTAACAGTGTGTGATCCTGAAACAAACAGCTAACCAGACACCGTCCTCTGCCAGTACAACTTAACTGAACAATCCAAGAACAGTAACATGGAAGACAGGAGAGTTCTGTGTAGAGTAACCAACAAACGCACACGACACACATGTAGAGTAGGAGGAAAGTTTATTTGTTCCATTTAATTTACAAACAAATGAGTTAAAAGTTCATTTCAGATGCTGATCGTAAATTGGTGTTAGCCCGCTGTCTTAATATAGACACCATCTAGTGCAACATGCTGCTTGTGCACATCTGTTCACTAAGGTTGGCCAACAGGCTAATCAAAAGTCAAACATTACTCACTGCATATTTGTTAAACACGCACAATGTTTGCATGCAAATATTTAGACCAGTAAAGCAGTATTTTTGCACTGCTGCAAGAAGCGTTTCTGTCAAATCTGTGTTCTTCATTCAGTCTGTTATCACAACACTCATGAATTAAATGTGCATAATTGGTTACAAAGAAAAAAAGGCTGGTATTTGTCTGTTTTGTTCATGTTACTTGTCAGTTTTTTAATATCTGTTCAGATCAATGACCTTTCAGAATAATTGGTGCACCCTTCCTGTTTCACTGGAATAAAGATGGATTTATTAAATGCTTTTCTACTGTTAAGGCTTCATGCTCTTACAGTACACAGTACATGTAATGACAAAGGAGTAAATATATATTCAGCTCTGTAGTTAAATGCACCGGAACAATTAAAACACGTCACTTAAAGGAAAGCATATATTACAGTGGAGGAAAAACGTCGTTGGACACCCCATGCATTTGTGATATCACATTAAGAATCACTCTTAAATCACTGAAGTCTGCTAAGTGTTGTCATTCTCCAAACCCAAATGCTCCCTTCTGCACATGCTTCCATTACAGAGTTACATGTTTCAGCAAGATAAAGCCCCTTGAAACACATCCAGAGCATGACATGTTGAAACTGTCAAGAATTTAGATTTGTTATTTTGACATTAACAATAACCCCCCCCCCCCCCCCCCCAAAAAAAAAAAATTGCGTTTGTCTGTGATGCAGCCACATCATTTAAAACATAAAAAAGATTTTTCTGCAAATGTTTCATAATATTTGAGATAAAATGTGTAAAATTATAAGGGTGTCTGAAAACTTTTGTCACCAATATAGATGTTATATAGACATAGAATATTGACATAATAGGCATAGAACTTGTTTTTTGTTTGTTTTTCGTTTTCAGAAACAACCAGTTGCCAAATATGTGAGATTTTTAACTGACATAATGCTAAATACAAAATCCCTGACTTGCTCAAATGTACAAACTACTAGTCCTACTGACTAGGAGGAAGTCACTCGTACAGATGTCAACCTCTAAGTCTCATGCAAGTCTGAAGTTTCTCTGGTGAAAATCAGACGTCGAGTCCTGCTAAAAGCCAAGTCACTGAGCCTGTTGACATGACCATAAAAATCTGATAACTGGGAGTAATCAGATAATTGTAATATTCAGATGTGATGCATTTACATACACTTAAGAAATACGATAATTGAAAACCTTGGTTTAGACGCTCCAGTCCACTATCGGATTTCATTCGGAATATGTATGTACAGGGTGGGGAAGAAAAATTTACAATGAACATTTAGTTGTTTTTTCTCAGCAGGCACTACGTCAATTGTTTGAAACCAAACATATATTGATGTCATAATCATACCTAACACTATTATCCATACCTTTTCAGGAACTTTTGCCCATATGAGTAATCAGGAAAGCAAACGTCAAAGAGTGTGTGATTTGCTGAATGCACTCGTCACACCAAAGGAGATTTCGAAAATAGTTGGGAGTGTCCATAAAGACTGTTTATAATGGAAAGAAGAGAATGACTATGAGCAAAACTATTACAAGAAAGTCTGGAAGATACTATTAAAGAAGAATGGGAGAAGTTGTCACCCGAATATTTGAGGAACACTTGCGCAAGTTTCAGGAAGCGTGTGAAGGCAGTTATTGAGAAAGAAGGAGGACACATAGAATAAAAACATTTTCTATTATGTCAATTTTCTTGTGGCAAATACATTCTCATGACTTTCAATAAACTAATTGGTCATACACTGTCTTTCAATCCCTGCCTCAAAATATTGTAAATTTTGCTTCCCCACCCTGTATATAGAGATGGTAGATTCAAACGCCCTGCTATTGTCCTCAAATCACGTTTGACTATGTAACTTCCATTTTCTACTATTTTAATTGTTTTTACACATGCGCAGATATAAAAGAACAAAATAAATCTGCTTAACCTGTATAAATGCAGGAAGACATCAGAGTCCAGGGGGCCCATTTACATGCACACTGGCACTCAAATCATCATCTGATATCTGGAGTTATCAGATTATTCAAGTGATCATGTAAACACAACTCTGATAATGGACTGGAGCATCTAAACCAGGGTTTTCGATTACTGCATTTCTTAAGTGCATGTAAATGCATCCGATCTGATTATTACAATCGTCTGATTACTCCCAGTTTTTTCCCCGGATTTTTATGGTCATGTAAATGGGCTCCGTGTCTTAATTCTGTCTTAAATCATGTGACTTAAGTCCCCTACCTCTACTGACTACACATTTTCATGGTTGTTGTAATTTGTACACGCTTTAGTTTAGTTTTAACTGTGCCTTAGAATAATCTCAGCCTCTGCTGTGCAGAAGAAGCAATTAGCAATTCTAAATGTAAGAGCTGCATTTCGTTTGTACGTTTGTTTCGTTTGTAGCTTACCATTTTATTCCAGTGTAAATTCAACGTCATGATTGTCTGGGTCACTGGGGTGTAAGACCAGTTTGACACTATCAGTAGGAGTAGTAGGAGGAACAACTCTTAAGCATTTATTCGAATCCTTGAACGACTCGAACTTGTGTGTGTTTCCTTGCCGGATCATGTAGAACAGAGCATTGTCATCATTGATGCCTTCAGGGTCCTACAGGAAACAGGAAAATGGATTTAAGTGTCTTTCCAGTTGGGTTCATACGCGTAGCTATGTGGGGATGAGCCTGGCCCCCCCTGCATGACCAAGAGGAGCCTTTGCACCCCCAAGGTGAACAATAACATCACACAGACGTACTACATCACCCATATGAGTCTAATATTTGTTACGACGTCCAACAATACTTGATCAAAATAGAGTCTTACAATCTCACCGATGTTGCCGGTATCCCACAGCAACATATACAGTACCATTCACACTGAAAGGGAAAATGCCGGCTCCGATGGAAACACACACAGTTTCAAAAGCCTTAAAGATGATTACGGACACAGACTCTGACAATTCAAGGTATGATGAAACTTCAGAAGAACCTTTTAGAGACAGCAACAGAGAAATAGGAGATGAGGGACAATCACAGATAGGAGGAAGATAAAGGAGACATTTATGGTGGACTTTCCAGGAAAAGACAGACAACCAGGCAAACAGAATTCTTCAGCTATAGTGTCATCACATTTGGTGTGTGTTCAGAGCAGGAAGATAAAGGCTGAGAAGTCCATACTGTGCCTGGGTAATCTGGTTGCTGTGTGACCAGGAAAGTTGTGGAAGTAACGGCGATGGAAAAGAGACAGCAATAGGATTAACAAACTTCAAGATTTCAGAGATTTGTGTATATTTAGTTTTTTGTATTTGTTTTTTGTTTTTTTTTGCAGTGTGAGTCTGTAGTGTAGTTCATTTTTGTTTTGTGCATCTGAAAAATGCTGCGCTTTTACATCTCATAACAGAGCACGATGTTTTGAATAGTTCTGCAAGTAAATAAATGATTTAAAGATATATCATGTCTTAATTGGTTTAACTTAATGGTAAATTCATGGGTAATAGCAGAGTACATACAGTATTACAAAGCATGCACAATAAGTACACTAACCTTTAAGATACAGATATACTGTATGGTTGGTGGCAATTCTTACAGAAGTGACGTGGGCAGAGGCATAAGTCAGTATATCTACAGTCAGCCCAGACACTGACACAACCCACTGTATGAGTAATTTACTTAAAAAAATACTTTAAAGTAAATTTAAAAGTAAGTATTTAGTATTTTTACTTAAGTAAGATTGCTAATCTAGTACTTCTACTTTTAAGTATGTATTTTGCAGGATATTTGTACTTTTACTTAAGTAGTAAGCTTTAGTACTTCCTCCACCACTGTTTATAATGAATCAGGAGCTTAAGGAGATGTTTTGTGTAAAGTCTGGTGTGTAGTCTTTGGTTTTATGGTTAAAAATGTTCATGTTTTACCATAACTTGTTGTAGGCTCCTCAGTGGACCATAAGATAAAAAACCAAACCAAACTGAAGAAAATGAAGCTAAAAACTAAACAAACCAAACAAATAAACAACTAACCTAAGTAAATCCTCCAGAGTGTCTCCTCTGGGTCACTTTAGCCCAGATAAAAGAGGAGAGTTGAAACTGTGACATTTAAAAAAAACATTTGTCAGACATTCGTACTTCTAAACATATTTAGGATGTTTTTATACTTACTTTTTGTCTCTAACCTAATGTTATTCCTCTCTCCTATGTCGTTCATTATAATTCCATGCCCATTTCCAATTATGTGATGATGTGATTTAGCAACCTCTAGTGACTTTTAGGACAGACCATAGATACTTTCGTTACTGAGGAGTTGGAAACAGTAGCCCCTTTCACACAGTACTTCTGTTATGGGAATATTTCGCCTTTATTATGCATAAAAAAAATGTGTGAGCGAAATGGTGGGATCATTTGGTCCCACGTCTGTCACGGCTCTGTAACACCTCTGGAGGTAGTAACAGAGCTGTGATAAAGGTGGAATCCTGATTCTGGAATGCTATGTAAAAGGAACACCTCTCGTTCCACAACCAAGGTATCATTTTGATGACGCATTGCGTATGCGAACCCTGCGCCGGGGTGAATTTAAAAATGAGCGCGGGCCATGTACAGTAAACAAACATGTCAATGCAACCAGGAAGATGACGAAGTGGGGAGACGTCGAGATCTGCGAGCTGCTGTCACTTCTGGAGGTGGACTCCATCCATGCTAACATTTGTGGAACGATGAAAGACTCTGGAGAGGATAGCAACACCGCTACGCTCGGGGTATTTCCACCATGCAAGTTATATGTCATACATATATATGTCACCGCCCCTTTGATTCCAGAACACAGGTCCACTGTGTAATAGTCCAGCCTGTGTCATTTCTGTTACTCCTTTGGCTTGGCTGTGGAAATCAGTCAATGGTGGCAAAAAGGTGAGATCACCACCTTACCTTTTTCTGGGATCTCTGTGTAAAAGTGGCTCGTGAGTCTAGGAGAGTGACCCTATGACAATCTTGGTGATTTGAGGATGTTGGATTTTGAAAAAGAATAGTGAATGTTAACACCAGAAAATCACCGTTCCAGTCATAAAGCCGGCCTGATGAACACAAAAGGTTGTCTCTAATGAACCAGTCAGTGTCTACACTGGTTTTGTTTTGAGTGGATTCTAATAAAGGATATGTTGTTGCATTTGGAGTGCTTGATAGTTTTTTAGCATCATAGGGCTAAAAATCCATAATTTCCTTTCAACATCTTGTAATTGAAGTGGTCTGAGAGGAAACAAAGCTTGTGCATCTACTCCTGTTTTGTGTTTTCATGCTGTAGGAGATCTACTATGTGAATCAAATTTTGTCTAATTAGAGGTGTAGAGAGCTGATGTTCTGCCCACACCAGACAGTGATGAAATCAAACCCAGGATGTTCTTGCTGTGAAGTGAAAGTGCTAACCACTGCACCACCATGCCACCCTGTTCAACTATCAGACCGTGAAAATACGTAATGTGATGTGTTTGTGTTCTGTATTTCTTTGTGAACAGACTAAACTACTTTGACAAACACTAATAGAACATTTTTCTTGGTAGTTCTTCTCAGTACAACTGGACTGGTTTAGCTCTTGAAAACCTTTCTTTTCAATGACCCTACCCCGAGAGACACACCCTCGCTACAACCCTAACACTTAAGTTCATTAGCATATGGATTAACACCTACACAGACCACTCCCCCTGCAGCTGTATAAGTCCAGTTTCCCCCACCAGTCATTAGAACTGAAGAAGTCTCTTGGGTGAGAGACAAAACATTTTCAAAAGAGCTAAATGAGTCCAGTTGAACCGTAAAGAACTGCCACGAAGAACGATGACCTGGGCAAATGAGAACCAACACAGACAACTAATAGAGAATGGGAAAAAAAAGTTTAAAAAAGACTTTCTTTGTAAATTCTTTGGATATGCTCACCTCTTCCTTTACAGTAATCTCATCCTCGTCCTTCCGGCACATGACCAGCTTCTTCTGACTGTTGTCAGATTTGTTAGCATACAACATCACAACTGACCCGTCCCTGTTCGTATCTTTTTTATTACTGCATGTCTTGATGTACCATTTGTAGTCTAAAAAGGACAAAAACAGGAAAACCAAGTGAGAAAAGTGTTGTGTTAATGAATGATGAAGGGCACAGTTCAGTGGAGGAGTCTGAACAGAAGTGCTTTTTAGATATATAATGTGAAGAGTTACCTCAGATCAGAGGGTTCTAACCTCTTAACCTCAAGATCCAAAAAATAAATGTTGTGTCTCCCCAAAACCCAAATTTACAAAGGTTTTTCCATTTTTGGACTTTTGCATCTTCATACCTAATTTTGAATTTCATGTGATTGTGTTGTGTCCTTATCACTTTTTTTCTTTAATCTAGACTGAGAAAAAATATAAATGCCCCATGTACAGTACTGTGTAACACAAGATGCACAGCCCAAAATGAGCTCATGAGCTCAATTATAAGACTTATAATTGTAAAACATGTCTAATTCTCTTTGTGCCCATCTCTATGACTGAGCATTTGCTCAGTGATCCAATGATTCCACCCGCAACACAGGTGTGTCATGTCCAGGCGCTGCTCAAACAGCGTTAAAAGTTACTCAGGCACTCCTTATACTGGGAACAATAAAAGGCCACCTCAAAATGTCAAATTTCGTCAGACGTCACCATGCCACAGATGTCGCAAAATCATGCGGGCATGTGCCATTGGCACGCTCGATGCAGAGATGATGCCCTTGAAGAGGAGTGGAATAACATTCCACAGGCCACAATTGACAACCTTGTCAATGTGACAAGAAGACGATGTGTCTTTGTACGGGAAGCCAATGGTGGACACACAAGATATTGAAACATGATTACTTTCAACCGGCCCCCACCGTGTCCACATGAATGTCCCTGAATGCCAGACTCCACTGCTGTGTTCTAACGGACAGAAATTGTGTGTGATTTCATACATTGTGCATCACCTAATACTATTAAAAAATGTAAGTGTCACATGGGGCTTTAATCTTCTTGCCTTGTTGCATCCTTTACTTAAGTTTTGTCATTTTTGCTTTCTTTTATCTTGTTTTATCTTTTAAATCTTTTTTTTCTTTCATGTCTTTTGGCCTTATTACGTCCGCCAAGGAACGGCGGAAGTTATGTTTTCATCAAGGTTTGTCTGTCTGTCTGTGTGTCTGTGTGTCTGTGTGTCTGTCTGTGTGTCTGTCTGTGTCTATCTGTCTGTCTGTCTGTCTGTCTGTGCGTCTGTTTGTGTGTCTGTCTGTGTGTGTGTGTGTGTGTGTGTGTGTCTGTCTGTCTTTCTGTGTGTGTGTCTGTCTGTTTGTCTGTTAGCAAGATAACTCAAAAAGCTAAGGATGGATCTGGATGAAATTTTCAGGAAATGTTGATACTGGCACAAGGAACAAATGATTACATTTTGATGGTGATTGGGGGGAGGGTGATCTGCCTTGGCAGAGGTCTGCGCTCTCCGAGTGCTTTTCTAGTTATTGTAATGTATTTTACTGTGACAACTGTCGATACAACAAATGTTTTCCAACAGCTTTGGGGGAGTTCCCAATGATGCTGAGCACTTGTTCGTCTGTGGTCCATCTCATGTCATTTAAATGAGAAGGTGTGTCTAAACTTTTGACTGGTAGTGTAAATAATCTGTTTAGTTTTTATTACTATTATTGTTTTATATTGGGGGTTTTTGCCTTATCTTTTTGCATGCACATCTTTTTCTTACACTTTATTCTGTTGCTGCCTTTCCCCGTTGTGGGATCAATAAAGTCTAATCGAAACAAAGTGAAGCGAAGTGAACGGAAGCGAAGCAAAGCTGAAAATCAGGCTGTAACATCTAAATGGCACGTGTACCTTTCAAATGATAAGTTATATTATTTTGCTACATCTTACCTGGATTGCTTTGTTGTGTTGTATTTAAGTGCGCCATACGAAACTTGTTTCCATCCACAAACAGGTACTTGCCATTGACGCTATTGCTGCTATTGCATCGAACCAACTTTTCTTTAGTCTTTCCATCTGGGCAGTCTTCTTCAATGCACTGATCTTTGACAGAAACACAGTAAATATATAATTCTGCATTCACATTGTTACTGCTGAGGACTGTTCTATTTTATAGGTAACAGTTGTCTTACCAATGTCGTCATCCTCCTCGACACATGGATACCCTTGAAGTTGGACAGAGGATAAATACTTCATAAGAACACAGAACTGGGAGGAATCACTGTATGAGTGAGTTAGATTAATCTATATTTTGTCAACTGGTGAGTTGAAATATACAGTAAAAAGACATGACTCACATTAACTAAAGAACAATTCATTCAACGGACAAATGAAATTACCGGTAGATAGAATTAGGGATGCACCAATACCACTTTTTTCCAGACCGAGTACAAGTACAAGTACTTACATTTGAGTACTTGCTGATACCAAGTACCGATATGAGTACTTAATAATCCCATTACAGTTCTTGGTTACTTTTGAAAATGTGCTTAATGTCATTGTCATTAGTCTGACTGGAACAAAGTGGTGCTACTGACATTTAATGTGTTGGTGTGCTCTTAATTAACCATACTGGACAAATACCACGAAGAAAAGTAAAATTTTTGAGAAGAAGAAGAAAGTCAGTAATAATAAACATGGAGACGACAGAGGCAACACTAATGTGATTCTAATGCTGCAGGTGAAGTTTAAAAGCGAAGCTTCAGGCGATAAGGAGAAGATAAATTAGCGTTAATTTTCGCTTCCACTTCCGCTGGCGGCAGTCCGCACCACTCCGTACCCCCATAGTGTTATAAGTAGGATGGAAACCGGCCCAGCCCTGGGTAGTTGTCATAAATATGTCAGTAGTTTTTCACTAACTCACAGTCGCTCTTTGAACAGATCCTCTGCCTCCACGGTTCCTGGTGGAATCCTCTGTCTGGGTACGCATCTGTGAGCACCTGGAAAACAGATGGAATGTACGCAGAGGACGGACAGAACGCTGCGTCTGTATCTGTCTGTGTCTTTAATGATACTTGCAGTCACCGTTACTTTTGTCACCGTCTTTCATTTAGTTAAATCTCCTCACTGCTGACCTTACCCCTCCGCCGCGTACCTGCTGCACTGAACTGCAAATGGCACGCTGCTGTAAGTGGTATCGTTGTGGCTGTATCGGATTACTTTTACGAGTACAAGTACACATGCTGAGTGTTGGACCTGATGCCCGATACTGGTATTGGAATCGGTGCATCCCTAGATAGAATGTTTCTTCAAGGTGTAACAGAATGCAGTAACAACAACTGACAGTACGAAAAAGTTTGTTTGTTTGGGTTTTTTTTACCTTCAAAGCAGAAGGCATCCCCACAAATGGCAAGAGATGTACCATGGGAGGAGTCACTGGCTGCCATTATGTCAACCTGATAATAAACAAGTAAAACACAGATATTAGCTGTTTCTTTCATTTGCTACTTCCCTAGTTTTAAAATGAAATTAAATATAAAGATGTGGCCAAAAGTTTTGGCAGTGACACAAATTGACTTTTCATGAATGTGATTTTTTTTTTTTCTTCCTGCATGTATTAGTGTGTGTTGACTGCAGTCAACACACATGGGGCGGCCATGGCTCACAGCTCAGGAGGTAAAGTGGGTTGGCCAATAACCGAAGGGTTGGCGGTGAGTGTCACTCACACTGGTGTATGAATGCGTATGAATGTTTGGTGGTGGTCGGAGGGGCTGTTTGGCACAAACTGGCAGCCAGGCGTCTGTCAGCCTGCCCCAGGGCAGCTGTGGTTACAGATGTAGTTTACCACCACTAGAGTGTGAATGTGAGAGTGAATGAATAATGGATCAATAATGTAAAGTGCTTTGGGTGCCTTGAAAAGTGCTACAGACATCTAATCCATTATTATTATTATTATTATTATTATTATTATTATTATTATTATTATTATTATTATTATTATTATTATTATTATTAATAAAGCCTATTACATTCCTGTTTGTTTATTTATACTCAGTGAAACTCAATAAATTATATTTCTCCAGAATGTGACACTGATGGCAGCAAATTGGCTTTTTAACAAGAAGAGTCTTCTCTCACCACTTCCTGTGCTCGTCCTGTATCATTTCCACCATCAGGTTTATGGGGGAAATGTCTTACAAAACATACATTTCACAGACACTAAAGCATGAGGTTATTCATCAGCTCTGGACTTAAACAGCTCATATGTGTTCCAGCAGGAATACTGTTCACATTCTAAACTTTTTATACATTCACAAGATACATATTGGACACATAGGCATTATGATCTTCTCAACTATAGTGATGAGCTTAAGTTTTTTTTGTGCAGTGTTTCCTTAAGATTAGTTTGCATGCTAGAAAAACACAACACTTTGAAGTGTTAACTCAAAAAACATGACTTAGTAGTGACTAACAGGCCCGGACTGGCTAATCGGGAGGACCGGGACAATTCCCGGTGGGCCGGTATAATATTTGGGCCGCGAGGGCCGGAGTTCACTTTAAATATGTATTTAATATTTTATTTATTTATTTTTGGGGGGCCGGTGTTCAGTCATAGCACTGAGTTGACCACGTAATCTGCGGCTGCTGTTCCTGGGCCCCACCCCCTCTACTAGTAAACTGTTTGTTTTCTTCCTGTTTTTTTTTTGCGGACACACCGTGACCTGGCCTAACATGTCCTTGCATACGGTTAGTAGCTCTGTACTGTAGCTGTGGAGCTTTTACGATCTGTGCTCTGTAGACTATGTCGATGGTCAGCTGTGTTTGCTGTTTGAAACATGGATAATAGAAAGAGCAAGAGTGGTGTGGAGAAGGCAAGAATTAAAAAGAGGAAAGCTCTGGAAGCAAACACAGCCAAATGTGACAAAATCTGCAACTTTTTCACAAAAACGACCTCCCGGTTGGAAACAACTAATAAGGACGATGAACCGGGTAAACCACCTTTAAAGTTAGTTAATTACCGAGTCAGTGAATTGTGTGGCATTGTGACGTGGAACATAACGTTATGTCATTTAAATAATAGTATGATGCGACGCCACGAAAGTGGGAAACTTTGTCTTGTAGCTTCTCAGATTCAGAAACGAGATCCAGCACCTGCCATGAGCCCACAAGTCCAGAGTGGGCAGGTAGGACTGCTCAGAGAGGAAGAGGATTAGAAGAAATAGGCTCCAATGAAGAGTATGGTGTAGGCCTGTTCAATATGAAAGGTGCTCTGAGATGCTCCAGGATTCAGCACTACATGAATGAAACTGACACCAAGGCTTTGAAAATAGAAGATTTGTGCTGACAGTTATGAGCATTTTTAAACTGTGCTTTAGTGTCAGAAGCAGAGCCAGGAGCCAGTAGTGATGAGGGGATTGTTCCTGTCAGGATGGAAGGAAAAGGTGAGCTGATGGAACAGACTGTGTGAACAAGCATCAGTTCCCGTAAAACCACTTTCTAGACCCAAACCATAGTCCTGACCTATTTTAATTTTTATTATTAAAAGTGAGACAGTAAATACACAAAGCCCACAACTGAAAGGCAATAGTATAAAGTCATATTAAATAAACCTGCATATTTAGCCAGTGTAAATATCTGAATTGGTTAAGTAAGTCAAAATGTCTGTAGATATTATTTTTTATTGTGATCCAGGTGCAGGCGAGTCTAGAGAAACTGGAGGAAGAGTGAAAGGGAGAGCAGAGTCTACTGATGACAGAGGAGCAGCTCAGCAGCACAACCCTGAACCACTAGGCACAAATGACACAGATGAAGAGGAGCCTGTTGTTAGCTTTGATTGCTTTGCTCACCCTCAGTCACAGGATACACATATTTTTTTCTTATCATCCTCATCAAGCCCCTAATATCACTGTACCAAAAGTTTTCAATAGCATCGATGGAACAAACCGCAAGTAAGTTGTGATGGAAATCTTTTGTTGCAGAGGATACAAAAATAATAGTTATTAGAAAGTGCAGCAAGCTTAATTAATTAATTTATTTTTTTAATTTTTAATATTTTTATACTTTAATTTCATTTCAAACATTTTAAAGGTTTGAAAAATGTTAACACTTATAAGAAAAAAAATATAGATTTTGTTATTGTTGTGTTGTGAGGAATAATAATGTTGGAGATGTCAATGTGCACTCACTGTTGAAATAAATCCACATTGTGAAGCAACCTTTACTTGCGCTGAATTGGAAATATTTTAGAAAATACACTGAATTAGAAGGCTTTGCAGAACAGTGTGTAGACCTAACATGTAAGGTTAGAATTGCATGATTTTAATAATAATCGGTCGTGATCTAAAGTGGGCCGGTCTGAGGTATGAAACTCCAGGGCTGAAAATGAGTCTCAGTCCGGCCCTGGTGACTAACAATACAATTTACTGGTGTTTAAGACTTTTTCTGTCTTTCTTTGAAAAAGAATGAATTAAAACAGGAAAAAATGTTTGTGAGAGCTAATAATTTGTATTTTGGAAGTTAAAAAAAAGACCTGTGTGTGAGTAACATTATGTTTTTTGGGGGTACAACTGCGTGTGTTCTGCTGAAAGTCAATAGCATAATAACTCGTACAGGTGTTGTTACTCCGGTGCACACTTTGATACCAAAAGGTTAAGTAATTGTGGTAGTGGTGAAGGTTAACTAACCTTAGCAGATGTGATGAAAATGGTTTGTTTCTCTTGTCAGACACCTTGCCTACAACACACATTTAATGTATGAAGATGACAGGACAGTGAGCACAAAGAAAGTCCTTCTGCAGAACCCCTTAAAATGAAATATTTAAAAGCAATGTCTAATGTCTTCAAGCTGTTCCCATTCTATGATTTACTTCAAATGTGGTTTTGTTAGATGAAAACTTTTACCACTTACCTTTTACTTGTGTCTTCCACTCGATGATGGTCTGCTGGCAGAGCTAATGTGAGAGACTCTCAGATGAATCAACACTTCCTGTGTGAGACAAGGAAATGCTGTGTGTCTGTTTATCTATACCTGTTCAACTATTCCTAGAAACCGATTCTGTCATATTTAACTGTTATTTTGATGTTTACTTCTGTATGAAACTGTGTCACAAGTTTTGACAGAACCAATTTCCCTCTGTGGTATTTCACTTGTATTAGTCCATGTTTCTATTGATATCCACCCATTACCACTCACCATACAGAGCTTGTGATGCATGGACCTTCGCTGTCAGCTGGTAGGGGTATGTATGTGTGTGGGACAGCCAGTAGCCTGGCAAGAAAAGTTTGGTAGAACAGAGCTGAGGGTAAAAGACAAAATGTCACAAAGCCAAGTGGGGGCAAGAAAAAAAAAACATATCTGAATCAAAATTTACTGTCATGAGAATGTATAACTTTAATGGCGCAAATCATGTCATTTTGACAATAAACAAATTAATAAAAATAACATCTAAATGTCTCATCATTTACACACTGTTACTCATAAAGTTAGAATAGTGTTTTTTCAGGCTCATTCCTGTTTTTATTCCTATCTCTATACGTCAGTAATCACCTGGTGCACCTGGTGCAATGATTTCATACTGAGTCCCAATTACATTTCATCTATCAAGAATAAATCACATTGTCACTGTCATTTCATGAGAAGAGGCAAACATATTTTATTATAACTTTACGGGCAACAGCGTTATAAGTCAAGGATGTATTAGTGAAACTGATGAAGCCATTAGAAAAAGGGATTTTCACCTAATAACAACATGTAGTTTTACTAAGAGGATATAACCAAAGGTAAAGGGGGAACAAATTCACCTCCATCATAGTCTACGGAAGCTGAAGAAAAAAAGTGTATGAATGGAAATATTGCGAAAAAGGCTAGAAAGTAAACACTTCTGCTGTTGAAACATATGAGCTTTAAAAGACAGTAAACAGTGATTCAAGTTCCTGTTAAATCAGTCATCAAAACCCACAAACCCACTACAGATTCTTATTTGCAGTAAGCACACCAAGAAAGAGAAAGTTGTAAAACATCAACTTTGGGCTTTGAATCTGAACACAGAAAAAAAGAGTTTTGGACAAAATACAATTCATATAAAACCTAGGATTAATCATGCATTTTCATTGCTGGTTTCCCATACATGTTGATTACCATTGATATAAATTTCTAATAAGAAAAAATATCATACAAAATAACACACATCTCCCTGGGTGTACAAGCCGTGGATGAATCATCAATAAAATATGACCTCAAAAATCAAATTGTTTGAAGAAATGAGCTTAAAGGAGCTATACATAATATTTCTTTATGTTATTCAAATGTGACCTAAAAGAAAGCGATTAAGAGGCTTCTTTCTGATGGTATAAATGTATTATGTGATGTTATTATCACTGCTACGTTGCCATTTGTTGATCCACAGTTCAGACTCAACTGTGAAAGTTGTGACCTTGTTTGGAGGGTTCCAAACAGATCTTTAGTGCAGCTGTTGACAACACAAACTGTCCTGAAGACAGAGGTGATTTGTGGTTTTAATGTGGCTGTTTTCAGTCTAAAACCAGAGTTAAGCTATCCAACCTGAGCTGTCCCTCTGAAGTGCTTCTTCCAAATCCTGTCCATCCTTGTCACTCTCCACTCCTGTCTTTTGATCAGTGCAGCTATAAACTGTACAACATCACCAGTCTCCCTGCCATCTCGTACACCTTTCCTTTAAACTCTTGCAGATGTTTTTTTTGTCATACATCACTCGCAACACTTTTCTCCACCCATCCCACCCCACCTGTACTCACTATCTCCAATCCTTCCTCACCCTGGCTACTTGCACCCTCACTGTTTCACCTCCCTCACCATCATTCACACATTCTGTCTTGGTGCAGCTGATTTTCATTCTTTGTCTTTCCATAGCATACCTCCACCTCTCTGGGTTTTCCTCCACCTGCTCCCTGCTCTCACTACAGATCACAATGTCCTCCACAAATTGTCATAGTTCATGGAGATTCCTGCCTAACCTCATCTGTCAGTATAGCTGCAGCTATCAGTGATGTTTGTAATTGAGTAATCTATTGATTACTTAGTTCGATTTGATTAAATGATTATTTAAAAATTGGCTTAAAAAAAACAAAAAACGACTCGGTGGTGCAGTGGTTAGCACTCGTGCCTCACAGCAAGAAGGTCCTGGGTTCAATTCCAACACCAGTCGACGGGGACGGGATCTTTCTGTGTGAAGTTTGCATGTTCTCCCCGTGTCTGCGTGGGTTCTCTCCGGGTACTCCGGCTTCCTCCCACCATCCAAACACATGCACTGATAGGTTAATTGGTTAATCTAAACTGCCCGTAGGTGTGAATGTGAGAGTGATTGTTTGTTTCTATATGTCAGCTCTGCGATGAACTAGCGAAATGTCCAGGGTGTACCCTGCCTTCGCCCGTGAGTAGCTGGGATAGGCCCCACCCCCGTGACCCTAGTGAGGATAAAACGGGTTCAGACAATGAATGAATGGAATGAAAAACCCCAAAAAATTAAAATGTGAAAAAGATGTCTGAAAATGACAAACAACTTGTCCTTTAGTCCAGAATCAACTGAAACAACAGCCACAAAAAGTATAAAAATGAAAGGCTATATAAAAAATATCTATATAGAAATAACAGTAACAGTATAAAAGTACCTATAAAAATATCTATAGATATAAACAAGTCAAATGACATTTACAGTCAATATCTGCGCTGCAGTCTTCAACAAATTTGCATACAACTCACTAACTTACCGACAACTTAAGATGTAATTAATATTAGGGCTGTCAAAATAAACGCATTAATGCGCAAAAATTTTAACACAATTAACCCATCTGCAGCACAGAATGTTAGAATTTTGCGTGTGTGTTACAGTCGCACATGCGTATATGGGCAGTTGATCCAGTAGTGACATGCAGCAGAACCAACCCATAAAGTTGGAAAGCACTAGACAGCACGTTGGCCCTCTGGATGGGAAATTTGAGTACAAAAAAAACCTCAAGATGGAACAGTTGTTTCAAGTTGTTTTGCTAAAGGTGTTTAATAAACATGTTAAGTGCAAATATATTCCTTTCTTTCTTGAGTCTGTTTGCTCATACAAAATGAAATGTGATTAATATGGATTAAAAATGAATATTTAAAATGATTAATCAAAATTAATCCACAGCAACCCTGTGATTAATCTGATTAAAAATTAAATCGTTTGACGCACTAATTAATTAACAACTTAAAAATTAAAGCCAAATATTTTTAATGTTTGCATGAAAGCTTAAAAGTTCAAAGGAGTAAGTGATGATTCCAATGTAGAAAAGTGAGCATATAAAAATTTTCTGCTTTTTTGTCCTTGTCTCTTCTGAGCTACATTCCATATTGTTTGTGTTGATCCTGGCATCATGCGCGTCACAATTTGTCGGTGTGAAACACAACAGCAGAACCAATGTTTAGTAAATGATGCTTTGATTCAGGAAAATTGTAACTGAATATTTGTTTTGGATTGATTCAATCGATAAGTCGATTCCACTCTATCAGCCTGTCCATCATCATGGCAAACATGAAGGGGCTCAGAGCCAATCTTTGATGCACCTCACCATTGTCATACTGTTCTTAAACATATCCTGAATCACATACTTCTCTGTGACTCCTGACTTCCTTATACAGTACCACAGCTCCTCCCTCAGGACCATCATATGCTTTCTCCAAATCCAAAGCCTCAGTGTAGCTCCTTCTACCCTTTCTCTCTGTACTTCTCCGTATGCAGTCTCAGACCAAATATTACAGAGCGAACCAATACACTGCTACACAAGTATCAGACTTAAAGAGCGATCCTTTTATTTCTTGCAAGCACATTGTTCTGCCTTTCAAGCAAGTCCTAGCTCACTTATACAGACTGTTATTTTGAAACTGATTTTATTTTGATGCTCCACATGCACTGTAGAACCAAGCGCCAGAGCTCTGTGTGAACTGTGCACGCAGCTGAAAGGAGAAACGCGAGAGTATGGAGCCAATATGGGGCCATAAGTTTTGTATATGAAAAAATTTAATTTGAAACTTGAAAATTTAAGTATTGATCTTGAATTTTGAAAAATACAACAATGTATTCAAATGAAAAATAAGTGCATGAATTGTTTTTTTTTTTCAGGTTAAATATAATTTTGATTCACATCAGTAATTCTTTGAATAAATTATTTATTTTCATTTTTCACTTTCATATATATTTTAATATTTGAGGTTTTACTTTTGTAGTTGCATGTTTTATCTTTTCAGATTTAGATCTTATTTTTTATGGTTTCAAATCTTATTTTTTCACTTTCAGATCTTTTTTTCACTTTCAAATCTTTTTTTTTTTTTCTTTTTTTTTCTTTTTTAACATTCCCAGCCCTAAAAGTAACATTTCAAACGGTTACCTGTACCATTGCACCCCTATTAGCTATTAAGCGGTGCAGCTAAAGTTAGTAGCGCGGTGCTAAAGGCTGCAGACAGAGCCTCAAACTACCAGTCCCTGCACCAACTACCAGCTCTGTGTGCAGCCGCTAGCACCGAGCTGTTAACTACACAGAACTTAAGACCTGCTCCAGTTCCATGACCTCCTATGTTAAGTCAAAACAAATGTCCAAAACGTCCATGTCTGGCTAAAGTTTCCCATTGTGCTCCGCTCCAGTAGCATATTTGATCACTATTTTTTGCCTTCATGTCGCTGTTTTTTTTTTTTTTAAAACAAATGCACATGGTCGCAGGGGGAGGGTTAAAGTTATACCGTATGATGTGGCATTTTTACACTTTTCTTTTGTCACCTTCAAATGCTCCTAATAAGCGTGTGTCAAACTAAAATGTAAAAGAAATCCACCAGGTATTAAAACTCAAAAATGTTTAATTCTCATACATTTCTGATAAAAGTCTGACCAATCATTTTATTCGGTCCGACTGAAATAATTGGCCGAGCCTTGCTGAGCCTCCTGTCACTCATCCATTACCGCCGTCCCGCATCCGATATGCGTACCTCTGAATCTGATGTTTCACTCCCGCTGCTTCTCCTGTCACTGACCGCAGTCTCCTGTCTAGGGATGTGAGTGGATGGAACTCAAATGCACATGTGGAAGGGAAAAAAAGGATTTATTAACAGAAAAAACAACTAAGAGGAACAAACAGAAAAACCCGACTGCGGCAGTCTGAGTCCGATGAATGAAGGATAGAGATACCAGGAGTGTGGTGTACTGGACTTCACAGACAGGTCTGCACAAAGCTCAGCTTTTATGACCGCGGGACTCATACATGTACATGTACTTGGTGTCACACAATGTAGGATGATGTAGGATGATAAATGTATGGACTATGAAACCTCAAATGTCCACGGAAAATTTGCGGAGTCCGCAATCTCATTGTACGCGTGCCCATCCCCTGGGCAGCTCATTGCCCAGTAGCGATGGAACTTTTGTCTCTTTGAAGGGAGCCGTTCAATCAGAAGCCGTTCACTGAGAAGAGCCGTTCAAAAGACTGGCTCTTCTATGTTTTTAGCATTATTTTGAAACACCAATGTTTTAATTACTAAATATGCTACATGTGATGATTGACATTACATTTAAAGATGTTTAATTGGTGCGGCAGTAAATATTATCTTACCGTTAAAAAGAATAGTCAGCTAAAATGTGTGGGCTGAATACATGACATGAGAGGTGACATTAGGCAAATGCTGGAATTTGACCAAAAACATCACGGTGCATTATGTGGGCAGTCTGTAGCCTAAAAATGAAGAAGAAAATAAAACATTTTCTTGAGAAATGACATTTTATTCTCCCCAAAACAAGAACAATAAATGTGTGTAAACACACAGAAAAAAATTGCACAAAACACAACAGTGATTAATCACTGCAATTACTTAAATACCTTAACAACTGTAGTGCATTTTTCCTCAGAACAAGAACAATAAATGTGTGTAAACATAGGGAAAAAACTGCAAATATTGCAAGTTGCATGCCCATCTTTTCTTTCTGAAAAGTGCATCCAAATACTCCTCCTTTTTCTTTGGCTCATTACTCACAGGTGCTCACTCACTCACTCACTCACTCTCAAACTTTTCTCCAGTTTCGACCAGTCTTCCAGCTCCTCCTCCTCCAGTATGCTCACCTCATGCTTCAAACTGTTGTTTTTTTGCTAACTTCTTTCCATGAGACATGCACAGTTTTTTTTCTGCTCGAACATTCTCCTCCTGCCCAATGCCTCTACGGTGATGCTAAATTGACAGGCAATCGGACACTCCCTCCTTAAAAAAAAAAAAAAAAAAAAATGAACAGCTCTTTACAAAGACTCAGTTCCCATTGTTCATTTCAAAGAGCCGTTCAAAAGATTCGATTCATTTGTGAACGTCACATCACTATTGCCCAGCTGATGAGGTGGAGGGAAGACACTGACCCAGCACTGCACAGACCAGATCCTTAAATACAGGGTCTACTGATGAAATAGGGGCCGTGGCAGGTGGGTGATGTGTCTAATTACTGAGGGAGGGGTCCGCGGATACGCCAAAGCGGACCGGACCTCCGCTTCCACCGCACACATCAGGTGAGAGGAGGGGAGCGTCAGAACTCAGGCAGGGGGAAGTGGGGGGAGGTTGTTCATGTTCAGATTTTTACTAAGTGCTGTGAGACATGCCACATCAGTAGATATAGCTGTAAGTGTGGGTTTTACGACAGTGAATATGTACTTCAAAACTGTAGGGGGAGCTCTAAAGAAAAAAATGCTACAAAAACAAGGAAGAAGAACCAAAAGGGTAAAATCTTACACAGTTCCACTTTTAAGACTTTACAGGCAATGCACACAGTGGAGTACTTTGACGCATGTGATGGAACATTGTCCTGCATAAAAATCATGTAAAAATCATGAAAAAAAAAAAACTTTCTTGAAAGATACAGACTTTTTCCTTTACCACTACTTAATGAACGTGCCTTCTGAAAACTGGAAGTGGGTTTGGGAGTTGATTTTGAGTACATCTTTAACCCAAAAAAAGGTGCAACAAGCTCATCTTTAATATTCCAGAACCCCACCTCCACCTTGGCGTCTGAGTTGAAGCGGAGTACTGTGATGTTAGTGATGCAGCTGTGGGTCCAACAGTCTGGTCCATCAACAGTCACTCTGACCTGGTTTGTCCTTCAAACCTATAAAAATGTCTTCAGATAGTTCTTGGCCCAGTTCTGATATTTCAACTTATGTGTCTCGTTCAGTGGTGGCCGTATTCCAGCCTTCCTCACCTTGACTTTGTTTCTGAGACCTGAACATCTTCTACTTCTGGACATTGTAGGTATGATTTTTGTTCTGGAACACAGTGGTTCTGCAGGTCAGTGTGTTCCTAGTAGTTTCCCTCTTGATTCTTGTTTAATCTTTTGCTGTTAATTTGTGCATTTTCTTCTGTTTGCATATTTTGTGACCCTGTTGACTAACTGCTATAAAACGTGATAATCCTGTGGTCATGCTTCAATAGTTAAGATGTTTCAAGATTGTTTCATCTATCTGAAGGTAATTTTACAGTTTCTGACTTTTCACTGTTAGTTAAATCACTTTTTTTGATCCACTTTACATGAAGCAATGAAGCTGCCTAATAATTCTGCAAACCTTTATATAGGGTGTTAGCATTTTAGGCCATACGCTTTCCAATAATACAAATATATATCACCTGAGAATGACTAATTCCAACAAGACATGTAATTTATATTGTTTGGAGTTGGAAACTTGCATAAATATGATAATATGGTCAAAATACTAATTTGCCTAATGATTGCGCACACAGGGCCGGATCTACTAAGATCCCAATGTGTGTGTACTATTTGCTTGCGCAATCTAGAGTTTTGCGTGTGGGGTGGAACCGTGGTTTGCTGGTGCAAAGTCTTGGAGACCACCCTATTTAAATAAGAGTTTTGCGTGTGCTACTGGAGATAATATGCTGTAAAACTACTCTGGATTACACCAGCAGTATAGGTAGCAGTGTGTTGAATGACCTAGATACACGGAAATGTAACGTTGGAGGAGTTTTGTCATAGAAGGTATTGCATGACTCATTCATTTATTTTTCATTTTAAAGGTGTGTGTGTGTGAGCGTGTGGTGGTGGTGGTGGTGGTGGGGGGTGTAGCTGGACTGAATGACTGTCAGACACATAGTTTTGTCATACTGTAACCAAATGTCGGTGCATATTTTTAATCACAATCATCAGGAGTGGAAAAGAGTCCTACAAAGAGTGTGTGTATGTGTGTGGGGGGGGGGGGGGCATACGCCTCAATTGTTTTTTATTCTGTCATTCCAAAAAAAACTCCTAACCATTTCCATGTGTGCGCAATGACGCACCCAACTCATTTGCTCCTCCTTTTCAGACGTGTTAAATATAGACGCAGTTTCTAGGAGTAAAATTGCTGTCGGGCTTGTATGAAGCCTAATTTGTGTCTTTATTATGCAATCAAAAAGAATAGATTTGAAAACAAAAGAAAACTTTGCAAACAAAATTATAATTTCAAAAATACAAAAAATATGTTTTGTGATTAA
Organism: Sphaeramia orbicularis; assembly: GCF_902148855.1. Classification (NCBI taxonomy): domain Eukaryota; kingdom Metazoa; phylum Chordata; class Actinopteri; order Kurtiformes; family Apogonidae; genus Sphaeramia; species Sphaeramia orbicularis. Next base: position 4,175,512 of record NC_043969.1, on the reverse strand, counting down.
AACTGTATCTTCATAAATCCACAAGTTTTATTTACAAATCAAAATTTTGCTCTCATGACACACAGATTCGTTTACACTTCCTGAACTTTCGTTCACGCTTCCAGAAGTTTTGTTTGGGCTTCGTCCTAACCTTCATGGGCGGGGCCTCCTCTGAAAACTGTAAGAAGCCTCCTGATTGGTCAGTGTCCCTCAGAAAGACGGAATGACAACCTCCGCCCCCACATTTTAATGGCGGTACGGGAGACGCAAGGAGTTGACTGAAGGAGGCAATCATTGATCATAACAAGTATGTTTTGGGTAACTCTCCTGTCTTATTGATGCTATTAAGGTTACACTTGTCGCTCTTCTTGGGCTGTTTTCCCTAACTAGTGGAGACTGCGTTATCAGACATGAACGCTCTTAATTTACAGCTAGCTAGTTTACTAGCTTACCGCTATGCACCCATCATAAGTGACTGACGAGCACATTACGGTCCCGGCTTCGGCGACAGTTGGCTCAATCTCACAAATTTCGGCCTTTTATGTATATATTAGGGATGTTCCGATACCAGTATCGGGTATCGGCTCCGATAGTCCGTGTGTGTACTCGTAAAAGTAATCCGATACAAATGCACCGATACCACTTACGGCCGTGTGACATTCCCAGTTCAGTGCAGCAGGTACGTGGCAGTGGAATAATGTGTGTGGAGTGTGGAGATTTTTCGAAATAAGCCACAGTGATAAAAGTAACGCTGACTGCAAGTAACGTTAAAGACACACACAGATACGGACGCAGCGTTCTGTCCGTCCTCTGCGTACATTCCATCCATTTTCCAGGTGCTGGTGGAGACAGAGAATACCAGCGGGACTACGGAGCGGTGCGGACGGACGCCAGCGGAAGTGAAAGTGAAACTTATCACTTTTTTGTCTTTTCTCTTCCTGCTGAAGCTAAACTTTTAAACCTTATCAGTGAAAACGCTGCAATATTAGTATCACATTAGTGTTGCCTCTGTCATCTCCATGTTTGTTATTACTGACTTTCTTCTTCTTCTCTCTCTCTCTCTTCGTGGTATTTGTCCAGTATGGTTAATTCAGAGCGGCGCCCCCTGGTGGATTAATTGAGAAACGCTCATTCCAACACATTCAATGTCAGTAGCAGCACTTTGTTCCAGTCAGACTAATGACAAAGACAATAAAGCACATTTGCAAAAGGAACTAACAACTGGAATGGGATTATGAAGGACTAGGATCAGTACTCGGTATCGGCAAGTACTCACATGTAAGTACTCGTAGTCGTACTGGAAAAAAGTGGTATCGGTGCATCCCTAGTATATATCAATAAACTTTAATTAGATATATAATCAAAACAAACCATCAGGTGTGTGTGTGGATTATTGAGTCATTCCTCTGATAAATTTAGTAAGACTTATAAAAGGAGCATTTTTCAGAGATCTTTATCCGTTAGAGTTTTAACAGTATACAGTACAGGCCAAAAGTTTGGACACACCTCATTCTTTGCATTTTCTTTATTTTCATGACTATTTTCATTGTAGATCCTCACTGAAGGCATCAAAACTATCAATGAACACATGTGGAATTATGTACTTAACAAAAAAGTGTGAAATAACTGAAAACATATCTTATATTCTAGTTTCTTCAAAGTAGCCACCCTTAGCTTAATGTGCCCTTAATGTGCTCGTCAGTCACTTATGATGGGTGCATAGCGGTAAGCTAGTAAGCTAGCTAGCTGTAAATTAAGAGCGTTCATGTCTGATAACGCAGTCTCCACTAGTTAGGGAAAACAGCCCAAGAAGAGCGACAAGTGTAACCTTAATAGCATCAATAAGACAGGAGAGTTACCCAAAACATACCTGTTATGATCAATGATTACCTCCTTCAGTCAACTCCTTGCGTCTCCCGTACTGCCATTAAAATGTGGGGGCGGAGGTTGTCATTGCTTCTCTCTGAGGCGGAAGTTGTCATTCCGTCTCTCTGAGGGACACTGACCAATCAGGAGGCTTCTTACAGTTTTCAGAGGAGGCCCCGCCCATGAAGGTTAGGACGAAGCGCAAACAAAACTTCTGGAAGCGCGAACGAAAGTTCAGGAAGTGTAAACGAATCTGTGTTTCATGAGAGCAAAATTTTGATTTGTAAATAAAACTTGTGGATTTATGAAGATAGTTTTAATCACAAAACATATATTTTGTATTTTTGAAATTATAATTTTGTTTGCAAAGTTTTCGTTTTCAAATCTATTCTTTTTGATTCCATAATAAAGACACAAATTAGGCTCCATAGTTTGATAAATCATTTTGCATGTGCTAAATTATTATATTTACATTTTCTCCTCCCAGCACACGCACAATGGACTCCATGCACAGCCCCACTACTTCCTGAATTTCAGGTGGGTCCTTTATTTCCTTTCTTTCATTATTGGACACACTGATTAATCCAGGTATGCCTGCTACTTCTTAGAGTGACTACTGATGAATTAGGTGTACCTGGATTAATCAGTGTGTCCAATTATGAAAGACAGGAAATAAAGGAGCCACCTGAAATTCAGGAATTAGTGAGGCTGTGCATAGAGTCCACTGTGTGTAAACGCCCCATATTGCCCCCCATATAATAATATTCATTGTGGCAAATGTACTAACTGGATGCAGATGTGGTATTTTGCACCTTTGAAAGATACAACCCTTAGTGCACACTTTATTTATTTGCATGTGCAATGAGTTTGCACACGTTTTAATACACGCAAACCTTTAGTGGATCCAGCCCACGATGTAGATTGCAGTCTATCTTCCAGTTGGACATATGTGTTGTACAGTCTGATACATTATATTGAGGTAACAACAAGGAAAAGAAAACACAAGTAAAGGTAGCTCAATATCATTGTTACGCCCCCGGCTAGGGGACCCTAGGGCATGGCATGAATTAGTGGACACCTTTCTTCACTCCCAAGCCACAGAGAAAACCCCAGGACGCGAGCTGTGCATTTTCACAAATAAGTGATTTATTTACAAAGTGTATAAAGACAGGTAATGAAAACTCAACAAAACGGCAGCTTGGTCTTCAGGGTGGGCTCAGGCCAAAATAACAAACATAACTTTACTAACCCAGGAAGTGAGGCTGACCTACAAAAGAAAAGAAACCAAAATACAAAGTCTAACCGCCCTTACTTAAACATGAGAAAACAAGGCGAAAGAAATCGGCAGCCCACCCCTACTGCTGTAACCAGGAACAAAGGCAGAATCAAGACAAAGTGTGGGGTTAGAGGAACGGCAACGATAGACCGGCCCAGCTTTGTCATTTTTATTGTTCCACCTCCGGCTGGCTGGTCCAATCCGTGCATGGGATCTGGCTCCGCACTTGCAAGATATTACCCACTCATGCACAGATAAAATGACACACCCACAGACTGACACCTAAACGCATCTATGGGTCGTAACAATCAGGAATGCTTGAAGTAAGAAAAGCGTAACTTATAAACAGGTGGCAAAGTAGCTTTTTTTATATCCATTATTCTGGTGAAAGCGCATCATTATGGTTGTCTGGGTCATACATTCGTAAAACCAGTTTGACCACAGAGGGTTCCGACTTATCGGGTTCCAGTCCCAGGTATTTATTCTCGTACAAAGAAGACTCGAACATGTATTTGTTAGATCCTTCCTGTTTGATCATGTAGAACAAAGCCTTGTGTTTCGATTCCTCAATGAAGTTTTTGATTTCCTACAAAAATGGGGGGAATAGAGACGACAGTTTTTCAGTCAAAAAAAATGACAGTGCTATTGTAAAACATTAAAGCCAAGCCTTATCTACATATCACATCTACATTAATATATTTTGTTTGAGAACACCTAAACCCATAGTCCATGGCATTTTCTGAACAACATGTTATGTACTTGCATGACTTTGTACATACATTATATGAAACATTATCAATGAGAGAAACATGGAATTCATTCATTGTTATAGTACATTTTGCTCGGTCAATTGTGCAATATCTCCTACATTAAGCTAATGTTAATACATTTAAAAGGGCCATTGTAAAATTCAATCATATTAATCACAATAAGTGGGTAATGAATCATAAGTATATTCAGATAAAATGATGCATTACGTAGGAACATACATTCTCATGATCCTAGTTGGCATACAGTTTAAGAACATAATTAGATCATCTGCAGTATGTGAAGAAGTCATCAATTTACTGATAGGACAAAACAAAGCATTAATAATGTGCTATTGACTAATTCATTATAATATTTGCAGATATTTGTATTTTACAGCTTGTATGTTTATATGGAAGTTTGCGTTACATTTTATTTTTTCACTGGTCATTTGTTGAAGATTGCACTCATTGCTGCTCCACTTTATTATTCATTCATTAATTTAATTTGTCTTTTGCAGTCTGAGGACTGGAATCAGGGGGTAGGACTGGATAAGCAGTGGCTTCTTCATACTCCCTTTCAGGCACAACAGTTGTTCTTTTTTTTTTTTATTATTTGATTTTTTGTGTATTGTTTATCATTATTATTATTTTTCTATTGTTTGATTTTTTATTTGTGTATTGCTTATTATTATTATTATTATTATTATTATTATTATTATTATTATTATTGTTCCATATGTTTTGTATTATGTCTGTGTCTGAAATAAACTAACCTAACCTAACAATACTGATTCGGGAAACACTGAACAGTTGAGGAAACGACCTTGAAATGGCTTGGTTATACTCACCATTTCCTCTGGATAAATTCCATCACTGCCATTGCAGCATGCGACCAACTTCTTATCAGATTTGATGGCGTACAGCATGACGGGTATCCCTTTTCTCAAATCGTCGCTGTTGTAAAACTGGAGGCAGAACTTGTTGTCTACAAAGAAATCATAGGAAATATGAGCAAGAAAAGTGTTGTTAGTGAATGGTGAAGGAAGAACCTGAGCAATACCTCTGTTTTCTTGTACAGTATATTATCATCTGTGTATATTTGCTGAAATCAATGTGCTCCATACTGTTCTGCGTAAGATACAGGGTGGGGAAGCAAAATTTACAATATTTTGAGGCAGGGATTGAAAGACAGTGTATGACCAATGAGTTTATTGAAAGTCATGAGAATTTATTTGTCACAAGAAAACTGACATAATAGAAAATGTTTTTATTCTATGTGTCCTCCTTCTTTCTCAATAACTGCCTTCACACGCTTCCTGAAACTTGCGCAAGTGTTCCTCAAATATTCGGGTGACAACTTCTCCCATTCTTCTTTAATAGTATCTTCCAGACTTTCTCGTAATAGTTTTGCTCATAGTCATTCTCTTCTTTCCATTCTAAACAGTCTTTATGGACACTCCAACTATTTTTGAAATCTCCTTTGGTGTGACGAGTGCATTCAGCAAATCACACACTCTTTGACATTTGCTTTCCTGATTACTCATATGGGCAAAAGTTCCTGAAAAGGTATGGATAATAGTGTTAGGTATGATTATGACATCAATATATGTTTGGTTTCAAAACAATTGACGTAGTGCCTGCTGAGAAAAAACAACCAAATGTTCATTGTATATTTTGCTTCCCCACCCTGTATAATGACCATATTTGTTATATAAAGTAGGCATAATTTGTCCTACCATCTGTATGTGTTTGTGTTTTAAACTATCAACAGATTACTTGAATGTGTTCACACACAGACACATACACGCTGTAGCACCTTCCACCACTTTTCCAGAACTCAGACAACAATGAAGGAAAAAGAAACCAATAGCAAATACCAAACACTGGATCAGCTTTCACCACCTCAAACATCACACTGTTTCACTGAACTAACAAATTGCATTGGGTGAACAGTCACAGATGCCTCTAATATTTACAATCATAACCCTGATTTCTTGGTTGGTTAAGTTCAATCACATTATCAAGTCTCATTGGGGGTGTGTGAGATGACAACTAGAGTTTATTTTTTATCAAACACTGTCACAGCAGGACATGTACAGCACACATACATATATATTCACAGACAGACAGACAGACAGACAGACAGACAGACAGACAGACAGACAGACAGACAGACAGACAGATAGATAGATAGATAGATAGATAGATAGATAGATAGATAGATAGATAGATAGATAGATAGATAGATAGATAGATAGATAGATAGATAGATAGATAGATAGATAGATAGATAGATACTTATGGGGCCATTATTGTAGCAATATTATTTGCAAATGTGTGTGGAGAGTTGAGTGTCCGCATTTCAATCTGTCTGTGCGCAGTCGGATTTGCAAATGTGTAAATGAATCTGTAAATGCGTGATGAGATTTGTGTGTCCGCATTTCAATCTGTGTGTGTGGAGAGTTGCGTGTCCGCATCTCAAGCTGTCTGTGCGCAGTCGGATTTGCAAATGTGTAAAAGAATCTGTAAATGCGTGATGAGATTTGTGTGTCTGTACAACAATCTGCAAATGTGTAAAACAACTTGTGTGTGTGTAATCAGATTTGAAAAGTCAAAGTATTTTCACTACAAGACCCAGAAATACAGACAAATCATTGGTTACAAGTCAAGCGGCTTCTCGATTGGCTCTCTTTACACACGTGAATTTTGCTACACTTCTGCCGTGACAGATCCACAAATGCGCAGCGGGATTTGTCTGTAAAACCAGGGTTTGCGTGCCTGGGCTCAGGCTCACAGGCTCCCTCATCCCGGCTGCGTTCGGCTTTGCTCGTTCTTGTACCTGACGTGAGTTTACGTGAGTTGTGCTTGCAAGGTTCACCAACTGCCACTAAAAATCGAAGAAGAAGAAGATTCACCTGGGCAAGGAAAGATGGCTGCAAACGACGAGACGGGTCAGACGTTTGGGGCTACGAATAATGGCCCCATGGATTATTCGTAGATACTAGAACTAGAGGCAGTGACCCCCAAGCTGAGAGGATGGCTCCAGCAAATACCAGGAACAACATCAGAGATCTGGGTGAAAAAGAGCGCAGTCCTAGGAACAGCTAAGATCCTGAACAGAACCCTCAGGCTCCCAGGCCTCTGGTAGAGGACCCAAGTCTGAAGGAGATGCCGCTGTGGTGGAAAAATTTACTTTTTATATTTTATACTCTTTATATTTTATACTGTTAGTACATCTTCTTTTAATGCTGAGTCATTATTCATTATGTGTGATGTTTACCACTCTGTAACACCCCCAACCCAGGAACGGAGTTCTTGCCTTGAGTTAAAACCCAAACACCTAAATGTCTGAATGTGTAGATAGAGAATGGCGCCTGCACTCCAGATTGGATCCAAGCAAGGTTAGAGTGGAGAGGTCATCATGACCTCTTCACGGAGCAGAGAAGTAGTAGTATGGGGTGGTACGATGTACGTAAGGAATGACATCATAGTTTGAGGGGGTTGGATTTGGTTCTATATAATCTTTAGTTTTCTCTTGTTTAATCAGACTTCACTTACAGAGTTTCTCTGTGACTGACTTCTCAATAAATGCATTTATTTATTTTAACTCTAACTTTCTCTCCTCCTCTTTGTGTGTGGGTTATCAGTTGAACATTTCCATAACACCGCCCAGGAGGGTAAGAACACACATTTGTGTGTGTGCATACACATATATATATATATATATATATATATATATATATATATATATATATATATATATATATATATATATATATATATATATGCACTACCAGTCAAGAGTTTTAGAACACCCCCGTTTTTCCAGTTTTGTATTGAAATTCAAGCAGTTCAAGTCCAATGAACAGCTTAAAATGGTACAAAGGTAAGCGGTGAACTGCCAGAGGTAAAAAAAAAAAAAAAAAAAAAAAAAAGGTAAGGTTAAACAAAACTGAAAAATAATGTACGTTTCAGAATGATACAAAAAGGCCTTTTTCAGTGAACAAGAAATGGGTTAACAACTTAAAGCAGTTCTGCAGCAATGGAGGTTGATCAAGCCTCGAAAGTTGGTGCTACCAGTTCCTACAGGTGTCCCAATGTTTGTGAATTCCTTCCAACCCCCTGTGTCTGCAGAAAAGTAGTGTTGGAACACACTTTGGTACCATACCGTTGGGAGCATTATTTGAACAGTACTGTACTGCAGAAAGTAGTGTGTACTATAAAAATGGAAAAGAGGAAAAGGCAATTAACGATAGAAGAGAGACAGACCATCATCACACTGAAAAATGTAAGTCTTTCCTACAGAGATATTGCCAAGAAAGTCAAGGTGTCAGTAAGTCCAGTTTCCTTCACCATCCAAAGGCACTCAGAAACTGGGGGAAATGCTGACAGGAAGAGGTCTGGCAGACCCAGACACAACAGAATCAGAAGACAAGTTTCTGAGAGTCAACAGCTTGTGTGAAAGCGACTCACAGGACAACAGCTTCAAACACAGCTAAACAGTGGTCGTAGTAAGCAAGTCTCAGTTTCAACTGTGAAGAGAAGACTTCCAGTTGCAGGTTTGATGGGTCAAGTTGCAGCAAGAAAGCCATTGGTGAGACTTCAGAATAAGAAAAAGAGGCTTGGATGGGCCATGAAACGCCGCCAGTGGACTACTGAAGACTGGAAGAAGGTGTTATGGACAGATGAATCCAAATTTGAAATCTTCGGTTCATCCCGCAGGACTTATGTACGCCGTCAAGTAGGTGAAAGGATGGTTCCTCAGTGTGACATCAACGGTCAAACATGGAGAAGGAAGTGTGATGGTTTGGGGCTGTGTTTGGGTCTGCCAGACCTCTTCCTGTCAGCATTTCCCCCAGTTTCTGAGTGCCTTTGGATGGTGAAGGAAACTGGACTTACTGACACCTTGACTTTCTTGGCCATTTCTCTGCAGCAAAGACCTACATTTTTTTAGTGTTATGATGGTCTGTCTCTCTTCTATCATTAATTGCCTTTTTCTCACCATTTTCATAGTAACACACTACTTTCTGCAGTACAATACTGTTCAAATAATGCTCCCAACGGTATGGTACCAAAGTGTGTTCCAACACTACTTTTCTGCAGACACGGGGTTGGAAGGAATTTGCAAACGCTGGGACACCTGTAGGAATTGGAAGCACCAACTTTCGAGGCTTGATCAACCTCCATTGCTGCAGAACTGCTTTAAGTTGTTGACACATTTCTTGTTTGCCTTTTTGTATAATTCTGAAATGTGCATTATTTTTCAGTTTTGTTTAACCTTATCTTTTTTTTTTTTAACCTCTGGCAGTTCACCGCTTACCTTTGTACCTTTGAACTGCTTGAATTTCAATACAAAACTGGAAAAATTGGGGTGTTTTAAAACTTTTGACTGGTAGTGTGTGTGTATAAAAATAAATAAATAAATATACCCACACACATATGTACACAAAAGCTGTTTTCTCAACCACCTGGGCTGTGTTGTGCTTCTTTTAGGCTCACTATGCCCGCTACCCAGTTATGCTGTTCCATGTATGCCTTGCCTGCCAGCATCTTACACCCTACTGTGATGTGCTGCACTGTCTCTGGGGCTTTTCTGCACAACCTACACCTGGGGTCTTGTCTGGTGTGGTAGACCCTGGCCTCTACTGCTGTTGTGTTCAGGGTCTGTTCTTGTGCAGCCATGAGTAGTGCCTCTGTGCTGCTTTTCAGTCCAGCCTTTTTCTGCCTCTAGTATGTTTTCCTCAATGTCAGCCACTTCCTCAATTGCAGGGGCTTGTCCTTCCATGATTGCCCCTTCGGCTCCTCCTCCTCCTTATGAGTCTTCTGTTACCTGAGGCATTCACTTAGCAGGTTGTCATTGGGGCCATCCTCTTCCTATTCCTGGAGGCTTACAGTTTCCTCCTGGACAGTTGCTTTGACACTAACTAGTCCTCACTCTCCCTCCTTTCACCGTGTGTACAGTTTCAGGATGCTGGATTTAGGGTGAAATCCTCCATGCATTATAAGGAGCTTCCTTATCTTGATATCAGTGACTTTCATCTCTTCCAGTAGCCAGGATATTATGCCAGTGGGGTATCTGATTGCTGGCAGGACATAGGTGTTAATGGCCTAGATCTTATTCTTACCATTCAGCTGACTTTTCAGGACCTGCCTTACCTTCTGTAGGTATTTGACTGTGGCTGACCTCCGAGCTGCCTCCTCACGATTGCCATTTACCTGAAGGATCCCAAGGTATTTGTAACTGTATCGAATCCTAGTCTCCCACAACAAAGTCAGTAGTGGTGGCCAAAGCTAAATGGTCAGTGACAGTGTCAGTGTGACCCATGTCTGTCCACTCTTATGAAGGCCACATCTTGAGAGAATTTCTTCATTATTTATTAGCATCAGTTTATCTCAGACACAGGGATGAACTCTTTATAGTTTGGTGGCCAAAGGTCAAGCAATCAAACCAGCACATTTTCGGCCATGACTAATAGTAATTGACAGAACACCATGAATAGATTATGATGCAAGGACAGTGGGCAAATGTGATTCATTTAATATTTCAATCCTGTCTCCTTTTTCACCAGTGGCTTAAAAAATGCAGTCTGAACCAAACCATGGATTCAGAGAACTGTTACTCACCTACAAAAGACTGCTGACAGTAAAATATGACAATAAAACTGAATTAAAGGTAAGCTCTGCTGTGCAAATACAAAAGAACAATAATTATAGAGGTTGCTGCATCTAAAATACAGAGGAAATTGAGGTTGTTACACAAGAAGACTATTAACGAAACTGAAAATCCATCTTTAAACAAGTTACTTCTACCCCATCTTACCAGGACAATGTTGGCCTTGTGCTGTTAATTCCAGTTTCTCAAACAGGCCATTGTAACTTAAAATCAGGAACTTGTTGTCATAGCACCGAAGCAACTTCACGCTGGTTTTTGAGGCCTGGAAACGATCCTCCTCAATGCGTTTATCTTTGACAGAAACACAGTAGATATTTAAGTCAACATCATCTATTCTCAATTTAGGGATTTTTGAGATGTTCTATTTAAATAAGAAATGTAATGGTTATCCTACCAGGTTCATCCTCAGTGGCACATTGAGGCCCTTGGAGTTGGAGAGGACAAATGTTTCATGAGACATTGTTAAATACACAAATCGAATGACGCTAAAATTATAATAATTACAAAATGAGACGTTTTTCAAGATTATACCATATCACACTTAAGACTGAGATTTGGACAAATTATGTCATTTGTATTCAACCATTGCAAGTAAATATAGTCATTTATCAGTCCCTCCAGAAAAATGCAATTATGCGATCACAAAATTCAATGCATAATGAAGCAACTAGCACACATTATATGGGGGGTCCGCATTTTTTCAAAAAGGGTGCATTTTCACCACAATAGCATGTTTTTGAGGAAAATATGTGAAATATGCAGGGTTCACATGATTTCATAATTCCTGCATTTTACTGCATAAAGTTGAAAAATATTGAATTGTAACTTGGCACAGGTAGTGATGTAATATGCGATGTGCAATGTCATAGGCTTGTGCATCCACAGAAGGTAAACTAACGGTGAGTCTCAGAAAAAATCCTGTAAGATGATGAAAAATGCTGCCATTTGCTAACAAAAATATCTACAAAAGACAGAACAAAACCCGTACCCCAATGTCTTACACGAAAGCAGGGCCATACTATTTTGCACCCCATGCAAGTGTACATTGGAATATAAGAGAAAATCGACACTGGAGCCAGTTTTCCAGCGTGAAACATTCGAAAAGAGTTTCTGCTGCAGCAACAATAATGTTATATGATCATAAAGGCTGTAATAGCCTTGAAATAGATGGCCTGTTCTGCTGCACTTTTGTGAAGCAGGAAGCAATTGTTTTATTTTTGACACTTGTACCAATGTTAAAGCCATGTTTGAACCATGCTTAGAAAATAAAAGTGAATTAAAACATAACCAGCACTTTCTGTGATGTAGTGTATGCTTACTTCTTGTATGTTTGCGTATCAAAGGATGTAATTAGTTATTTTTCATTTAGTAGTAGCCTAGTTAGAACAGGGTGTGGGAGAAGAATCAGTTTTTCCTTGAAACGCATGTTTTTCCAATTCCCACATTTATTTTCCCAACTTAACACATTTTTTGCAAATTCCTACAATTTCACTGCATAAAATCACATAAAAACCCTGCATATTCCATCGCATAATCAAGGATCTTTGCCTGCATAATCAAATATTTTTGCCTGCATTTTTCAGAAGTGACTGATTTATGTGGTCTTGTATGCAGATAGGTTTTATGTGGTTAAATGAATATGATTATTACAGTGAGTTAGCTTCATATATATTTTGTTAATGGGTAATGGCAAGTATACAGTCACACAGTTTAATGGTAAATTGAAATCTTTCATTCAGAAAGGAATGGTGACCAGGAGACTTCAGCGCACTGCAATTATAAACATAAATGCAAACAAAACAAAAAAATCTAAATACTGTATGCACTGCAATAACTTAAAATGTGACTAAACTCACTCTAAACAAACAAGAGACCTGTTAAAGCTTACATTTACATTTACGCATTTGGCAGATGCTTTTTTCCAAAGCGACTTACAGGGGAAAACCAATCATATCAATCAATCAATCAAATGTTATTTATATACCGCCAGATCACAACAAAAGTTATCTCATGACACTTTACATATAGAGTTGGTCAAAACCAGACTCTAAGCCAATTTACAGAAACCCAACAGAATCCTCCAGGAGCAAACACTTGTGACTGGTGACAGTGGCGAGGAAAAACTTCCCTTTAACTGGCAGAAACCTCGAGCAGACCCAGACTCCTGGAAGATTGCCATCTGTCTAAAACTTAAATTTCAAATGCACTAACACTGAGGGCAGACAGGCTTTAGGAACCAGTTGAGGAAGTATAAAGTTAGATGTATTTCAGTGTTATCAAAATAAATTTATTGAGGATAAGTGGCATGTCCAGGGCACCAATAACCCCGTATATGCTATAAAATCAACTACTTTCATTATTTTTACAACCTGTCTCACTGTTTGGATTGGCCATTTTATTTCACAGACCATGGTCAGGCATCGTTTGGATATAAATCATTTAATAGCGATCCCTGAAGGTTCTTCTTCCATGTGCCACTTGTTAACACATATCATGTCCCTCACTAAGCCGCAACTGCAAACAGAACTGCACTATCAGAGATCACAGTTCCTCATTCCTTAGATCATAACAACCGCAATGAAAAATTCATCTGTGTTGTGAATACATTCACTGAAATAATGTTTTATAAATTACTTTCTAGGCATGGATGTCCTTTCTACAATTGGACTGAGTCGTGGTCTGAAAAAGGAAATAACAGTTAATTTAAATATCAAATTAGAAGGTCACGAACAACTGTAACATATGGATTTAAACAGGAAATTGTTTTTCTGGGTTGTTTTCTGGATCAACATGTAACTGATCATGAAGATAGATATAATCATGCAGCAGGTATAAATCTGCTCAGATCAACAAATGCTGCCATTTCTGAGAAAATTTTAAGAAGTGTCAAATGTGCCCACCCCCCAATTCAACTGCAATACCCTTGGCTTATTGCAGTGTATATGTGTTCAGGCTTGTCACAGTCTGCCCTTGTGCGGTCTTCTCCCTCACCTTGCCACCCCTCATCAGTCATATCAGTTTCACCTGTTGCACCCAGCTGTCCCTAATCAGCTGGCCAGAATATAAGCAGGGCAGATTCATCCACCCAGTGTAAGGCTGCACCAATCAGATATTAGGATCAGATATTGGCCCTGATATCAACATTTTAACTGGATCAGGGATCTGTAAAAGTAACCAATCCATAAGACCAATTCTTCTCCCTTACATTTTGTGACACTGGTTACATCATGCATGCCAAGAGATAAGTGGAGTTGTTGCAAACACAGACAAGCAACATGGAGCGAACTAAAGGGTCTGTAATTTGGAGGTATTTCAGCCTTACCACACTGACTAGCGCGACAGCAGTTTGTTTACGCTTGTAAAGTGAATGTTGCCATGGGTGGTGGTAGCACTACCAAATACGCCACGAGAAATTTAATTAAGCAGAAGCGCCACGCAAAGGAGCATGAAGAATTCCAGCAGCTCAACAGATCAAATAGAGCCGCAGCTGCTGGAGGTAGTCAGAACTGAAAAAGTCGGAGCGGTGCATCCCTACCCCAGTGCCAGATTGTGTTTGGGTCATGCTAGACTTTCAAGCGTTCTTCTCGTACCTGTTTTCCTGGTCCCAACCCCACCTCATTCTGACTTCGTCTCCATGCCACTGCCCTGGTAAACTGGCCCGCCTTCTGTCTTTGACCACGAGACCTGCCTTTCATAAATCTGTTTTTCATCTGCTTGTGATGGCATAGCGTTTACCGGCCCTGGCTTCACTGAGCTCTGTCAACGTCCATGTTTTCCTTATCGCCTCAGTGAGGGATCCATCTGCCTTCTCTGTGGTTCGGATTCTTCAAACCCCCGCTGATCCTGAGCACCAATTCTGCCTGTTTCCATCTGGAGTCATCCTTGTTGCTACATATCTGCAGGTGATAAAGGGTGGTCCACGGAATCCGCAATCCAGTCTGCCCCTCTAGCCGAGCGGCAACATTCCTATCTGCCACATGAGAACTCAGGGTTCGAGTCGGGGCTACACCCACTCACTGTTACTCAATTTGCCCAGAAATTAATAGAGAAAGCTCTATTATTATACTTGTTGAACTCCTGACTATCGTAAGTGCAATCGGTCGATTGCCATTAAAGACTGTTCTGATCCTCACCCAAAAGAACTGCTGCAATTGGGTTCAATCCACTACCCATTACACAGACTCATGAAGATCTTTTCATAATTCACTTGTGTTTCATCATCTCTTGCATGTCTGTGTAGGTTCTCCTTTACCCAGGTGTTACGACCCGCAATCGCGGCCAAATGAAGAGGAAAAAACATTTTTGTGCGTCAATGCAAACTCGTCAGAACGCACGGCTGCGGCAGCAAGAGTTGTAATTTTCTGTTCATTTAAGTAGACAACAATGCGCTCCGGTAAACATTTTTGAAATTCCTCTGGCAGAATAAGTTCGCGCAAATGATCAAATGTTTTAACTTTGCTCGATTGACACCACTTGTCAAATAAGATGGTTTTTTCACGGGCGAACTCAACGTATGTTTGGTTAGCCGATTTCTCACAGAGTCTGAATTTTTGTCCATAGGCTTCTGGGACTAATTCATAGCGCACAGTGGCCTTAACAATGTCATAATTTAAACTCTCTTCTATAGAGAGACTAGCACAGACTTCTTGCGCTTTACCTACTAATTTACACTGCAGCAACAGTGACCACACATCTTTTGGCCACCTTAGTGTTGCTGCAATTCGCTCAAATGCACAAAAATAAGAATCCACTTCAGATTCACGAAAAGGAGGTACAAGTGCAATATGCCTACTTACGTCAAAGCTGTCAGGTTGCGAAGGGGTTGCTGGGGGGGTTATACCAGGTGACAGCGGGGAGGAAGGTTGTACCTTTTCAAGCTCCAAGGCTCGGACTCGCAGGTGCATGGCCTGGACCTCCAGCTCTCTGTTCCGCAGCTCAATCTCCTTCAGGCGGAGAGTCATTGTGAAATCTTCTGCTGCTGAGCCAGGTGGAACAGGCGGATCAAGCCTGGGTGATGGCTCTTTGGCCACTAAAGGCACCTTAACACCATCTCCACCCGCCCCGGTAGTCCCAACTGTTGTAGCAAACACACCCTTCTCATTCAGCGCCTGTAACAAAAGCGCTTTTAATTC
Source organism: Sphaeramia orbicularis (assembly GCF_902148855.1). Classification (NCBI taxonomy): domain Eukaryota; kingdom Metazoa; phylum Chordata; class Actinopteri; order Kurtiformes; family Apogonidae; genus Sphaeramia; species Sphaeramia orbicularis. The sequence goes on along the minus strand of NC_043969.1, from coordinate 4,159,837 downwards.
AGCTTTTTTGGCGTTAAGCGGCACACTCACCTCAAAGAAACTGGCCACTAACAAGAGATCCGCTTTTTTACATCTATCTAATTTACTTTCAGTGGGATTTGTTGCGAAGTCATCTAATTCAAAATCTGCCATGACTCAAGTGAGAGGTCTGCCAACCAAACACACAAAGACCAAACGTAACTAACCAGGTTGTAAAACCTGCGGAAAAAACGGCAGAAAAAAACACTATCAAACAATTTTGACAAAAAACACGAAATAGATGACAAACGGACGAGCCCCCAATTTATGTCACACCCTAGTCTAGGGGTAAAATAAGGCATAACATAAAATGACTCCCCACTCGATTCCCACTCCCAAGGAAGACCGTGACAGATAAGGTTAAATTAAATCCGAGCAGCAGTTTATTTAATGTAGGGTGAGCAGTGATAAAAATAACAAACAAAACCAACTCAAACACTCTGTACTTCCCTAGTAAAAATAAAAGAACAAAAATACACAGGACTAACCTGGCCTCCTAACTCAAAAACAGGAGAAAACGTGATGAAAATAAAATTCACTTCTCACCCTAAACAAGTGCTGCGGTGTCCAATAAGCTATTTACAATGTGCATAAATACTAAATTCAAAATGTCGAAAATCTCTCTCTAATCATGCGAGCTGGCGGCGTTAGTTGGGAGCAGGACGAGGACGAGGACGAGGAGCAGGACTGGGCAGTCCACAGGCGGTTTTAAAGGCGGGGTCCGTCGTCCTCCACCAATTAGCGGTCTGTGTGCTCCAGGCTGGCCAACCCACAGGATGCGCGTCCCACCAATCCAATAAAGCCACCTGGACTGCAACACACATACTTAGAAGAAAAATACACCACTGGCCCTCTACAGGCCAGGGTGGGATAACAGGACAAATAACAAACACATATATACGACCTCAGGGTCGTAACACCAGGTCATCGTTCTTCTTGGTAGTTCTTCTCTTGCATGTGTTTTTTTAAATTGCTGTGAGATGAATTCTGCTGGTCACCATGGAAATATGGGTTTCAATGTGGGAAAACTTTGACTTACACTAACAAATAATGAAATAATACCAAGGTAATAATTACTTTCTGAGGAGGAATAATGATAGAGTATGAAATAATTTTTTTACCCTCAAAGTAGTAGGCATTCTTGCAGACGCAGATAAATTTAGTAGTGGAACAGTCACTGTCTGCCATTATGTCGACCTGGTAACAAACAAGGACAACAATTACTTTGAGCAGTTACGTGTAAGATAAGACATACAAATAAACAACAAAGAGCAGACAATAAACAAGGGTTTTAACAGGATGTTGTTACAATCATGCATTGTTATGTATTGTTTTTTTTCTTAAAATTGGTCACCAATCAGTCTTCCGTCACTTAAAGCTATACCTACCGATGTGGCATGTCTCACAGCACTTAGTAAAAATCTGAACATGAACAACCCGCCTCCCTACAAAGCCCCGCCTGCTTCCCACTGCCTGAGCTCTGACACTCCCCTCCTCTCACCTGATGCGCGCAGTGGAGGCGGAGGTCTGGTCCGCTTCAGCTCTGCCCCGGACCCCTCGCTCAGCAACCAGACACATCATACACCTGCTGCACAGCAGCGGCTCCTATTTCATCAGGACACCCTGTATGTAAGGGTCTGGTCTGTGCAGCGCTGAGTCAGTGTCTTCACTGCACCTCATCACCTGGGCGGAGTGGGCCGTACCATGAGCACGCGGACTCCATGCACTGTCCATAGACATTTGAGGTTTCATAGTCCATACATTTATCATTCTACACTGTGTAACACCAAGTACATGTAAGTCCTGCAGTCATAAAAACTTGAGCTTTCGGTGGACCTGTCTGTGGATTCAAGTACACCTGACTATCTCCATCCTTCTTTCACCGGACTCAGACTGCCGCAGTTGGGTTTTCTGTTTGTTCCCCTTGGTTGTTGTTTCTGTTAATAAATCCTTTTTTTCCCTTCAACATGTGCATGTGAGCCCTATCCATTTACATCTCTAGACAGGAGACTGCGGTCAGTGGCAGGAGGAGAAGCAATAGTGAAACGTCAGATTCAGAGGTACCCGTATCGGATGCTGAACAGTGGTAATGGAAGACTGACAGGAGGCTCAGCCAACTATTTTATTCGGACCGAATAAAATGATTGGTCAGACTTTTATCTATGAGAATTAAACATTTTTTAGTTTCAAAACCCGGTGGATTTCTTTTTCTTTTTAGTCTGACACATGCTTATTAGGAGTATTTTAAGATGACAAAAGAAATGTGTAAAAATGCCACATCATATGGTATAGCTCTAATTAAAACAGAAGAGTTTTATTACCATGGAAAGTTACACCCATTTTGTAACATATGCAATTAGTCATAGAAGTGAAAAGTGTTTATACACATGAGATTCTGAGGCTGGCTGCACATTTTTCCAATAACACAGATGAGCAAATATACATGTGGTAATGATAATCACCAAAACATATATGTTATCTTCCTTCTGTCCACAATGAAATACAGGTCAAAGTAAGTTTCAACATTACTGTCCTCTTTTTTTTTTTAACCAATAACATAACCAAAACCATAATGTCACAACATGCTCTGAAAAGTGCTGTAGTTTTTACTTAAACAGTTACTTATCTGCATGCATCTCACATCATACAGTACTTTGAGGAAGTCTTACACCATCCTATGTTGTTTTTTACATGGTTGTAATGTGCATAATATCTAGTTCCCACCCTCTTTATGAAGATACAACAAAAACACAGAGGTGAGTATTGTGCACATCATTAATAATTCACCAAAAATATAAAGTACATGACTGCTACAGGTCTGAATTTTGCGTGAACTCTGCTCCCATGACAAAAAGCAGCCCAAACAATAGGAAACATTGGACATGTACTGAATGAAACCTGGTGTTAAACACTACAATATTAGTTCAGTAAATCTCATAATGTCTGCACAGAAGACTTGACGGCATGTTAAGTACAAAAGAAAGTCACACTAAATACTGGATACTTCAGACTTTTTTTTTTTTTTAAATTCTTGTATTTAACGCTGTTGTATACTTCAGTTCTATCTTTCTACAGTGAGAGAGGAATGTGTTTGCATATTATATACTCTTGTTAAAACACCAAACCTACTTGAGGCCTAAAACATTTCCTTTCCTAAGAAAATGGATTGTTATTTGATAGTGTAAGGGCAAGGAGGACTGGTGAGACTAATGGGACTGGGAGTCTCCCCACAAAAACATTTTACATTTTCAATAAAACATTTAACCCTTTTATGCATGACATTATTGCAGTGGACAGTTATTCAGTCTTTAATCAAAGCTACATTATTTGCAGTAATGACTCCAAATTTAAAGGTGCCCTGCCATACGTATTTCATTACTTTTATGGTAATGTCTGAAGTTCTACTATGGACTCTGTAACATTTTTTGTGGAAAAAATGTCTGGGTTAACAAGTTTCAAGCCATTCTAACGTGGTATAATGTATGTCAGAGAACACTATAACCATGACTCAAAATAATGCAATCAACCTTATTCATAGATCCAATACTGTCCCCAGGGTTGGAGGACTGCTATAGCACTCACACACATTTACTTCTGCTCTGTCTCAACAAAGCACTTCATCCCTCTCGGACGGCATTCACATATTCACTACTGTTTTGTCTTCAACAAAACACTTCGTCCCTCATGGACGGCACATAAACTCTTAACTGCCAATTCTTAAATACCAGACCCAGGTCAATGTATTTAAAACACCAAGGGGTCCCACGGCGTGTTGTTGAGTGGAGATTCCCCAGATCATATCCGATCACTTAACATCAAGTTCTTTTTCGAAGAGAGCCCAAATTCTACTCACAGTAAGGCGTGTTGAAACTGTGTATGTGTTTGGCAAGAAAGAAATCTCTTCCCTTTAGTTTGGGCCCCAAACACAGTGTCACCATGTCCCATCTGCGAACTGACCAAGGCCTCTTTCGAGCCCCACGCTGGGCACCAATTGTTGTGGCTAAAATAACTAAGAAACCACAACTTCGGGATGGTCTCAGGGAATCTCTCCCATTCTTTATTCAACAGGGGTTTTATACAAGGGTGATCTGATATCATTACCATAAAAAGGAACCAACCATCTGATGAGTACGTGATAGACTCTTTTGCCAAATATGATGACATGTTATTAATGACTTTGTTTTGAACATGGCTCGGTGGGAACATCCTCTGCTTTCCGCTCCCACACTAAATTTCTTTATTCGGTGCCAAGTCACTCGAAACTGGACTCAACATCATGAAATAAGATACACACATCTAAGACTTCATCAAAATACCACTGACAGCCTGCTGGAAGACTCAGCTGAATTTGCACCAGTTCTCATGAATATTCAACATGCTAATCTGCTTGACTCTGATTGGCTAACAGCTAGCCAAGGATAACCTGGGTTTTCAGCATCCTGACTACCCCCTTACAATTAGCAGCATCACAGCCCTGCCTGCCTGCTGCCTCACTCCCCTGCCTGTTACACATGTGTACACTAAAGGCTGAAAATCAGACATAGTGTTTAATGGAACCAAAGCATGTGGTAATGAAGGAATTCTCTAATAAGCTACAGTGTAAGGAATAGTTTGTTCAGTTTAATCCTTATGGACTTTGGTAACTTTGTGATATTAACTACAGCGGACAGTTACATTTTACATTGAAATAGTAGGTTATAAATAGTAGCAGTGAATACATTCTCTTTATGAGCTTCATGAATCTGCTTATTCTTAAAATAAAAAGAAGAAAACACCTCTGGTTGTTACATCCCTACTTCTGCTGAATGAATTTCATTCTCGGGGGGGTAACCCTGTCAATGATTAAAAACCAACTGAAATAACAGGCAGGTATTGACTCAGTTTTCTTTCACCTACAGCCTCCATTGCTGCCACTAACTTTCACCTGAACCGAACTGTCTGCAGTCTCAGAATTCCCAAACATCCCCACCACGACCGCCTTAATGCAAAGGCTTACCTGGGCTAAAGTCCAAGGGCCCACCGAGCTCAGGGGCCTATCATTTTTGGGACAGGAAGACAGACCAGTGTCTAATGCTAAGGAGTAAGACCAGTGCGGCTCTTCCAACTCTAGCCATGCTGTACACTATGGTGCATCAGTATACAGCAGTGCACGCTGGGCCTAGTGACAGCTCGGGGTTTTAGCGGTTCATCACGGATGCACGCGTGTCTTTGGCTGATGGGGTGAGCATGGACATCAAGGTATGATGGGGGGCTAAACATTCATTTATTGTTCAGTCAGTGTTGCCTTTTCCGTCTGACTCTGAGACTGGTGATTTTGTGGTTATACAGAGAATGAAACATGGGTTTGTTACTGTGCCATGACATAACGTGGTCTTAGACTGTGACCTGGTTAAAGGTGTATTTCCAGTTGGTGTTGGCCCTGCTTTACCTTTAGAGGGAGTGCAGTTTGGTCTACTGGCCCGCCACTGCCTGTTGTTGTAGTGAACTACTGAAGTGTCCTGCCAGAGCTCTGCTGACCTCAGTCCAGTCTGTGCAGTGACACGAGCAGAGAGTAAAATTATGTCTGATCTTGTCGCAATAACTGATGTTGATAAGGCATTGATTGATCCGGTTTCACTGTGTGGTCTGTGTCCATCTGTGTCTACACACCAGTGGATTAAAGTGCAGAAATCAGACACGTCTCTGTCTGCGTTGTGAGACCAGCTTGCACCACATGACCAAAGTAGAGATGGTACTAAGGGTTATTTTGTTCATGATGAGTTGTTAATTGGTAAGTGGATGTGAAGGTGATTTGGGGGACAAAGCTGTATTTCAGGTTGTGGTGCCTGCTGGGTTTAGAGCTGAAGTGTTGAAAACAGCACATGGACATTTTGGGATGCGTAAAACCTATCTGCATTCCTTAAACACCTGCATTAAAGATGAATGTTCAACTGTTCAACATGTAGTAGGTATGAGGGCCCAGAGGTGGCCCAAAAAATTATCTACTATAAGAAAAAAAAAGACAACAGCCCAAAAAAGTATCCACTATAAGAAAAAAAAGAGAACCGCTCAAAAAATTATCCACTATAAGAAAAAAAAAAAAACACAATAGCCCAAAAAATTATCCACTGTAAGGAAAAAAAAAACATCATTCACCTTTTCAATTAAAGGGGCACTGTTTACCCGAAAGGTCTCTTGCTTCAAAATTAAGGCCACCACAAAAAATAAAAGTATAGGCTGAAAATTTTTAAGGCCTTCAGCTAATGTGGCTAATGCTAAGGAAGTAACCCACCGGAAGTGGAGCTTGGTGCGCTAAAAATAAAGTTATTTTAAAAATATTTACATTAATATAGTTTTCAAAGCGGTTAAACTATTAATTAAGGATCCCGTGTCTGCTTAAGGTTAGGACTGAGTGTTAAATGGTTAAGGTTAGGGTATGGTTGGGGTTAGTTTTCGTTGGTAAATGGCCGTTGTGTGTGAAGGTTCCTTGCTAAGCTAATGCTAACTTGAAAAGTTGCAGTCAAATCTTTGCGTTAGCAAAAATTACAGTAGCAATAGGAGATGAGGAGCATCATGGTGAGGATCTGGAGCTGGAGCCTCCAAAGGGATCAACATCCATTGTCTGGACTTGTTTCGGATTCAGGGCAAGTGACGTTAAGCAAGAAGTCATATGTAAATAGTGTAGCAGAGTTATGTATGACCCGCAGGGTAACACAACTAATCTGTTCAACCATCTGAAAAAAAACATCACAAATACAAAATACCAGGAATGTGTGAAGACCAATGCTAACGTTGCTCCACAAAATCCCCGTCCATGTCCAGCAGCAACCCAGACAACCAGCAACCCTGCAATGGGCAACAGCGGGCAACATCTACCTCATCTACCTCCCAAAGACACATGGAAATAACAGACACAACATCATTTTATTTGGCCAAAGATGTGTCCAATAAACACAGTGAACAATGAGGGCTTCAGAAAAATGGTCAAAACACTCAAGAACTAGAGGCACTCAGAGAGCGCAGACCTCCGCCAAGGCAGATCAGTGCCCCGGATTTGGATGAAAATTTCAGGAAATATTGATACTGGCACCCCCACCCCCGATCACCACCAAAATTTAATCATTTGTTCCTTGTGCCAGTATCAACATTTCTTGAAATTTTCATCCAAATCCGTCCGTCCATAACTTTTTGAGTTATCTTGCACACAAACAGACAGACAAACAGACAAACCAACGCCAACAAAAACATAACCTCCTTGGCGGAGGTAAATATGTGATCCCCTTGCGCAATTATTTCCAAGCATAATAGATGAGTTTCAATGTTTACTAACAACAGTGATGCGCGTGCACCTCGAAGGCAAAAACACCAGTACCAGCTACCAGCCGGCTCACATACACCTCCAGGCTCTCCCCCGGAACTCGTGAACGAGCGAATATGTTAGTTCTAAAACGTCCATTAACTGTTTCTGTCCAAAAGCCGATCCCATCTTCTCTTTCACAGCAGCATAATTTGACTTAACCGCATCGGAAAGGCTGTCCTATAGTAGTAAAGCAGACCGTCACAGACGGGTGGGGAGCAGAGGTTGTGCTAGACATTTTTATAGTCCGTCATTTTGATGGACAGGGTCGTAAAAATTCCGTCATAACATATTATCCGTCATTTCAAATTTTTATTTTTTAATGATAATGCGATATACACTATATTGCCAAAAGTATTGGCTCACCCATCCAAATAATCAGAATCAGGTGTTCCAATCACTTCCATGGCCACAGGTGTATAAAATCCAGCACCTAGGCATGCAGACTGCTTTTACAAACATTTGTGAAAGAATGGGTCGCTCTCAGGAGCTCAGTGAATTCCAGCGTGGAACTGTGATAGGATGCCACCTGTGCAACAAATCCAGTCATGAAATTTCCTCACTCCTAAATATTCCACAGTCAACTGTCAGCTGTATTATAAGAAAGTGGAAGTGTTTGGGAACGACAGCAACTCAGCCACGAAGTGGTAGGCCACATAAACTGACGGAGCGGGGTCAGCGGATGCTCTGAGGCGCATAGTGCGAAGAGGTCGCCAACTTTCTGCAGAGTCAATCACTACAGACCTCCAAACTTCATGTGGCCTTCAGATTAGTTCAAGAGCAGTGCGCAGAGAACTTCATGGAATGGGTTTCCATGGCCGAGCAGCTGCATCCAAGCCATACATCACCAAGTGCAATGCAAAGCGCCAGATGCAGTGGTGTAAAGCACGCTGCCACTGGACTCTAGAGCAGTGGAGGCGCCTTCTCTGGAGTGACCAATCGCGCTTCTCCATCTGGCAATCTGATGGATGGGTCTGGGTTTGGCGGTCGCCAAGAGAATGATACTTGTTGGACCGCATTGTGCCAAGTGTAAAGTTTGGTGGAGGGGGGATTATGGTGTGGGGTTGTTTTTCAGGAGCTGAGCTTGGCCCCTTAGTTCCAGTGAAAAGAACTGTGAATGCTTCAGCATACCAAGACATTTGGGACAATTCCATGCTCCCAACTTTGTGGGAACAGTTTGGAGCTGGCCCCTTCCTCTTCCAACATGACTGTGCACCAGTGCACAAAGCAAGGTCCATAAAGACATGGATGACAGAGTCTGGTGTGGATGAACTGGACTGGCCTGCACAGAGTCCTGACCTCAACCCCATAGAACACCTTTGGATGAATTAGAGCGGAGACTGAGAGCCAGGCCTTCTGTCCAACATCAGTGTGTGACCTCACAAATGCACTTCTGGAAGAATGGTCAAAAATTCCCATGAACACACGCCTACAACTTGTGGACAGCCTTCCCAGAAGAGTTGAAGTTGTTATAGCTGCAAAGGGTGGACCCACGTCATATTGAACCCCATAGACTAGGAATGGGATGTCACTGAAATTTATATGTGAGTCAAGGCAGGTGAGCAAATACTTTTGGCAATACAGTGTATTTAGTAGTATTTAATGTTCAAAAACATCTCAGTGATGCAGTAGCTGTAGTTGCTGCTGGCTGATAAACCAACGCAATATCACGACTTGCATAATTATATACGCCATTTTTAATTGGTGTGTTATCTGTAGACATTATAAGCTTTCCTTGTGTATGTTTATGCAGCGTCAATCCCATGCACTGAGGATTAGGGTTCAGGTTATGTGAACCACAGATATGGGCACAAACTGATGTGCCCTAACACATGAAAGGTAGAAAATGTGTACATATAACACACCAAATGCCATAAGAACTGGAGTATAACTTGCTTGTCCTTCGTCCTTCACCACATCAGTCCCTCTTTTTTCACCACGTTTATCAGTGCCATCACATTTACTGGGCTTTGAAATAACTAAGGAGACTCGGCTGTCTTCACAGTTTGCGCTAGCAAAGTAGCATCTAATTTTGGCTAAAGTTAGCTAAACAACAATTACCCTCAGTACGGACAGCCTTCAGAATTTTCCATCATTTAAAAGAAAAATCTGTCAATGGCGGAATATTTCCGGTTAACGCAACCTCTGTATGGTAGATCTCCAGTACTTATCAGATCTGAAGTGTGCACTGCACAGACCAGCATTCTGAATTTCCTCCTCAAACCAGTACTCCTGTCTTAATGCCTGCAACCATAACTTTCGCCGATTTTTCTGGAAGGGATGTTTGCCAGCAGGAATTCTGTAGAAGTTTAAATCCTTCTGTGTGTTCTTTCTGTTCTGACAACCCACAGCACAGTAAGACGATGGCATTATTCACACTGACAGTCAGTACTTTGCTACGAACTCGGCGTGCTTTCTGCCTCCAAGGTGAGCGAGCAGCATACGTCCTACATCATCATGAAACTGATCTATAGCATATTTATTCAGTTAGCCCTTAATAAATCTGAAATTCTTGGGTAATTTTTTTTTTTTTAATATCATTTATCATTTATTCTTATTTAAAGTTCCATTACTTTACCCTCCACTACCCCCATATCACGTATATGTGCAATCTCTATGTAAATATGTAAATACTTTTAAAAATGTATTCTTAAATTTTTATTCTTTTAAGAATGTTTATTTCTACCTGCCTTTTCTTTTGCACTAGTGTGTTGCATACTGCTGCTGTATACTGTTTAATTTCTTATCTTGTCTTATTTTATGCACTGAAACCTGTTTACATATGGTTTGTTTAAAAGTAGTGCAATAAAAATACAGATGTTTTCCCTAACATGATCAATAATCGTGATGAATAATCATGATTACAATATTCATCAAAATACTTGTGATCATCCTTTTGGCCATAATTGTGCAGCCCTACCATGAACCGTGACTCAAGAACCACAATACAAACCAAACTGTGGATAACCTGTACCGTTGCATCCCTAATAGATAATGTGTTGTCCCGTGTTTAATTTACTGATCATGTAGATGTTCATAAAAGCTCAACCCACAAAAGAGGATTATTATATCAAAAACAGATAAAACTGAGGGAAAAGTGACTTTTTCAGTCAAATCTATCATTAACTGAACATAAACCAAGCATTCCCATTCACTGTCATTGATCAAACTCCATGGGTGTTACTGTTGAATCAATGTAGTAGAAGATGACGGTGTTTCCACGTTCACTTCGGAGCGTCCAAATGCGTTCTGAACGTCCAAATGGGTCATATCTCAAGGTTCAAGGTTACTTTATTTATACCCATGGGTAAATTTGTTTTGCAGACAGAGTGACTGCATTTGGCATTACAACAAAACACAAATTGCACCTTGCACCTATTAGGCAGGTACTTGATCGAGTGTCAAGACAAAAAGTGCTCAGTGTTCCACCATTCATCAGTATAGCAGCATGGATAAGTAAAATGATAAAATAAATAAGATCAAATAAATAAAAACAAGATGCAATAAAACACAGTAAAAACCTCAAGAAGATAAAAACAGTCTCTAGTAGGGGTGGGCGATATGGGCAAAAAAATATATCTTGATTTTTTTTTTTTAATTTCCTGATCATGAGAATCTAACAACATCCTTTAAAATGTGAATTTCTTTCTTTTTTTTTTTTTTTTACAAAAAAAATGCTGTAAAACTCAACTTGCTTACCAGGACACCTATGGATAGACACATCACTTCAGAACAACAGCTATTGTTTGTTTTTTAAATGCTTCATACATCTTCTGCAAAACATGGGGGGGGTATAGTAGTTATATACGTGAGTGTGTGGTCCATAACTAACTTAACTAACACTGGGGTGAAACAGAAGTGAAATCTATCAGGCTTTTTTCAACATCTGACTCCCAGCTTCTAATGCCTCTATTATACAGCGGGTCTTACACAAAATTTTCACAACTTCTAACCTCCACATGAATTTGTCAAGTTTACCCCCCTTTATGGTGCCCCAGCCAGGTCAGGTCAAAACCGAACCATTTCCAGGCTAGTGATGTGGACTCACATCTCGCTATGAAATCATCTGCAGAGACTCCTGCATATTACCTCCATGTAAGACAATGTTGTGTTGTGGGTGCCGCCGAGTCACCACAAGACTGAATCCCGTCTGCTGATTGGCTTCTGAGGCACGCATTCGGCCAATGAGGACTTTCATGCACCTCTCCTTTACCGTCTATGCACCATCTGTTTGTTTTCATTTCGAGACAGTATGAATACTCAATAATGTAAAATTGCACATCGTCAAACTAACATTTACGATATTATCATAGGCGATATACATCACCCACCTCTAGTCTCTGGGATAAAAACCAGGATAAGAACATAAAATTTAAACATTAGAAGTCACAATAATAATAAATAGAGCAAAGAAATAGGATAAATAACTAAATAAGTAAATCAAGTGCAATGTCACTATTTCTTATTGAGCTCAGTGACGGCGACAGGAACAAAGCTGTTTTTATAACACTGTGTCCTGCACCTTGGGACTAAAAAGCTCCGTCCAGAGGAAAGGAGCTGAAATTCATCCCATACAGGATGGGAGTCATTATTTAGAACTTATGAAGCCATCCTCTGGACCTGTTTAGTGTACAGGGAGGTGGGACAAGACTGGGACTCACCAATCAGGTGAATGGACCATCTGGCTATTTGATTCAGTGAGTTTTTCTCTGCAACTGACGTCTGACCGAACCACGCCACCAGGCAAAAATATAAAAATAGACTCAATAAGAACGATAAAACAAAGTTAAATTGGTTAGGTCAATGTGGAAGTGTGCCAGTTTTCTAAGGCAGTGATGGCGCTGATGGCCCTTTTTACTAACAATTCTGCAGTTTTCAGTAAAATTCAATTTTTCATCAACTAATAGTCCCAAGGTATTTGTATGACTGCACTTGTTCTATTGTCTGACCTTTAATTAAAGTGACTCCGTGCCTGTCCTTTTGTTTTCTAAAATCAGTGACTATATCTTTTGTTTTGGATATGTTTAGGTGAAGGTCGGACTCCTCACACCACTGGACAAAGTCATCAATGACAGGGCCGTGACTGGTCTCACCCTCTTTGAGTAGGCTGATGATAACCGAGTCATCGGCATACTTAATGATGGCCCTGTTTTCATATTTACTCTGACACATATCTGTGTAGAGAATGAATAGTAGTGGTGAGAGGACACAGCCTTGAGGAGAACCAGTGGAGAACACTGGGTCAAACAGAACCCCGTTTATCCTCACTCTTTGAGTGATGATGACCATGAAAAGATGACAAACTGCATTTTACATCAATTATTTACACGTATTGATAGGACTAGTGGATAAACAGGTATTAAACAGTTTAGATCAGTAGATGATTTTGATCGCTGATGGATGTTTGGGTCTTTACGGGTTAATTTTGGAATATTCTTATAATTATAACCATATATTATCATGTAAGTAAAAAGAAAAGTTGGGAAATAAAAGTTAAATGTACTACAAGTGACTTTCCATACATAGGCCCTTTTCCACTGCAGGAACTTTTGCAGCATTACCCTGAACTTTGAAAAAACCTGTATCACAGTTACCCTGGCCCTTTTCACCAAAAAGCACTCTCACAACCTTACACAGAAATATTGCACAATTTACAGTCTCCCTTCTCCTCATGCATACACACAAACACCTGGGTTGTAGCCAAACATTCTTTCATACATCATTGGAATTCACAAAACACCAATATGACCACATTCATCTTGCTTTCCACAAGCCTCATTTTACACACAGACATTCCACACACAAGCACCACCCATCCAAATCGACTCAAGAGTTAGACAAACAAGAAAAAAGAAAAAGAGAAAACACAGCCTGGACACAATATATATAAAGCGCTTTTGCATGAGTCAGCCATTATTCTTACACCACCCGGGAATCCACCATAGGCTCCATTCATGACACGGGATGAATTGGCAGAGGTATGGACTCTGTGTTAACCACCCTTACACCTTAACATGGACCGACTGCTAAAAGGCTCTGAAAAGGTTAAAGGCCATCACCCCCTGCCTTATCAGCCTTGCGCTAGAGAAATCAACGTACAGCCCAAAATTAATCAACTGTATGCACACGTCTACACTGGTTCCCCTGTAGGTCACAACTTACAAATACTGTAGTAAAAACGGCTTAGTTGGAACTTTAACGTATCCCACTAAGACCTACATGGGCTAATTTCCTCTACAGGATCCACTGGAACACAACAGACATACTTCATGAACCGCTACATTTTTTAACAAATGAGGACAGCCAGTCAGCCCTTAATTTACCGGTAATCAAACCCTGACTGTCACCTGCCTCAAAATTTAAACCACATAGATCATGCTAACTCCTCTTCACTCCCAAACACAGAATATTAGTAGAAAACATATATGACAAGGAACATGAATATGATAAGGAAGAATACTTAACCCCATGCATCCAACAGGTTCTTTCGAAGGAATTAACCCCTCAACTCCCGACTCCCCAAAGCAAAAAATTTTAATTTGCATCTGATCGAGCAAGAAGTTAAAGGGTCCTAAACCAATTTAAAATGAGTTTAGCAATCAGATTTCACGGTCTCCTCAGCCCCTCAAGACAGACAGCGGTGCCAAATTTAAGCAAAAAGGTTGCTCACTTTTTCTTTTTCGTTGCGTGCACATTACAGTGTCTGTTTGATGAGGTGCCAAGACGATGGCTCAATCCTAGTCCTTTTTTTTTCATCCTGTTCGTGATGCCAAATTTGTCGTGGCCAAAATAAACTTCTAAAGACAAGAGATTAAGTTCAGTATAGCAATTTATTACTCAGATGAGTATAACAGACAGGATTAAGTAAACTTCCCTTCTAGTATTCAACAGCCGCTGCAGGTCGCAGGTCACACACACACACACACACACACAAAATCAGACAGACAGGAGAAAGCCAAAGGTAAAAAGCAAAAGTAAAAAAGCCCCCCTCTCATCAGAGATGGTCCATTTAAAGGGGAGAAACAGAGGGGACGAAATAGGAGAAAACTGTGTGTTGTGTGATCTTAAATTTCACATATTAAAAAAAGGAAAGAACTAAGAGAGGTACTTCCCTCTTCAGTGGATTATATACCACCACAAGTGATGACAGCTTTGGATGTTCAGTGTTTGACAGAACACAAGGTGACGACAAACCAACTTTATCCATAGACGACAAAGCTTTTCTAGCCATCATGGATGCAGAGGTCTACCAAGATAATGAAAACAACTGGGTTTCACCTTTGCCATTCCACTCATCCCGACAGCACCTCCCAAGTAACAGGGAATAGGCCCTAAGACGTCTCTGCTCACTCAGGAAAACTCTAGAGAAAAAAACAAAAATGAAAGGTCATTATGTAGAGTTCATGCAGAAGATGATAGACAGTGACCAAGCTGAGTCTGCTCTACCAAAGAAAAGGAACACTGGCACCTGCCTATATTTGGTGTCTACCACTGGCAGAAGCCTGATCAGATGCGGGTCGTGTTTGATTCCAGTGCTGAATGTGAAGGAACATCGCTCAGTAAGGTGCTCCTCAGTGGACCAGACCTTAACAACTCACTATTAGGAGTTCTCCTGCGGTTCCGAAGGGAGCCTTTTGCTATTACAACAGTATGTACCAAATGGTATATTGTGCTTCTTCAGTGAAATCAGTTTCACTCTGCATTAAAGTTCCCATATACTCAAATCACATTTCACCTATACACTAGTATCTGGCCCCACTATGACAAAAAGTTATTTTATAGGTATACTATGAATGTTTTAGGACACATCCTGTACTTGAACGCACAATTTTTGTGCGTCACCTTTAGAGGACTGAGGAAGTAGGAAAGATCCTGTATGTTGCAACAATCCTATGAAAAGATACATTTTCTGTTTACTCAGTGAACAGGATCAGAAAGGGTCATGATGTCGTGGACTGATGAAAGTAGATGATGATAAAATATTAATGTTGTTTTTCTAACTTGTAACGAATATTAATTTTGTCATAATTACCTCCGCCAAGGAGGTTATGTTTTTGTCAGTGTTGGTTTGTCTGTCTGTCTGTGTGCAAGGTAGCTCAAAAAAGTCATGGACGGATTTGGATGAAAATTTCAGAAAATGTTGATACTGGCACAAGGAACAAATGATTAAATTTTGGTGGTGACCGGGGGGGGGCGGGGGGTTGATCTGCCTTACAGTAGGTCTGCGCTCTCCGAGTGCTTTTCTAGTTCTTTATGTATTGTGATTTCTACCTGAAATGGACCGAACAGATTTGCCTCTTTTTCTGAACCCGGGCTCGTTTGTGTGCTCGTCCATCATCTACAGGGTGGGCCAGAAAGATTTACCCACTGTTTATCTCTATTTTATTTGCTCAGCTTTTGTCCTAGAAACATAAAATTTTGGGTAGTGCCTCCTAAAAGGCATAGATTTTGTTGTACCTGAGTTCATTTGTGTACTCCTTATGATTGTCGAGTATGGCATCGAAGAGTAAGTGCGACCAGATTGTGGCCTTGAAGGAGGCTGGCCTGACAACAAGGCAAATCATGGAAAAGGTGAATGTTTGTCGAAAGACGGTCTACAATGTCATGAAACGATACAAGAAGACTGGCAATACCACCAGCAAGTAAATCCCTGGAAGAAAACGTTCAGTCCGGACCAAAGGTGTTGTTGACAGGGTGAGGAAGCGAATCCAAAGGAATCCTCGCAGGAGCATGAGGGCAACAGCAAAGGAAATGAATATCTCAAGAGCGTCACTGAGAAGAATCGTCAAACAGGATCTCGGAATGAAAGCACTAGAAATGCAACGCAGACAACTGATTTCAGCCGCTTCTAAGAAAAAACGGCTTGACAGGGGGACAATGATGCTGCAGGAGATTCAGAGTGCCGCAGACAAAGTCCTGGTTTGGTCTGATGAGAAGATCTTCACCGTTCAGGCAGTGGTGAATACCCAGAATGACAGGGTTTATGCACGGAGTGCACAGCACCTACCCGAAGGTCGCAGAACCCATTTTCGTCGTCAGAAGCCAGCTGGAGTCATGGTATGGGCTGCTGTTGCTTCTGATGGCTCAAAGTCTCCTTTGGTCTTCATTCAGGAGGGTGTGAAAGTGAACAGCCAGGTGTACCTTCAAATGCTTGAAGAAAAAGTGTTGCCTTGGTGTACCAACGTGTTTGGAAACCATTATATCTTCACACAAGATGGTGCACCAGCACACACATCCAATGTCGCACAGGCCTGGTGCAAGCAACACTTTTCTGGTTTCTGGGACAAGAACATGTGGCCTCCATCAAGTCCGGACATTAATCCCATGGACTTTGCGATCTGGTCTATCCTGGAGAGGGAAGTCTCAAGAGTATCTCACAGCAGTGTCACCACTTTGAAGACAGCTCTGATGAAGTCATGGTCAAAACTTGATGCAGAGACAGTGCGGCGCTCATGCCAGGCAGTGCCAAGTTGTCTCCAGGCTATGATAAAGGCAAAGGGTGGCCATATTGAGATGTAGATGTTTTTGGTGACAGAGAATAAAGTATAGAAACTGTGTTCAATGTCTGTGATGTTTGTCTGCAAGCATTTCTTGATAGTGAAGAAAAACCGATGGGTAAGTCTTTCTGGCCCACCCTGTACTGCTCTTGACAACAGCCCAGGTAAGACATTTCACATTTGACATCATACTAGTAGGAATCTTTCATCATGCGTTCTGTTATTCACTTTTGCATTGTGATTACTTTTCATGTAGGAAAGTGGAAAGAGTGAGCGGGGCCACGGAGTTCTGGACTGGCTGTCCTGGACCAGCTGGTCCACACGCTGGTCCAGAAGCCTGAACCTTTCACACATGTTTATTTCTCTTTTAATCTCAAGGCACCTTCTTTTTTTTTTTTTTTTTTTTTTTTTTGCACCTTTTGTTTTGTTTCAATTTTTAATTTAAAAAAATTATAACCTAATATTCAAGGTTCAAGGTTACTTTATTTATACCTGTGGGTAGATTTGTTTTGCAGACAGAGTGATTGTGGGTTCATTTACAAGGCATCAAAATATAAGTACAATATAAGTACTATTTTAAGTAATATGCAGTAGAATTAAATGCAGGCATTTGAGTAAATCTGTCTGACTTTAGGGTTGAACCTGGATTATATCTCTAAAACAACAGAAATGAAAACGAACCTTCCATCACACTTAAAGTTAGACCTGATTTAGTTAAATGACTTAGAAGTTGAAAATACATGTTCTACCATTTTTAAATACAAATTAAGGATATGTAATGATGGTTAACTTAGTTAAAAATGTTTTATAGATGGATTAAGTAATTCAAGAATAAACAAAACTTCAAACCCAAACCATCCACTTAAAGTACTGTGTCATTTTATTGTGCTAGAGCAGGGGTTCCCAAAGTGGGGTACATGTACCCCCAGGTGTACTTGGAGCAAGCCCAGGGGGTACCTGAAATTTTTTTCGGAAAAATACATTTAATATATCATCATGTACTGACAAAATACATAATGAGAATTAATGCTGAAATATGCAGCACAATAAATACATTCATATAGTTTTTTGTTTTTTTTTTCTTGTTTGAGCTTTGGTAACATTTTAAGAACATCTATTTTATATTATTCAAAATGAGTTTATTTCAGCAGCTAAGTAATTATTTTTTGTTGATGAAAAATTCATTAATTAATTTTTCTCACCAATGAAAGAGGGCACTTTTCAGTTTAAATTTTCCACACAAAATTTACTTTAAAAAATGTGTTTTTTTTTTTTTTTTTTTTTTTTAATATATTAGTTAAATATACGTTGTTTGTTTACAAAGTTTTGAAAAATATAAACAGACACCTTTGGCACAGGAACAAAATTTGCCTAATTTTTTTTTTTTTTTTCAATCAAAAATGCTGAAGTGAGAGTTGGGGGTACTTGGCTAAAAAAGTATATTTCAGGGGGTCCTCCACTGTAAAAAGTTTGAGAACCACTGTGCCAGAGCTTGTGAATGTACATGAACTGTACTGCAGTTTCTTTTACCTCTCCCCCAAACATCATCAGCCTGATTTGAATAAATTACCCTGAAGTCTGGGTGTGATGGAAACGCAAACCACACAGATCACTAACAAAAGCTCCTGGGATCTGGGTGGAGAAGGGTCTACTGTTCCACTTCAGGCATATTCTCACTGGACCTGTCCGTGTTTCCAGCAGCAGCTCCAAATGAGTGGAAGAAAACTGAGTGGGTGTGGTCACCGTGACAAAAGTCTGGAAGCTTTCAGGTACAATGAACCACGCAGGTGTCGTTTTTCCAAAGTGACTTAAATATCAGTAGTGATCAACTCTGACTGACCTTAAACCGGGTGTGACTGAAGCGTCCGGTGAGTCTGTCGTGTGGGTCAGCCTCTGGTCCAAACACCGACACGAAGACGACGAAAACAAAAGGTTCAATTGTCAAAAGTAGCTCATATCTTCACATATTTTCTCGCTTTTGATATTTCTCATATTCTTGTTACATTACTCAAAGTCCAGCGCAAGCTTATAAACCAGAAGACCCGTACCGGAGGTTCCCTTTGGCCGGAGGGGCTGCTCGGTGATGCTGTGCCCTCTGTGTCTAACACGACGGAGAAGAAGAGGTGGGAGGACCCAAAGAGGAAGAAGGGGCGGATATGGAGCCAGTTTAGGGCCAGGAGTTTGGTATATGAAAATATACAATTTGAAAACGAAAATTTAAGTTTTGATCATGACTTTTGAAAAATACAACAATGTATATGAAAAGTTTTTTTCAGGTTAAATATAATTTAGATTCACTTGGGTAATTCTTATGAATAAATAATTCATTTTAATTTTTCTCTTTCATATCTATTTTAATATTTGAGGTTTTATTTTTTTTAGTTGCATGATTTACCTTTTTAGATTTAGATCTTATTTTTTATGATTTCAAATCTTGTTTTTTCACTTTCAGATTTGTTTTTTTTTTTTGCTTTCAAATCTTTTTTTCATTTTCAGATCTCTTTTTTTTCCCGCTTGTTCAACTTTTGGCCCTGATGTGGCGTGGAGGGTGTGGCCTCAACTGAGAGGGGCGTGGGATCATGAGTGACAGCATGACAAAAATCTTCTGCCACGTTTCCGCTACATGGAACCAGCTCAACTCGGTTTGGCTCAGCTCGCCTCAGCTTGGCTCGACTCAGTATTCCTGGAGACTGTTTCCATTACAAGATACTACCAACCTTATAGTACCTGGACATCATAGCGATGTGGCGCGTTACTTCCGTGTCGTCTGCTCAGAGAGTTGCTGAAAACTCGCTCGTTGCGTGTTGTCTCGTCTGAATTTTTACGTCGGCCACCAAAGACTGAATCTCCTCGACCGACCATGGTGTAGTTTTGGGCTGTTATCATGTGGATTAATGTACCGCTATATTTACTGTCCACTTCCACATCTGTTTTTTGTAAAACGGCGGGTCACAGAGACAACTCTCTGACCAATCAGTGGTCTGTAGTGTTTACACGTCACATTTTAGTATCTGGTCCACAGTCCTGGAACCTCAGTGGAGGTGATACCAAAAAAGTAGTACCGGGTGCCAGATTCCAGGTCCTTTTTCGTCATGGAAACGCAAAGAGGCCGAGCCGAGTTGAGTTGAGTCGAGCCGATACCACACAGTGGAAACGGGGCATTAGAGAGCTTCCCCGCTCATGTTGCCTTCAGGGAACGTAGGAACTAAAACAATTCAGACTCAACACTTTATATACACTATATTCACGTCACTGGTAGTGAAAAAACTGATGCCAGTGACAAACCTACATTTAAAAAGCTGTTTTAGACAGTACTGAGCACCATTTGTGGTATAAGAGTAATAAATTATGCCAGATTGCACAGGAAAACAGTCACACATTAAATATGTGATATTTCCGATTTCCACATAGCACAGTGAAGGGAAGTCAGTTTGTGGTTTAACTTCCTGCTCCAGTCACAACAGCAGGGAAATGAACAGATAGGAAAACTCAGTGCTTCTGAATCTGAAAAGATAAAACATGCAACTAAAAAAAATAAAAACTCAAATAGTAAAACATATGTGAAAGTGGAAAAATGAAAATAAATAATTTATTCAAAAGAATTACCCAAGTAATCAAAATTATATTCAACCTGAAAAAAACTTTTCATACACTTATTTTAAATGGGAATACATTGTTGTATTTTTTAAAATTCAGGATCAAAACTTACATTGCCAGTTTTAAATTTTATATTTCATATACAAAACTTATGGCCCTAAATCGGCTCCATAGACGAGCACTTCCTGTTTCAGAGCGGACGTGAACACTGAGATTGGGGGGAGGTACAAATAACGGTGTGTTTGTGGAGTTCAACAAATGTTTGGACTTATGTTTGGACATGGAAAGCGTTTATAAATTAGTGTTAGTTTGGTGGAATAAGCCTGGTTTTCAGTCCCAGTTGTCATGTGTTCGGACATGCGCTTTGACATTCTTGTTGGCTGCTCAGTAGAGTCCTGGGAAGCTGCCCTGCTCTGTTTGATGGTTTATGACTCACTACCATCTTCTTCATCACATCCCAGGTGTTTTCAGTGGGCTTCATACAGTACTGTGGAAAACGTCTTAGGTCAAAATTAGGTTTGTAGGTTTAGTAAAGTTATTATAACACATTTCTTAGTCTGTGTATTAACCCTTTCATGCACAGTGGTCACTACAGTGGACAGCTATTCTCCAGCTGTTCTCTTGTATATTCATGGGTTTTGTTGTTTTAGTTCCATATCAGCCAACACAGTGGACACTTATGCATAATCCCAAACACTGCAATTCATAACATTACTGTAACTTTGCTGTTCTTGATAAACCTGATCTGCAGTTGCAACATGTTTTAGTGCAAATCAATTACTAGTTGTTATTAGACTGTAATTAACAGTTTTCTTAACCAAAAAGTTTTTTTTTTTTTTTTTTTTGCATATCATTTCCATAAAGTGGGTAATAACTAGTATTAGAGTATGTTCAAATATGAGAAAACATCAGATTAGCTGCATGAAAAATGTTTTTGTTTCATAGTTTTCACACAGTTATGTCACTTTCTGATATTGCATTTTAATACATGTTTCTTTGCTTCAAAAATTAAATGCATGGTGTCATTTTTGTAACTCCATAAAAAATAGGTTCATTAAAAAAAATTTCAATTGCATTTTTTTTTTTTCACGCCTAAAGAGGAATAAAAACACTTAGGAAAAAAAAATCTTGACTAAGGTTCTCATAATTCATGCATTAAAAGGTTAAGACACCACGTAGATATATGGGAATTATGAACAGCCTTAAAAACGTTTCAGGGAAAAAAAACAGTTTCTATAATCCAAAGAAGCTGTATTTAGTGTGACCTCCCTTTGCAATTAACATGTCTTTAATCCATTTGTTCAAACAATATGATATTTATTGCATTAATTTTCTGATGTTATATACCAGGTTTCATTCAACACGTCAGACAAATCTAATTGTGCTGCTTCTTGTCATGGGAACAGGGTTCACATAGTAAGAGTAAGTTTAACCTTTTTCAATTTTTGTGTCTCTTTTAAGGCTGTTACGCATATTTCCTGTATTTTCTTGTATCTAAAGAAAAGTGAAGGAGAAATGAATATGTATGCTCATTTCAAAAACAGACAACAAAAACTGCAAAAACAACAAAGCTAAAGGTAGCTTAGATTTCTGCACAGTTTTGTTAGTGCATTTGCTCCGTTCCTAATAAAAACATGAAAGACGTATAGATACAGATTCACTTTATTAATACCCAAAGTCAATCAGCTTGACAGATGAAAAGAAAATACAAACTAAAAGAGCAATCAGTAGATTATTAACCGAATACTCAAAATGACTCATAAATACATAGTCACATCAGAAGAGAACAAAAAGTAGAAAATATTAAAAGGAAAGAGGCTGGTATCAGAGAATTTTGACTTTATTTTTAAAAAAAAATACACAAACCAAGTAATAAATTAACAAAATACTTTGTAACTGATTTTAAGAATTTCAAACTAATCAATTCATCATTGCAGGTTTCTATTCTTACACTGTTAGTGTACACTGTTACTGTTAGTGTATGTATGTCATCTTTATGAAGGAATATATTGTTGCTAAGTAAAAATCACTTTTTTAGTTACATCATCAATTTTCTGTAATACGCCATTGATTCTGTACATATGGTTACTTTTCCAGTACTTCAGTTTATTATAATTTTTGTCATTACAAAATTGGCTTTTATTTCTCCATTCTTTTTCTCTGTTGACCAGCAGTGGGCCCAAATGAGCCAAAGAAAAGAGTTCATTCAAGTGAAGCAAACTGTGCATTGCAACCACCGTCTTATGATTTTACAGCACCGAAAAAAACAGGAATATAAGATTTTTTTTATTTTTTTATTTTTTTATTTTATTTTTTTTCCAACATGCTATATTGGATCTAGGGATAGATAGCACAGCATGTTCCAAGATCTTGTGAAACCAGTTTAACAAAACCCACAAAAAGACATGCCTATAGTTTTTCAGTCATCCATGCACTAAACAAAGTGAGTTAGAGAAACTTGTAAGACATGGATTCTTGACATGTGTGATCTTTCATTCTCATACAGTCAACTGCTGCAGTTTTAAGAAAAGAAGATGGCAGATTTAGTGTGAAATGTAGCAGCTAACAGAAGAGACTTGATATTAATTTATGTTATGAGAATGAAGACCCTTTAAAGCCACATAATATAGGAATTTCACTAGGATGGGCAGTGTAGCCCATTCTTCTTTTTTTTTTTTGTTCATGTATCAGTACACAAGAGTACACTCTAATAACCTTGTTTTTATATTTTTGGATGACACTGTGATTCTGTGTCTTCTGCAAAGTACAGTGATGCTTCTGTGATATAGACATCAACATCCAGTTGTGGGATTTTTATTTAATTTCAATTAAACCAGGATGAACTCACTGAAATTATATTTCTCAGTTTCATAGGTACCATAAAAGACCACCAAGACCAGCAGCACAGTTGACAGGGATTAGACAGTATTATAGCTGAACATACACACACATCAGAGAATTATTAATATGCAACTGAAATCATGCAAAAAAAAAAATACAGCCAAATAATTCTACCTCCAAACCTTTTCAAATGTCTGTGAAAGTGTCCAATGAGGGCAGCCTTTTGTATGGTACAGAAGACCAGTATGACTGTCCAACATAAGAATACAACAAACAATGATAAGTGAGGGCTTTAAGATTTGTAATAAAGCTCAACCTCATGTAAGCATGAGAAGGTGCATGCATGTACTACATATATCACCATAGTCCAGTACCGACATAAACACTGCAACAACTTTATTTTTGACCTTGAAATTATCTTTGACCCGAGGCAGGAAACTAGTAATAATCAGATTACCAATCAAGTCTCCACTTTTACAATAATCTGTTCTGCTGGAAAACACATATTGATGGTATACATCAGTCAGTCATAACTGACCACTGGCAGGCAATGGGACCTGTCAGTGGGTGGGATATATTAGGCAGCAAGTCAGGGCCGGTTCTAGCCTGTCATATTAGGGTGGGCTGGTTGAAATAACAGGTGGGCAACCTGGTTGGTGCGTACAGACAATAGCAATGGTGTCCTGAAGGCTCACAGTTTGAACTGCAGTCCTGATGGCACTGAAAAGAAGTGATTTGGGGGTTTATGTAAGTATAAGAATCACTTTATTGATCCCCAAAGAGGAATTTAATTGTCAGGCAGCTCATCTGTGTTCATTTACTCTTTAATATAAAATGAAAATGATTTTAAAAGTCCTTCGTGCATATTTCTTTTCATTGGATGAGCTTGGAAAATAAAAGAATGAATACTAAAAACTCATAAAATAAATTATTCTCACTGTGCCCAGAATTTATACAAAAAGAAGGCAGTCTACTCTTGTTCCAACTCAGACTGAAAAGTGGCACAGATAGACTAACCGCACAAACAACTGAAACTGGGCCAAAAGTCAAAATAAAAAAACTAAATTATATTTTTTCATATTTCACAAACCAAAAAACACTCATTCAAATGCAATCTGAAAAGTGACAAATGACAAAGAGGACAACAAATCTTTCTTTTTCATCTAAAACCCTGAAATTTAGACTCAAATGTCAGTAGAACTATATACATATAGACTATCATGACGAAATTGTTATAATAATTAATATAATTTAGTGACAGAGATCATTTGCCACTTGGTTTTTGTCCCTTCCTTGGAGCGACGGTTGAGAGTGTGTGTGTGTGTGTGTGTGTGTGTGTGTGTGTGTGTGTTACTGGCATTGTGTATGTTTTTAAGTTTTACTAGCATTGTGTTGCCCAATGTGTGTGTTTTATTGGTGCTGCTTTAGTCAGTGTGTGCGAACTTAACTTAACGAGTGGCTGCCAAACCGGGCTGGCTGCTCTGCAGGAGCCCAGAGACGATGCTCAGCCCAAGAGCACATCAACAAGCCACAGATACAGTGAAACTCCAATAGAAAGAATCGCGGTATGAAACAGAAACCCCAACAGGTGCAGCAGTGACCTCCACAGGTGCAGCAGTGACCTCCACAGGTGCAGCAGTGACCTCCACAGGTGCAGCAGTGACCTCGATAGGTGCAGTAGAGACCAAGGTGGGACATTTAACTCCCCGCAGCCCAGAAACGGACTGTGAGCTGCTGTACGAGCAAATGAAGCGCTCAAGAAATGCAAAACAATAATGACAACCAATCACTGATGGAATAGGGCGGGCTGTAGGCTGCCCATCCAATTGCAAATAAGAGCCAATAGTAGTGTAGTCTGTTATGTTTTTCTACTGGATAAACGTTTTCCCTTAACTTTCGATTGGGTGGGCAAGATGAACATTTGGGTGGGCTTAGCCCACCCCTGCCCATGCCTACCGCCAGCCTCGCAGGAAGTAAACATGTAGACCTCAAAGTTGATGTGTTAGAAACAGCAAAATGGGTAGAGTAGGTATTTGAGCAACTTTGAGAGAGAAACTATGATGGTCAAATCACTAGATTAGAGCATGTCCAGATCTTGTTGTTCATTCCCAGTGTAAAGTGACCAAAATTATCTAAAGAATAACAATCGGATCTGATTCAATCCAGCATCTATGGGAGCAGAACATTGTCACCACCTGTCTAATGTTTTGTAGGTTCCGCTTTTTCCTCAAAAACATCTGTGACCCGAGGCCTAGACTCCACCAGGCCTCTGAAAGTGTGCTGTGGTATCTGGACCATGATGTTAGCGGCAGATCCCTGAAGTCCTGGAAGAAGAGAGGTGGACCTCCATGGATCAGATTTATTTGTCCATCACCTCTCACAGATGTCAACTGGCTTGAGATTGGAATGTCCTTCCTTAGTCCATTTTTGTTCAGTACCAACCACTGCAGACCAGGAACACCCAACAAAACCTGCAGTTGTAGATATGCTCTGACCCAGTCATTGTCAAAGTCACTCAGTTCCTTATGTTGGTCATTTTGTTGCTTCCAACTGATCAACTAAATGTTCATTTGTTGCCAAATATGTTCAACCCAGTGAAAGGTACCATTGTAATGAAGTAATCAATATTATAACAGTTCTCCTGTCAGTGGTCAGAATATTATGGCTGATCAATGTATGGAAAAGGCCACAGCAGAGGCTTCATTTTCTCATACAGTTGAGTGGAGTGAGCAGCTACATCATGTTGTGTTATTTCACAATCCTGCAACATATACTCAGATGTGGTGTTTGAAACCCTAACAGTACAGTTGAAAAACAGGTTCGCCAGCAGTCGTTAGACAGTGTTTGTATTTTAACATGAATTGCTGCCTGCAGGTAGAAAACTCAGGTTGTCGAAGTGCAAAGCAAATCTCCTGAGGTCATCATGAGTCCCAGCTTCCATTACGCTGCTGAAGTCATAAGTTTACTTTAGAAATATGTGATTTATACATAAGCATTTAAGCACTTGCATTTTTGAATCACATCGATTTAACTGTTTTTATGTTTTATATCTATGTTTTATACCAGGTTTCATTCCACACTTCAAATGTTTCTGTTTGTTCTGCTTCTGCTTAGGGGTCACACTGAATATCACTTTAAAATATACAACCCATTTAGTTCAGTTTCTTGTGTGTCTTTTAAGGCAATGCACATGTTTCCTGTATGTTCTTGTTGTATCTGAAGAAAAGAGAATGAGAAATAAATATATATGCTCATTTCAATCCTGCAACAAGAACAAAACTAAAGGTGGCCAAAGACTTTTGCATACAAGTATATTTAAAACATTATTGTTGTTGTATTATTATGCTGTAGGCAAAATTAGAACTTCATACAGTGTGATAGTATCATACCTTTTTTCCATAAACGAGTTCTGTAAAACCTGAATTAATACACTCTCCCTGCTCTGTGATACACTAATTAAAGACTAACCACTAATTTATTAATGTCAGGTAGGATATTTACACATTTTAAATAAAACTTGGGGACAAAATTTAGTATCGCTGGTTGTTTTGAGAGGATTGTTGAAATAGGTTAAAACTGAGCTGGATAAGAAGAGTTGAGAGGAAAAAAAATACCTTAAATGCAAATTTATTCCAGGAAACACCTTTTTATCTCTTATCTAAACAAATGCTAACTGGTATAAACAGCAATCACACACACACACACACACACACACACAAACATTTGAAGATCCGAATACATCCTATGAAAGCACATCCAGAAAAATAGACGATTTCTGATTTATGCATCTTGTGCATTAAACTTTGAAACCTGTTGTACATTTACAAATACTAGTGTAGAAGTTGTATTCAGCTCCTTCACTTCATTAAAGGTAATAACACAACGCAATAAAAACTGTCAAAAAGAAAACACCAAAACACAGAGGAAAAACACGACTATTTTATTAAAATCAAAATATTTCAATACTTTTACATAAATCCATTTATAAGTAAAATAGTCGGTAGACAAAGAATTCAAAACCTTTACTTTGGCCAATTTAGTGAAAGTAAAAAGTCCTGTAGACAAAACCTTTCTTGAGTATAGAAATGGGATCAGCAAAATGTAAAATGGTCTCTGGCAGTGTTTAATTTATGTGATATTTTTGGATTAATTTTTCTGCTGCACTCATGTGTATGTTGTATTTTACTTTCTTGATGAAATGGAAGGGAGAAGTGGGTCCTGTGATTCATAGGTGGTCCAGTTTGTCACCCTGTTAGTCAGGGTGTGAGGCAGACAGATTCGTCCCTTTGAGTTTTCATTATGCACGTACAAGCTGCCAAACACGAGTGAATCATCAGTGAATTTTTGTGGAAATATAATATTCTGACCAGAGTTTAGCCTCTGTCAGTGATGGAGAGAGTATTCAAATCATTTAACTAAAATATTAACCCTTTCATGCACTGTCCACTCCAGTGGACAGTTCTTCTCCAGCTGTTCTCTTGTATATTAATGGGTTTTGTTGTTTTAGTTCCATATCAGCCAACACAGTGGACACTTATGCACCATCCCATACACTGTAATTCAGATCATTACTGTAACTTTACTGTTCTTGATAAACCTGATCTGCACTAACATGTCTGAGTGTAAATCAGTTGTTATTTGTTAGACAAGAAGGTTTTTTTTTTGCATATTATCTCCATGAAGTGAGTAATTAGTAGCATTAGAATATGTTAAAATGTGAGAAGACATCAGATTAGCAGCATTAAAAATGTTTTTATTTTATTGTTTTCATATCACTTTCTGATATTGGGTTTTACACACATGTTTCTTTACTTCAAAAATTAAATGCATGGATATTTTTGTAACTCCATAGAGAAAAAAAAACTCGATTGCATTGTTTTTTTCATGGCTGAACACTGAAGAAAAAAATCTTGACTAAGGTTCTCATAATTCGTGCATGAAAGGGTTAATGCCACAACGTGGAAATCCTTCACTAAAAGTAAAACTTTGTGGCGAGGAAAAAGGAGAAACCAGCCAGTTGCTAGCGAGCCAACTTTTATTGCTCTCCAGCCACCAGAAACAATCAT
Organism: Sphaeramia orbicularis; assembly: GCF_902148855.1. Taxonomy (NCBI): domain Eukaryota; kingdom Metazoa; phylum Chordata; class Actinopteri; order Kurtiformes; family Apogonidae; genus Sphaeramia; species Sphaeramia orbicularis. Next base: position 4,131,482 of record NC_043969.1, on the reverse strand, counting down.
GGAAACCTCAACACTCCTCATGGGTGCTAAAACCCGCCCCACAAGCCACAACATCCTCTGGGTGAGAGAAACGCCATATCCTGTACACCACACAGCCCCCCCCCGAACACCCAGAAGGGAACACAACCTGCAACTCAGTGTCTCAACGGGGGCTTAATTGGCCTCCCATAGCGACTGCGCCGAACCACCGTCAAGTCAGCGTGAGGAACCTGCAAAACAAGGTGCTCATTAGAACAATGGGCAGGAACATCATTGTCCAGTACAGGATGAGGAACACAATCAGTACTAGGAGGCAAAACTGGAGGCCTGGAAGGCGGACGGCCGCGACGAGGAACCTGGCCTAGCAACACAGGTTCGCCCGCCACAACATAGGCCGGCTTCAGGCGATCAACAGATACAAGCTCTCTGCGCCCACCCATATCCAAAACAAAACCCTTGGTATCCCGTTCAAGCACACGGAACGGACCATCATAAGGAGGCTGGAGGGGCGAGTGGTGGGCATCGTGACGTACAAAAACAAAACGTGCAGATAGGAGAGCAGTAGGAACGAAAGACCCTGGGAAACAGTGGTGCATAGGGCCCGGGGCTAAAGCGCCACCGGACGAAAAGGGGTCCACTGAAGAACGGGGACTCGGTGCGGCCGACTCCAGCAAAAATTCACCTGGGACACGGAGCGACTGACCAAATACCAATTCCGCGGGGGACGCGTCAAGATCCTCCTTGGGAGCCGAGCGCAACCCAAGCAGGACCCACGGCAAACGATCCACCCAACCATCACCCACGAGCGTAGCGCGCAGAGCTGCCTTGAGCGAACGATGGAAACGTTCACACAACCCGTTAGCCTGAGGGTGGTAAGCCGTAGTACGATGCACCTGTACCCCCAAGGAATGCGCCATCCCAGACCAGAGCTCTGAAATAAACTGAGGGCCCCTGTCAGAAGTAACGTCTGACGGTACACCAAAACGGGCCACCCAAGCAGAGAGAAAGGCACCAACCACATCGGTGGACGCAGTGGAGGACAGGGGAACCACCTCGGGCCACCTGGTGGTCCGATCCACCATAGTGAGCAGATGAGTGAAACCCTTCGAAGGTGGCAGGGGCCCAACCAGATCCACGTGCACATGGTCAAAATGCCTGGCAGGAATTGGAAAAGGTTCAAGAGGGGCTTTAGTATGCCGGTGCACCTTGGCCCGCTGGCAAGCAACACAAGCAGCTGCCCACCCCTTAACATCCTTACGAAAACCGGGCCACACAAAACGGGAACCGACCAGCTTAACCGACGCGCGCACACCCGGATGTGAAAGTGAGTGAATAGAGTCAAAAACGCGGTGCCGCCAACCTACCGGAACCACGGGGCGAGGCCGTCCTGTGGACATGTCACACAGGAGTGAGGGACCTCCCTCTTGCAACACAACCGTCTCCAACTTCAAACCTGTACCGCCGGAGCGAAGAGCAAGGATATCCGGATCAGCAGGCTGCTCGGCGGCCATAGCCGAAAAATCCGTCCCGAGGAGCACGGGGCAAACCAGCACGCGTGAAAGACAATCCGCAACTGAATTGGACTTCCCGGCGACATGACGTATGTCAGTAGTGAACTCAGAAATGGCCGCCAAGTGACGCTGTTGACGTGCCGACCAGGGTTCTGATACTTTAGACATGGCAAACGTCAGAGGCTTATGGTCCACATAAGCTGTAAAAGAACGACCCTCCAGTAAAAACCGAAAATGCCGTGTAGCCAAAAACAGGGCCAACAACTCACGGTCAAAAACACTGTATTTACGTTCAGAGTCCCGCAACTTGCGGCTAAAAAATGCGAGAGGCTGCCATGCGTCTGCCACCCGCTGCTCCACAACAGCCCCCACAGCTAAATCAGAAGCATCGGTCGTGAGGGCGATAGGAGCATCAGGGTCAGGATGAGCCAGGAGAGCTGCATTAGCTAAGGCAGACTTAGCTCCTTCAAAAGCAACAATCCGGTCCGGAGTCCAGACAACAGTGTCAGCAGCCTTCTTGGAATGCAAGGCGTCATAAAGCGGTTGCAGGAGATGGGCGGCATGGGGAATGAACCTATTGTAGAAGTTCACCATGCCCAAAAACTCCTGTAACGACTTGACTACAACCGGGCGGGGGAAATCCGCTACAGCCTGAACCTTAACAGGCAACGGAACGGCGCCACACGCCGAAATGCGATGACCTAAAAAATCAATCACCGGCAACCCAAACTGGCATTTGGCTGGGTTGACAATCAGGCCATGAGCATCCAAGCGCCGGAAAACCTCCCTGAGGTGCGCGTGGTGCTCTTCGGGGGACGAGCTGGCCACCAAAATGTCGTCAAGATAGACGAACACGAACTCGAGGCCGCGCAACACCGAGTCCATAAGTCTCTGAAAAGTCTGGGCTGCCCCCTTGAGGCCAAATGGCATACGGAGAAACTCAAAAAGCCCGAAAGGGGTGATTACTGCCGTCTTAGGCACATCCTCTGCCCGCACTGGAACCTGATGATACCCGCGCACCAGGTCCACCTTAGAGAAAACAGAGGCCGCAGACAACCGAACGGAGAAATCCTGAATGTGAGGAATAGGATAACGGTCTGGTGTCGTCACGTTGTTTAAACGGCGGAAGTCACCGCATGGGCGCCAAGACCCGTCTGCTTTAGGCACCATGTGGAGGGGCGATGCCCAGGGGCTGTTAGAGCGTCTCACGATCCCCAGCCTCTCCATGGTAGTAAACTCCTCCTTAGCGCAAGCTAGTTTTCCTGTGTCAAGACGCCGCGCGCGCGCAAAAACCGGCGGACCACTAGTGGGGATAAAATGTTCCACCCCATGTTTAGTGACTGTGGAGGAAAAGGCAGGAGTAGTCAAGGATGGGAACTCAGCCAGCAGACACTGAAAGATATCTCCAGACGCTGAAAAATTCCCGTGCGTCACCGGCCCAACTCCCCCAGCCTCACATGGAACAGTGGCGAAAGTTACAGCATCAATAAGCCTGCGGTTAGCAACATCAACTAGTAAACTGTGAGCACACAAAAAATCAGCACCAATGATCGGAACAGTCACAGAGGAAACTACAAAGTCCCACTCAAACTCACGTCCGTGGAAACAAACAGTTGTCCGTTTTGTGCCAAAAGTCTCAATAGGTGAACCATTAGCCGCACTTAGCAGTGGGCCACCCCCACGGTCTGACATCCCTGGACCGGTGGGGTGCACCAAACTCTTCTGAGAGCCAGAGTCAACCAAAAAAACGCTGTCCCGACAGGGAGTCTTTAATAAAGAGCAGCTCACCTCGTCCGTCGGCGCCCACGGCAGCCACTGCGTTTCCAGACACCTCAAACGTGCATGGGGGGACACAGCGCTTAGCTTTGTTGCCAAATCTCCGGTGGTAGAAACACAGGGGGCTCCCACGACGACGAGTCCCCGCGCCGACTGCAGACACCACCGCCGGGTCCTCCGCCGTCCTCTGCTGGGGCTCCGCCGCAGTACTCTGCACCATGAAGCGTCTGGTAGCCAGCAGGATCCGGTCAGCTTCTTCCGCCAAACCACGGTAATCGCCAGCGATCAGACGAGGAGAGTTAGCCAAAGCCGCTCGAACTTGCGGCGGGAGCTGACGCAGGAAAATGTGCGGGAAAAGAAAACCGCCGTCATCTGAACCAAGGAGGGATAGCATATCGTCCATAAGGTCCACGGCCGTACCGTCCCCCAAACCAGGCAGGCTGAGGATTTTATCCGCTCTTTCGGCGGAGGACAGGCTGAACCTCCGCAGCAGAAGCTGCTTCAGAGCGGCGTACATCCCGCTCTGAGGGGGGTTACGCAGCAGCGGCATAACCCTGCGGGTGGACTGCTGGTCCAGGGCCGCGACCACCAAATAGTACCGGGAAACATCCGCGTCTACACCCCGTAGATGGAAAAGGGCTTCGACGTGTTGGAACCATGACGCCGGGTCGCTGTGCCAGAATTCTGGAAGCTTGATGGCGGTCGGGGCGGCGGAGAAAGAAGCCGGCTGTGGGAGCTGGAGAGGAGAGGAGGCCGAGTCCGCGGCCGAAGTTGAAGAGGAAACACTCTCTTCAGCTGGATCAGACATGTTCGAATCGGGGTCACCAATGTGGCGAGGAAAAAGGAGAAACCAGCCAGTTGCTAGCGAGCCAACTTTTATTGCTCTCCAGCCACCAGAAACAATCATGGAAACCTCAACACTCCTCGTGGGTGCTAAAACCCGCCCCACAAGCCACAACATCCTCTGGGTGAGAGAAACGCCATATCCTGTACACCACAACTTCTGTATTTAAATCTTACTAGAGTAAAAGTATTTTCTGTAAAATGTACTTCAAACGATAAAAGTCCTGGTCTATATTCTGTTGGATGTTGCAGGATTCATTTTATTGCTGTACATATTTAACATGTTTCATAAACTGTTGGTTGCTTAATCTACAGCAATGCATCATATTATGTAAGATCACTGTCACATTGACCTATAGTAGCTGGAAACACAGAGGAGGCTTGAGACCGAGCTTTCAGCACATGTAAATGTGTTTATACTGACTGATAGCATTTTACCTGAATTATTCCATTGATAGTATTAGTGGTTCAAAAGTTATATACAGGAAAATATGTGTCTGCGTGTAGCCTACTTGACGATCTGTCAAGCAACATATTGTAATGATTCACAAGATGCTGACACATGTCCAACAGCCAATAAGTGCAGTCAAATTTATGTACACACACACACACACACACACACGCATACACACACACACACACACACACACACACACACACACACACAAGTTAGATATTGGTCAATGTTTGACAAAGTTGTGTGATCCACTCAATCACTGGCTGTGTTCCACAGTAACTCAAAGATATTTCATATTCAGCCCATGCAGTATTATAGTTCCGACTATTTAATAATACACCACATACCTTCTGTGGCTGCTCGTTTGTTTTCTGGCATGCAGACCCAAATGCTGCTTGAATAGACACTTCTCTCTTCATCATTAAACTTTAGTCTAGTTTAGATTTAGACTCTCTTTACTATGTACACTCTTCTTATTATAATAATGCGTGCACAGTGGAACCCCCCACCCCCACCCATTCAAGTGATAGGAGAGCCTTGGGGTGCAAAAATTTACAATACATTTACACGTGGACGGATAGCTCAGTGAGTAACACTTCAGCCTACTATGTAGGAGACGGGGATTCCAAGAGTGGTGATAGCATTATTCTCAAAATTTTAGATTTTCAAACGGGGGGGCACGGCACAGACAATGCCTGTAGTTAAATCTGCCATTGATGTTGCATAACTTGCAGTTGATAAAGTTCCCCAAGGACATCATTTGAGTAAAAGTGCTGTTAAAGTATTTTAGTGGAATAAGTACATTCAAGTACAGCATATGGTGTTCATTTGGCTCAAGGAGTTGTGAATCCTGTGTAAGAATCTTGAAGAACAAAGTAACTAAATGTTTTTAACATGAAAAACTGATGACCGTGCACCTGTATGACATATGCCTTTATGCTGAGTTCACAGTATGGATCCCTTATCATCTAATGTTATGATCTCTGAAGCGTTGTCAAACAGTGGTTGAACTCTGTCTGACTCTCGTCCCAGGAGATACAAGGTGCCATAAAGGCAGTCAAAGAAAAGTCACAGGGTTGTGAACAGGGCAGCCTGGAGGACATGCCGTGCACTCAAATGGAAGACGACCGTATATGAGCACTGTCATTAGCACAGTACCTTCACCTACCAAATGGCTAAATGCATTTCTCTCTCCACTGTTCACAGTGTATATTGCAGCTCACAGGGTTTTTGGCTTTTTGAATAACATTGGTCCTTTTCCATAATATCAGGCTGTTCCAGTTCTTTGAGGATAGTAATGACAGCCCATACTCTAAATGCTAATAAGTCTAATGGAATTTCTCATTTTTCTACATGCTGGAAAAAGTGTGAAGCTCTTCTCTCTATAATAAATTTTATCCAAATAATAACGAAAACACAAAATTTAAAACTAAAATAGGCTAATTAAATTCAAGGTATATTCAATTGTGACATTTGCATTACTTTTATTACCTCCACCAAGGAGGTTATGTTTTTGGTTTGTCTGTCTGTCTGTCTGTCTGTCTGTCTGTCTGTCTGTCTGACCATGTGCAAAATAACTCAAAAAGTTGTGGTCGGATTTGGATGAAAATTTCAGGAAATGTTGATACTGGCACAAGGAACAAAAGATTACATTTTGGTGGTGATCGGGGGGGGGGGGGGCACTGATCTGCCTTGGCAGAGGTCTGCGCTCCCTGAGTGCTTTTCTAGTTGAATTTTCACCCAAGAAAATTGATTTTATTTTCATTTTGAGGAGCTGACTAATTTTGCGTAATTTTGTATTTTATATATAACCATCATCAGTGTCACTGTAAGTTTTTTTATTTTTATGTAGAATGATGATTTCTCCATTGGTTTTAGTTCTTGTAACCCTGACATGTTTTAGTTTGTCTGACCTTTCTGACAATTAGTGTCGTCAACATAAAAACCAGATCCAACTGTTGAGGGAAAAACCATGGATAACCTCCAGATTACCCACTGTCTTGTCTTGACCTCTCTGCCTTGCTTTAACAGTGACATAGAGTGTCTGACCTGACACATAAAGACACATAAAGACCTGCTGAAAGAAGCATTTTATTATAGGTCTGCAGTGACAGAATGAGGTCTGTGTGCATTAACCCAAAGATAATGGAAAGATAATGTAATCTGGAACATATGCCCACACTTGACTCATCACAGACCCTGACAGGCCCCATATAATGCTAATTAAGAGTAAACAGGAAAAGTTATATTGAGGTCAGGCTAATGGATTACAGTTGTAATAAAGATGACTCTATCAGTATTAACTGTGATCCTAGTTTTGGATACTAGAATCTGTTCCAAGGCTGTGGCCAAGTGAGCTCCACTGCCAAATGATGTCTTTGTGAATAGATCTGTGTGAAGAACACAGCCTGAAGGACTCCCAGATGCACAGACTGTATTTTGGGCATTTGTCATTAGAGGGCAAGAGTGACTGAACATTTTTCATATGTTCTGCTTCATTTATCTGTAACAAACAGCAAAACACATTGCATAAAGAAATAAAAGGACTGCTCAAGAAAAGCAGAACACTGATCGTGGTTTTCATGAACTGAGGTAAAACAGGTGATGAAGTCAGCTGTTACCCACTGTTTCTGGCCTTTAGGTTAAGTTAAGATCATTATAGCTTCTCCCATCCCCCAAACAAAAAACATTATTATTATTATTATTATTATTATTATTATTATTATTATTATTATTATTATTATTATTATTATTATCATTATTATTATTATTATTATAGTTTTGTTGAGCTCCATTGGTGCAACAGGTGAACAACATGACAATGTGTAAACTAGATAATAGTCTGTGGCTGTAGTACAAGTTCAATTTTGTACTCAAGTAGAGTTTTCAGGTATCAGTATTCCACTTGAGTATTTGTTTTTTTGATTGCTTTATCTTTTTACACTCTGCATTTTACAAAATATCACTAGTTTTGACTCAGTGTCAAAACAGACATGTTCTATTGCCTTTAATGCATTCAAGAGAGATAATCTATTTTTTTTTTTTTTTTGTATCATTATGTGCCTTTGCAACATTAAGACCAGTTTCAACCTACGCAGAGTACAAAGTGCAACGTAGTGATGTAAAAGACAAAACAAACAGGTTTTACTGTGGAGAAAAGGCCTCATTCACAAACAGTGCGTATGCACAAATTTATGCTTTAACCCTTTCATGCATGAATTATAAGAACCTTAGTCCAGATTTTTTTCCTGAGTGTTTTTATTCCTCTTTAGGCATGAAAAAAACAATGCGATTGAAATTTTTTCAATCAACAAAAATGTCCACTCAGCTGGACGCCATGCCTTTAATTTTTGAAGGTAAGAAACCATCATCAGAAAGTGATATACAGTGCAAAAACTATGAAATACAAACATTTTAATGCAGCTGATGTTTTCTCACATTTTAACATACTCTAATACTACTTATTACTCACTTCATGAAGATAATATGCACAAAAAACCTTTTTGATTAAGAAAACTGTCAATCACAGTCTAATAACAATTAGCAAATATTTACACTAAAACATATTACTGCAGATCAGGTTTATCCAGAACAACAAAGTTACAGGAATGATATGAATGTCAGTGTATGGGATGGTGCATAAGTGTCCACTGTGTTGGCTGATATGGAACTAAAACAACAAAACCCATGAATATACAAAAGAAGAGCTGGAGAAGAACTGTCCACTGTAGTGACCACTGTGCATGAAAGGGTTAACTCTGCATACCATCATTTGATGCACAAATCCAGGATTCATCCATATTTTCTTACCCGAATTTGTTCTTACTCAGTGAACAAATTCAAAACTGCCTCAGACCATGTGTACGCACAAATGAGGAAGGCCAAACTGACTTAGAAAATGCAAACACATACCTTCTAAGTACATACAGAGCACATAAAACCACATTCATTAAAAAGAGATTTAATTAACATTTTTGAAAAAAATTAATTTACTAATATATTGGCCAGATGTATTAAAAAACCATGAAATTTACACACTTTCACCCTCATCATTGTAACAATTACAATATTAAATGATAACAGTCCTAGTTTACAAAGGAATATATGAGAAAGTACATTTCAAAATGTAGGCCTAACAGTGTTGGCTTTCATTTAATTGTTTTGGTCTGTAATGATCACCCACTCCCAACAGTATCTTGTGCCTGGGCCACAGTGTGCTTCTCCGGGATACTATGTTGACAGCCTCGGTTATTAAGGTCCAAGCATCTTTCTTTTTTTTTTTTTTCTTTCTTTTTTTTTTTTAACTATCATCACCCCAGAGGAGACACTCTTGAAAAGTATTCCTCTACTGGCTTCCACCTTCACTCTAAGAAATGTTATGCTGGCTCAACGCAAAAAATTGATGTAACAATTTGCATGCATCTTTTTAAGTTATTTCAACTTGGCCATAGTTGCATAAATGCCACAAGACTTCTCTAGTTAGGCAAACTTTATTACTGTAGTACAAACAACATGATTTGCTTTGTACTCTACAAGCTTAATTAAGTCTAACTAATTTAATTTTAATTATGTAAAAACTACTCCATTTAGTTATGCTAACTTATTGTTTTACTTTTATTCTGCTCAAAAATGTCCATGCAAATTGTTACCCTATTTTTCTGAGTAGGCCTAACTTATTTCTGTCTGTCAGAACAAATTATACATTGAAATTTCAGTTGTATGATCAAACTGCTTATGATAACACCATGCATCCCAATTGTTAGAACTGACTGCCTATTGACATTTCAATAGCACACAGAACTGTAGCCTCCATAAAATAAAAGATATATATATAAACTACAATTTTAAATTAGAAAGGAGCAAAACATGTATTATCCAGTCTTTGCATAATTAAAACTCCTGCTGCAGAAATTCATTGCCAATTAATAACCATAACACTATTCAGTGTCCGTAAAACAAAATCTAACAAGACTAATGTTATGGTCAAATTGCTACATCACTTAGCTAAAAGTCTTACATTATTAGCCTAAACGTTACCACCTCTAGCTGAGGAAAAGACTTAAGTGTGGTGTAAAAACAATTTCTCGTTGTGTGTATTGATAGTTATTAGCTGTTGTGAATAAAACAAAGCAAAATTACACTTATCAAGCCTTAAAGTTTAGTAAAGTTCTGTGCAAAATCGTGTTTCTCCCTTTTCTTTCTATGCTTCCCTCTGTTTCTTGTGGCAGACGTGGTCTGTCAGCAAAACATGTCCAGGCATGTCAGCTTTGTACTCAGCTTTTAGAGGAAGCTCACAACATTTTTAAGCTGTACTAACTTAAAATACTTCTAGGTTAAGTTAAGGTAGAAATGTCTGTTCAAAATCGATATATTACTAAGTTAAGACTGTTTTCCTTATTTTTCATTTAGACCAACATAATAAAATAACTTATCAAGTGATAATAATGAAAACTGCTTGTCAGAGCTGAAGCAGTGGCTAAATGATAACAGCCTCCAGCTGAACTCCAGCAAAACAGAGATCCTCATTACTGCCCCGGACAGTGCAATCCCAGGGATCAAACATCACCTTGGAGACCTGAGTTCCTCGGTAAAGACCAAACTGAGGAATCTGGGCGTCATCTTTGACCAGGACATGTCTGTAGAATTCTACTCCAAACACCTAGTTAAAAACTGTTTCTTCCAACTACGCAACATCTCCAAACTCAGATCTATGGTGTCCATCAATGAGCTCGAGATGATCGTTCACACTTTCGTATCTTCTCGCTCAGACTACTGCAACAGCCTGTTCACATGCTTAAACAAGAAGGAGCTGGCCCGTCTACAGTTTGTCCAGAACTCTGCTGCCAGGCTCCTGACCCGCACTAACAGGAGAACCCACATCACTCCCATCCTTAAATCCCTCCACTGGCTCCCTGTTCTATATCGTCTTCATTTCAAAATTCTGGTGCTAACTTTCCGGGCTCTACATGGCCAGGCCCCTGCATACATTGCTTCCCTGATCCAGCCCTACAGCTCGACTCGTAGCCTGAGGTCTTCAGGACAGCACCTGCTGATGGTTCCGCGCACCTGTTTTAGCACACACGGTGACAGGTCTTTTAAAGCTGTGGCACCACGTCTATGGAATGACCTGCCTCTACACCTACGGTCCATGGACTCTGTAGAGAGCTTTAAGAAACACCTCAAAACCCTCCTGTTCAAAAAGGCTTTTTAGTCTCCCACCTGACCCAGGGTCACCACAAACTGATTACACTCTATTTATTAATCATGAAGTACTCCATGTGTCCCCCCCCCCCCCCCCCCCCCCCCCCCCCCCAGTCTCTCTATATCTCTATCGCTCTCTCTTTTCTCCTCCTTTACTCTCTCTCTTTCACCCCAACTGGTCCAGGCAGACGTCCATCCTTCAGGAGTCTGGGTCTGCTCCAGGTTTCTGCTGTTAAAGGGAAGTTTTTCCTCGCCACTGTCACCAATCACAAGTGTTTGTTCCTGAAGGATTCTGTTGGGTCTCTGTAAACTTCATTTGATTCTGATTTGAATTGGTAAAGCACTTTGTGACTCTGTCTGTGAAAAGTGCTCTATAAATAAAATTTACTTACTTACTTACTTACCTGATCTCACAGAATTCCGTGTATTGTTGTTATAATGCATACATGTAACAAACTGAATTTTTTAAGCAGAAAAAGCTCTTGATTTTAAGCTTAATTTACTAACCTCATGACTCATTTCTTAGAGTGTTGGACACAATTGTTTTGATTTCTGTGGTTGTAAAGTTCTTTTGTTTTTCGCCTTTTGGTGCCATCACTTCTAACAAATTGAAATTTACTACTTCTCGCATAACTGCTTCCTTCATTCATAAATCAACTCTAGGCAAGTGGCTTCCTTATATGGAGAAATGGGGGCGTGGTAGTATGCTAATCACAAATTGTGAGCACTTGCCTGTCAATGTAGAATGATTCTGATTCACACACATAGGCAAGGTGGTGAGAGCAAAATTGGCTGGTGTGCAGGTGTCATGAATCCCACGGTGATTTTGCGTACGCACTTATTTTGTGCACAAAGTAAGAACATTTCCACGCAGATTTTAGTGAATGAGGCCCATTGTCCTTTTTAGTGAGATATGAGAGTAAGAGAACTGATGCTGACGGGGAGGACTGTGAGGTTAAATAACTTAGGATGAAAAAACCAGAACCACTTGAACTGTGGAAAAACGTTTTACTTTAATTCTTCAGGTACATTTCAGATTCCTGTACTCTTACATTTTTACTTGAGTAAAGAAGCTGATTAAATACTTCTACTTTTATTATTTTTAAACAAGTATCTGTACTTCCACTGGAGTGAATTATGAGTGTTCTATGTGGATCCAAGGCTTTAATAATTAACAGTTACTTGACTATTAGTGACATCTGAGAGCTACTGTTTGAGATATTTATCACTGGATATGAACACAGACAAAGCACTCCTTGTGTCCACCTTGTCAAAGTGGGAAATTTGAGGTCATGTTGTCCCAAATGTAAAACAGAAGAGAGCAAAATAGTCTAGTTTGTAAATAATGCTTGCACAGTGCTGTGACGTGTTTTTTTTTTTTTTCCTAAAAACACAAAAGATTCATTCTTTCCTTGAATTATGCACAGTCAGAAATAGCATCATAGGAAAGTCAAGACAAAACAAATAATGTAATGTTAATGAGAAAATGTGTCTCTGTAATAAAGTACATTTATCTTTAATCAAAGCAGAGGAACTGAATCAGCTATTTCAAATCTACTCATTTTCCTGTGGCACAAACAAAATGAAATAAAATAAATAAATAAATAAATAAATAAAAACTGACACAGATTAGCAATGCTGTTGTTGGTGATGAGGTCTCAGTATAGACAACAAGGAGCTGTTTCTTTGGAAAATCCCAAAAGGATTTTGTTACGCCTCTTTAGCTCTGCTTTATAGTCACGGATGTGGTGGCTGGATGGTGCCAGTTGTTTTTGTGGGAATTTCCTGGCATAGTAACAGAACCTTAAACTAGGTTGAAGATCAAAGTTTACTGCATATGGTGGCTCATATACTTGTTATTGTCTTTACACTGGATCAGTTAACTGTGTAATTTAAATTGTGCGTGTCTGCAAAAGGATATGGAACAGATATTGTACTGAAGTTCTGACACTGTCATGGTTAAAACAACCTGGTTAGGGTTCAGAAAAGGGGTCAGGGAAAGGGTTAAATGAAGTTTCATCAGAACTGTTTAAAACACAGAACATTCATCTGTACACAAACTCTGGTCTCCCGTGTTTTCTGAAACAATCTGTCCCCAGCCACCTGAATCTAAGGACTGTCCATATGTAACCACATCTGCTATGTCAGTTTTTCTTTAATTCATTATTTACTTAACCCCCTTAATTTAATGAACTTAATACTGTTTTCATGGTGAAGTTGGAAGCTGGAAAAGATTGTGGTTTGGATTAAAGCACATGTTATAAAGGTGCTTTGAGACATTCTGTATCATGTCTTTGTGGACTTTTTTCTATATTTAACCATACACCAACATCTTTCCCTAACCAAGTGTTGGGGGTTAGTAATTGTTAGATCTGAAGGTATTTTCTGAAGGACATCACCAGTAGGAAACTTTATCCAATTGTCTCAAAACATGGGATGCATTTTAGATCTACAATGAAATGAAACATATCTGTGACTCAGAGATACAGTTTACTGACTTGGCTTGTCAATATCACCAGTAATGTGGAGGCTTTCCTATGTCAGTCTAGTAAGATGCACTGACTTTACAATAACCAGATAGAGTAAAGCCATACTTTTGAAAAGATATGCTCCACTGTAGGCAGTAGTAAATGTGAACTGTATGATTCAGTGCCCTTTGTTTGACAGATAAATGAATAATTGGCACCAGATAACAGGACATAGATGCTGATTACATGATTACACTCTCTGTGAACATAAAGATCATCTGTACAATAAAAAGAAGGTATGTTCCTACAGCGTTCTGACCCATTAAGAAAGAACTCAATGTACACTTGGAGATGGTAGACCTCTGCCAAGGCCAATAGGCTGCCCTACTGCTCACTGCATGATAGTATCAACCAACAAACAAAGCACACACTATGACACCTGTGTTTTAACTTCCTAAGACCCAGGAAATGTCAGCAAAGTACAAGCTTTTTTTGTTTTTCATTAAATAAGTGCCTATATTGGAAACATTGTGATGTAACAGTTTTTCAAATGCAGTTTTTTAAATTTGTATGGAATGTCCGTTGTGGTGGACAGTTTTCTTTTCTTTTTTTTGCATAAAGTTGTGAAACTCTTGTCCACAAATGTGGACAGAAAACCCATAGCTGGGTCTGAGGAGGTTAAGTTGCTGCCTCGGGCTAGTATGGGTTAGCAACAATGGTCTCAGTGGAAGTGAACCATAATGTTAAAGAAACTGAAAAACATTCCATGTCTACCCAATTTATGGACCTCTATCTATCCCTGGCCTGTGCCCTCTCCTTCCATCAAGTTTCATGAAAATCATGGTCACACATGAGACTTAGTGCAGCAGGTTAAGACTATATATTAGGAGAATTGTTCACTTTGCAATACAAGCACCAAAAGTGGTATGAATAATGCCCAGGACCTACTATTTCACAAAAACATGTTAGCTACCTGAAAATCCAATATGGCAGCCATTTTTTTTTTTCAAGATGGCCACTTCAGCAACCTTAAAAACATGTGTTTTCTATGTACAACTTGTCTGATTGGCATGTTCTCATAATTTAGGCATCCACATTAATGTATTCAGACCTGACAAATACAATTGTCCAAATGAAATATCAATGTGGCCAGTAATTTTCAAGATTGCGTCCATTTTCGGATCAATATCACAGTTTTCTGAAGATATTTTAATAATAGATGAAGTATTAATTTTACAAATTAGCTCTGCAAGATCTAACTATCTTTGACCCACATTAAATGTGGTGAACAATTTCTTTTTTTCTTCTTTGTGGTGAACAATTTTGATCTTTTCATTATACAGTGATGTCTAAGCACAACCAGGGCACACTGGTGACATCACTGCTGTGAGACTCAGCATAGGATTCAGAGTCAGCTAATTTTTTTTTTTTCGAAGTAGTTCTGAAGTGCGTCAGCATCCTCCTCTGTCCATCTCCTCACCGTCCTGGTGTGAACAGGTTGCCTTCTAACAAGGGGGGCATAGGCTGTCTTTCTACTACGTGGTACTGGCTCAATTCGACTCCACCGTTTTGCATTTCCATTATGTAAGAGAACCTGGAATCTGGTACCCGGTACTACTTTCCTAGTACTTGCTCAGCTGAGCTTCCAAAATGGGTGAGGAGATATTAAAATGTCACATGTTACCATTGCAGACCACTGAAAAAAAACACAGGTTTGTAAGTTTAAAGTAAATATACCGGTAGGCTAATCTATAATGGCAGCCCACAAAACAACACCGTGGCTGGTCAAGGAGGTTCAGACATTTCTGTCCTTGGTGGCCAATGAAAAGATTCAGCATGAGCTTAACAGGGTAACATGCAACAAGCGAGTTTATCAGCAATTCTCAGAGTAGATGTCATGGAAGTTACGCGCAGCATTGCTATGATGTCCAGGTACTCTAAAGTCGGTAGTATCCTGTAATGGAAATGGTCTCCAAGAATAGTACCTGGTACCTGAGTCAAGTCCAGCCAGGTCCACATGGTGGAAACATGGCTATACTTAGGGGTTAACAGGACCAGGTTGTGGTCTGATCTGCCAAGGGGGGAAGGGCTGTGGCTGCATGTGCATCACTGGCATTAGCATACAGATCCAAGGTTGTATTGTCTCTGGTGGGGCTAGATCTTAAGACAGATCTAAAAAGTAATCTCTGCTCCTGTTGAATAACAAAAATGAGAGAGAAACACATGCAGGTACAGGTGAGACTCTCTATGTGATTGCAGTTTTTTTCCGCATCTTAGATAAGCAAATGAAGACAGTATGCTGTGGACTTCACTTCAAATACAATGAATAGAATATAGAAATAGGATAAAATGCAATTACATAAATCACAAATAATATCAGTGATTCATCTACACCATAAAACATACGGGCAGGTGATTACTGATGTGTATAAATAGGAATAAAAGGAGGAATTTATCTGAAAACAAAATTATTACAACTTTATAGGTGACAGTATTTTATCATGAGAAAAATGTTCATGTCAGTTGTTAAAATAAATGTCAAATCATCATTTATTTTAAGTTTAAATCAGATTGTCTTGTAGTTTAAAAGGATTATTTAGCTTCAGAATGTGACGAATAATTCAGACATCTAGAAATAGAACTTTTAATACAACTGTAATGATACAATAACATTTCAATGACTAATTAATATGAATAACACTCAACAAAAACAAACTGTGAAGTTCTTTGTAAGCATATATGGCAATGTAAACAAAATTAAAGATTAAATTAAAACATGTATTGTATCATAATCATTTATGCCCATCGTTCACAATGAAACACCTGAATTCAATACGTCCCAATACTTTTGTCCATGTGGTGTACCTTGAGCATTTTTCATTCAGTAAATGTTGCAGAAATGCAAAACTGTCAGTCTAAATATGCATCCTGTGCATTCAGAGTCTGTAGTCCGCCCGGTCTATGTCTCTACAAGTTACGTGATCAAAAGTGACGAACAGAAGACGACCCTGCCACGCTCATGCTGTTAGTTAAGTAATCCACCGCTCACTTCACTCACAGAGGCCATAAAATGTACATCTGTGTTGTTGATGGTTATGTGCCATGTGTGCAGTTTGTATGTTCCATTCAATGTGTCAGCAGTGTGTAACAGATTAAGGGCCAACTCTAAGCAACCAGAGCTGAAGATATTTAGGTGAACAGTGCTGTTGTTACAGTACTCAGTAACAAGGGTGTTAAATCGTTAAACTAGATAAAAGACTCTCATCCCATTAGATACGGTCCGCCATGCTGAATAATTACACTAATTTTGTCAAAAGATTCATTTATCTTTTTTTTTTTTAATTCTGTTGTTCATTGTAGTTGAGTGGATGTGATTCCAGACTCAGTGGTCAGTTCTATTGTCATCCTGAATGTGAACAGATTTGCAAAAGGAGTGAATAGACAGTGTACAGTGAATAAAAACTGAGACATCACTTGTGGAATATGCTCTTAGCAAACGATCACCTCTGGATCAGCAAGAAATTGATCACACTGACACTGATATTGCCATGCATCTTGCATCTGTTGTTT
Source organism: Sphaeramia orbicularis (assembly GCF_902148855.1). NCBI lineage: Eukaryota > Metazoa > Chordata > Actinopteri > Kurtiformes > Apogonidae > Sphaeramia > Sphaeramia orbicularis. Next base: position 4,114,677 of record NC_043969.1, on the reverse strand, counting down.
TTCACAGCAGTAGCTGCCTAATTTCTGAGAAAATCACAGCAATTTCAGAAAAGTGTCCTATGATGAACAATCCTTAAAAATTTCTGGATTTCGGTTCTAGATCTAGAAGTTTTGCCAAAAAAGGTCCTAAAATTTCTGTGCAGGGTTGTGTGACTTTTGGGCTTTAGTTTTTTTCTTCATTTTCTGTTTGTAATATTTTTAAGAAAAAACATCAAAAAGTAACCACACATAATGGTGTGCTCTACAGTTACATTTCTTGCCACACTTTTAACAGGTTATGGAGCTATCTGTAAGTTATGGCATTATATCTGTTGTCTTTAATAAATAAATGAAATGAAATCAGCCACTTGTTTCATAACAGACCTGACTGTCCAGTGCATTTGTAAACAACCCCCCCAGCCATGCATTTACAAAATTGCTATACATAAGTTCATGCAAATATAGCCCAATCTAAACTATTCAAAGATAATCATTAATGCTGCCATTTGTGATGCTGCGCTTGACTGTGAACAATCAAGTAATTATCTCTGTGAATAAGTTACCACTTGTATTATCTTGTGCAGACAAAGTACTTCTATTTTGCAGAGTTACACAAGGGTGAAATCACAGTAGGCATGTCTGCTTATCTGCTTCTGGGGGCGTCACAGCCATGGAAAAGTATAAAACTGGATGTGAAACTTTGAAGAACAGTGTGCACTTTGACAACACTACATCCTCAACAGAAAGCATCACTACAATCATGGATACAATGAGGCATCAACAGGATAATACCACAGGTAAGCGACCAGCTGTGTGGCAGTGTGGTCTTCACTCACCATGTGCATTTATATAAATGTTTCACTCAATCAAGACCCACTTGTTCACTTTGTGTTATAAGTCATGATGTGCTTTTATTGTTAATGTTTTTAGCTTTTATGTTTTATTGTTTTATTGGGATTGATTTTATATCTGTACAGCACTTTGATTGAAAGCACTTTACAAATAAATTATTATTATTATTATTATTATTATTATTATTATTATTATTATTATTACTATTAATCGTTGGTATGCAATTAACTCTAACTAAACTATACTACTTGCAGTATAACTACACTAAACCTTTTTGTCCTAGACCTTAAAAAGTCCAAGTCTATGAAGAAAATCAACCACTTCACAGATGTGCATGGTCTGCCATGCATCGAGAGCATTGTGAGATCAGTGGAGGAGACCCCCGAGCCCATCACCACCAAAATCACTGGCACCATCCCAGAGTGGATCAATGGGAACTTCTTACGAAATGGGCCCGGAAAGTTTGAGATTGGAAACCAAAAGTAAGTAATATATGATAGGAAGTTGGCAATGAAATACTTTAAGAGCTTGTATTTTTGTGTTTGAAATACTAAGAATTTATTATTTTATGTTATTTTCCATGTAATTTTGTTCCCAGTTAACCCTTACGCTCTCTTTAAAAAAAAAACAAAAAAAACTGTGGTCACCAAAAAGCAAAGAAAAAGTAAAGAAAAATATTAATCTATGATGATTTTATAGCAGTTTTTTTGTGCGTGTACATTTTTGTCCACAGGGTGAGTAGAAGGGGCAAAATGCATCATGAGAAAATAAAACACATCTAAGAGTAAAAGACACTAGATTTCAAAAAATATGACTCAATAAGTAACATTTCTGCCAAGTTTCATGCCAAAAGATGTACCACAGCCAAAATGATCAACAAATTAAAAAAAAAAAAAAAGAGAGAGAAATGTACAAAAATGCCCAAGGAGGACCTAAGGGTTAAGAAACAGATTGTACTATAGTACTGATAACTCATAAATATAAACAACACAAGTTAAGTGTTTGAAAGTGTAATGAGACTTTTAAGCGTGTATCTGTTATTTCTGATGGATCTTTGTCCATTTCCACCTCTGTCCTCATCAGGTTCAACCACTGGTTCGATGGCATGGCTCTTCTGCACCAGTTCAAAATTCACAACGGTCATGTGACTTACAAAAGCCGCTTCCTGTCCAGTGACAGTTACCAGGGTAACAAGGAGCACAGCCGCATAACAGTGTCAGAGTTTGGGACACTCACCATGCCAGACCCCTGTAAAAACTTCTTCCAGCGCTTCCTGTCCAGGTTTGAGCTACCAAGTGAGTAATTAATGAAAGCAAATGGACACAAACCAGGCACTTTAATCCAAAGAGTCTCATTTAGATGAAAACTATGTTGTGGTTAGTGGTGGAGAGACTGGGACTTTACTTGAGTATTTCTGTTTCATGCAGCCTTATATTTATACTCCACTACAGCTCAGAAACGTCAGAAATATTATTACTTGTCACATTAGAATTTGTCATCCCCTTCCAGTCACCATATATCTCCAAATGTACTGCTGATGACTTTATGGGTTAAGAAAATTCTTGAGAAGAAAACTGTCAAGAAGTTTCTTAAACTAAACGAACCGTCTTGGATTTGCTGGAAAAGCAAGACACACAAAACAAAAAACAGGCCTGTGTTTCTGAGCTCATGAATAGATAACTTTTAATTGATGTGTATGATCAGTGATGCTACAAACATATGATGATCTTATAGAATATGATGAAAATACCAACAATATATAAAGTGGTTCAGATGAGTTCAACCTTAAACATGTCCTGCATTGAAATGCAACATATGTGAATGTGAAAGTAAAATGAATCCAAAACTTAAGATTTAATAATATAAATAGTACTTACATACTTTTGAATGCAGAACATTTATAGTATATAGTATTTTTATGTGTGGTATGGTACTTAAGCTGACTTTATACCATGGTCTTCTTTTTCCACAGAGCCCACTGATAATGCCAACGTAAGCTTTGTGACCTACAAGGGTGATTATTACGTGAGCACAGAAACCAACCTCATGCACAAAGTGGACCCTGAGACCCTGGAGACAACCCAAAGGGTAACAGGCCATTGAATTTCATAGTATATCAGTTACACCACAGCTGGTAACTCTGCAGAGACTTACTCTGTAGAGCACTTGTGTTTTGTTGACCTAGTGTTTTTATTATGATGACTCATTTAAGTCATAAACAAGTAAAACATTTCAAACAGGAGTACATGCTACTGTCATTTTTTTTTTCTGTGTGTCATTACCTTCTGCTTATGAATAAAGTCTTTATATGTGTGTTTTTATTCTGTGACTGTAGGTGGATTGGAGCAAATTCATTGCTGTCAATGGAGCCACTGCACACCCCCACACTGAGCCCGATGGAACAGCGTACAACATGGGGAATTCTTACTCCGCTAAAGGTATTAGTCGAACAAATTTGTTCTCAGACATTCACAACAATCTTTTGTTTGGCGAGACAAAGTGTCCAGCCCTGCTTTACTCATGACTGGAGGAGTAACTAAGTACATTTACTTGAGTAGAGTCTTTGAGAGCAAATTTGAGTATTTCTGTTTTGTATTGCTTGATACTTCCAGTGCACTTAATCTTTTAATCTATTAGTTTACTTGGTAGGGACAATGCACATATTTAACATCTCTATTGAATACCATTACATGTGCAGGATTATAGCTAAAATGCTAATTTGCCTTCATAGCCCCTAGGCAGGTAACAGAAAACATCACAGTTAATACACAGAATTAGAACAATAACAGTACAACACAGTGAAAGTAGTATGAAAGGAGTGCCTTAGAGGCAAATACTCTTTACTTTTACATTTACAGTATATGAGTGTTTTAGGTAACTGATCTTACTGCAGTGTGTAGTCAGACTCATGTTACCAAAAAACTAATTACATTTCAATGAATGTTCAAATGATTCACTATTTCACCAAAAATCAAAGATAAGTGGGAAAATCCAAAAACTGAAAACAGATTTGTGAATCAGACCTTTGTTTTCTCTTCTTTCACTTCTCTCATTACTCATGTGAAGAGTCCTCAGATTTATCTGGCGTCCCAGAGTAAAACCTGTAACTGTAGTAGTTACCAGCAGTCCCCACCTGCTGCTAAAACACTGATGTTTCACTAATCAGTTATGTTAAATATAGTTATATATCTGTCAACCAATATTTATACTTCAACACTTCAACTTCTGATGACATTTTACAGGATTTTTCCTTCATGACTTTCATAATACTGTATTGTATTGATTGAATACGTCTTCAACTACCGATGAATCATGTCATGTTTACTTCCACAGGTGCACACTACAACATCATCTGTGTGCCTCCAACCAAGAAAGTGGCAGATGAAACCCTGGAGGGAGCCCGAGTGCTCTGCTCAATCCCCTCCAAGGACAAAACCAAGCCCTCATACTACCACAGCTTTGGTGAGCCCAGCCTCTTCCACTCCAGCCTTACTGCAGCTCATGTCGATACCGATCACTTCATCCATTCACCGAGAAAAATAAGAAATACAGTTACTAATCAAAATATTGGGAACAAAAGGTTGCATCTGAATAGATTATTTTCCAGTGAAAGGCTGTATGTAGAGTTTTACAGCTAGCTATCTAATATTGTTGACAAAACACGTAAATTTCATTGCAAGAAATTCAGCAATATTTGCCCTCTGCACTCAGAAAAGGGCCCTAGCATCAGTGTACAATGATAGATTAATTATATTTTAAGGACTTTAAAACATAGAAAAACTTACCTCATAAGTTACATTATTTATTACATTTTTTGCTTTGTTCAGTTATGAATTGATCCTTTACATATTTTTCATCTTTTTATCAGTCACTTTTGACACACTTTCGTCTGCACTAATCTGTCAAAAAGGGGCTTTACAAATAAAACTTGATTGATTAAGTGGAAAACATAACTTTATAAACAGATAAAGTAAGTTTGTTGATTTTTTTTTTTTTTTTGTCCATAAAATGTCATAAGATGGTGACAAATGACAAATAGTGTGGCCCTAAGTCTGTGGTTTCACCCTAAATTGCCTTGTTTGGAACAAAAACTTCAAAGATATTCAGTCATCTTGTCATAATGGAGGAAAGATGCCAGAACATATCCACATTTAAGAAGCCACGAGAGAAATTTATCACAAAAAAATGGCACAAACCAAGTATTGATTGTCAAAATAATTGTTAACTAATCAGTTGTTGCAGATCTAGAAACTAACCTTCCCTTCCCAAGTTAAATGTTTGCTTTGACCATTAACTGGATAATTCATCCAACATTCTTCATCAAAGTCCATCTTCTCACTCTACTGTAGCGATGTCTGAGAACTACGTGGTGTTCATTGAGCAGCCCATTAAGATGGACATATTGAAGGTCGTGACAGGAAAACTGACAGGGAAGAGCATCAGCGACAGCTTTTACTGGGACCCCAAACTCAACACCGTCTTCCACCTGATCAACAAGCAGACGGGGATGGTGAGGTTGAAGCCCAGACTGAGTTTGGCCAGTGGCTCAAGTATGTTTTCATATTCATGTCGTTTGTCCTTTTCTGTTCAGGTGAGTTCAGTCAAGTACCTCGCTAAGCCACTGTCCACGTTCCACCAGATCAACGCCTATGAGGAGGGCGGCTTCCTGATCATGGACATGTGCGCTTCAGATGATGGCCAGGCCATCACTAACTACAACATCCAGAACCTCCGCAAGTCTGGAGAGGCTCTGGATGAGGTAAGTGGCTGCTGTTAGGGTTGTTCCTGACAAAGTAAATTTACATTTAAGTAGAGCCTCAGTAATAAAATCAGTTTTTGTCACCAGGTGTACAACACCCTGTGTAGAGTCTTCCCAAGACGATTTGTTCTGCCACTGAATGTGAACCATGAGACACCATTTGATCAGAATCTGAACCAACACTCCGGCAGCACTGCAACCGCCGTCAAGATTTCCAAGAACCAGGTACATAATCATGTACCAACACATTACAAGTCTGTATTTGACATGTTTAGTAAATATGACAGAGAAGTCAATCTAGGAATTTGACTCAAAAATTTGAGTACAGATTTGAGGTAGTTGCACTTTACATGGGAATCTTCATTTTCTGCAGCTTTATACTTTGGAAGTAAATATTGTCCATTTCACTCACTCACTATGAGTTGAGTTCCAGATTCTCCTTGTTTATTCTTAAGCTCAATATCTCCTTAAAATCCCATTAGATTGTCAAAAAGCCATAAAATGGATATTTCAAAGGACAGCAACACTACAAAAAATATGAAGATCTTATAGATAATGATGCACTGCTGTAGTGTGTACTTATGTACTAATGTACAAATGCAGCAGTAAAATGAATCAAAAACATCATAGATACAGTAAAGAGTAAAACACTTGACTTAAAATACTTTTACTAAAGTAATGTTTTGAATGCAGACCCTTTACTTGTAGTTGTGTATTTTCACAGTGTGGTGTGCTGCTTATTGACAAAAGAACATGAGTAAATATTAACCTTCAAAGACCCAAATGGTCACTGGCAACCAAAAGCATCTACTGATCTAAAATGTTTAATAACTGTTGATCTATGAATCCTATCAATGCATTTAAGTAATTGAGGTAAAATGTAGTTCATCATCTTGTCATGGTCATCAGATATGACTCATTTGTATGTTCAGAGGGTCCGTAGTGAATGTGGAAACACCATCATCTTCTGCAAAATTGATTCACTAGTAAAACCCATGGAGTTTGACAAATGACACTAGACGGAAACCCTTGTTTTTTGGTCAGTTGCTGATATTTATGTTGAAAAAAGTCACTGTTTCTTCAGTTTTCTCTTTTCTGATATAATAACCTTTGAATTTACTCTGAACTTTAATGAACATCTACATGAACACTAAAATAAATACGGGAAAATACCTGATTTTCACTGAAAAATGCAAAATACAGAGGATAATACACTATATTGCCAAAAGTATTGGCTCACCCATCCAAATAATCAGAATCAGGTGTTCCAATCACTTCCATGGCCACAGGTGTATAAAATCAAGCACCTAGGCATGCAGACTGCTTTTATAAACATTTGAGACAGAATGGGTCGCTCTCAGGAGCTCAGTGAATTCCAGCGTGGAACTGTGATAGGATGCCACCTGTGCAACAAATCCAGTCATGAAATTTCCTCACTCCTAAATATTCCACAGTCAACTGTCAGCTGTATTATAAGAAAGTGGAAGTGTTTGGGAACGACAGCAACTCAGCCACGAAGTGGTAGGCCACGTAAACTGACAGAGCGGGGTCAGCGGATGCTGAGGCGCATAGTGCGAAGAGGTCGCCAACTTTCTGCAGAGTCAATCACTACAGACCTCCAAACTTCATGTGGCCTTCAGATTAGCTCTAGAACAGTGCACAGAGAGCTTCATGGAATGGGTTTCCATGGCCGAGCAGCTGCATCCAAGCCATACATCACCAAGTGCAATGCAAAGTGCCAAATGCAGTGGTGTAAAGCACGCCGCCACTGGACTCTAGAACAGTGGAGGCGCCTTCTCTGGAGTGACCAATCGCGCTTCTCCATCTGGCAATCTGATGGACGGGTCTGGGTTTGGCGGTTGCCAGGAGAACAATACTTGTGGGACCGCACTGTGCCAAGTGTAAAGTTTGGTGGAGGGGGGATTATGGTGTGGGGTTGTTTTTCAGGAGCTGGGCTTGGCCCCTTAGTTCCAGTGAAAGGAACTGGGAATGCTTCAGCAGACCAAGACATTTGGGACAATTCCATGCTCCCAACTTTGTGGGAACAGTTTGGAGCCGGCCCCTTCCTCTTCCAACATGACTGTGCACCAGTGCACAAAGCAAGGTCCATAAAGACCTGGATGACAGAGTCTGGTGTGGATGAACTGGACTGGCCTGCACAGAGTCCTGACCTCAACCCCATAGAACACCTCTGGGATGAATTAGAGCGGAGACTGAGAGCCAGGCCTTCTGTCCAACATCAGTGTGTGACCTCACAAATGCACTTCTGGAAGAATGGTCCAAAATTCCCATGAACACACGCCTAAACCTTGTGGACAGCCTTCCCAGAAGAGTTGAAGCTGTTATAGCTGCAAAGGGTGGACCCACGTCAGATTGAACCCCATAGACTAGGAATGGGATGTCACTGAAATTCATATGTGAGTCAAGGCAGGTGAGCAAATACTTTTGGCAATACAGTGTATAATAAATGGTGCTATATCACTTAAGAAAGGTTAGAGAGAAAAATTCATTTGGGAACTATCACAAAAGTAGCACTGAGTCTTTATGGGTTAACATCGAGGAAAGACCTTGGTAAAATGTAACACTTATACAGGGATTACTTCATCTTCCAAGCAGTTTTATGAATTAATGGATTGATTCAGAAATGTTAATACATACTCCTGTTTTATCCAATGCTGTGACCAATTCTGAAAATAATGATCATAAATCTCATGAATGCAGGTGTTCTGTACTCATGAGGACTTGCACGGGGAGGAGCTCCATGAATACGGAGGTCTGGAGTTCCCTCAGATTAACTATGGTGTCTACAACACCAAGCCATACCGCTACTTTTACGGCTGTGGCTTCAGACACCTTGTCGGTGACACACTCATCAAGATGGATATCCACGGGAAACAAATGAAGGTTAGTCCACTTCTGGTCTGAAAATGACTCAAACAAAAGTCAACTCTGAACTGCGCTAAGTGGTAACAGTTTTGTTTTGTTGAAGGTGTGGGAGCAGCCAGGTCTTTATCCCTCTGAACCGGTCTTCGTACCCGCCCCCAACGCCACAGAGGAGGATGATGGAGTCGTCATGTCCGTTGTCATCACTCCAAATAAGGTAGGTGAAGTTTGATAGGGACAAAAAATTAGACAGATAATCTCTCTTTACATTGTTAGAATTACACAATTTAAGGATACATTATATAATAATTTTAAATCAAAAATAGTAAAAATGTTAATCATGATCTTATATAATTATGTAAACACTAGTATGTGACCTGTGGGGAACCAGGGGTTGTAGATGTGGTAATTTTCATTCTGGGGAGAGTTGACTTTTGGAAAAAGATGTTAGTCTATATTTTATAAGTAATGACTTAAAAATTGTTTTGTGAGTCATTCTTTAAAATGTAAATGGCAAATAATATAAAATATTAATACCCAGGGGCTACGGAGGTGGGGGGTGAATAGTTTGTAAGACCGGGCGGCGGGAGGTCTCTGTAAGCAACAGGACATACCTTACCTATCTCTCTCAGGGTTTCCACCAGAATTTTTTGAAACTGTGGGGGAGGGCTTTTGTTCTGCTGTTGTGTTTCACAGGGACGCTTATTAGGGATGCAACGGTACTCGGGAAAATACCAGGCCGTTTGGTCCACCCTGCACAGGACAATCCTCCCTTATGGACCACTGTTTTTCATTATGCAATTGATTTTGCTGACAGAGGAGTAGCTTTAGACTCAACACACATACAATACCATGACATGCTATTACAAGAAAATGTGTACAGTAGGTAACTGTGTCGTTTTTATACTGCCGTTTTCTTTTACATCTCTACGCAGAACAAGAATTTATTTATTTAAAAAATAATAAAAAGGGCACTTTTTTCAACAAGGCAGAAAGGGCCAGGGCTCAAGCCCCCTTTGGGGCTCTATGTGTGCTCATGCCTGTTTTATATTACCGTAAACTAGTAGTCAAGGAATAACAAAGTGTTATACTGTTCAGTACAGAATGTGTTATTTTATTCAGTACAATGATATAATTTGTTCCTACTGTGAAATTCAGTTTTTGCTGACCAGCAAAATAAAACTATAATTTTGGAAGAAAAATAAGTTCTCTTTATACACAAAACACATACCGAAACTGAACCAAAACCTTGGCCCAAAAACCAAGGTACAGGCCACACCATGGGCTACCTGTACCGTTACACCCCTAACACTTATTGTGACACACATGACACCAGAAACGCCACAAAGTTGTGTTTTAGTTTCATCTTATGTTGTTTGTAAGTTGCATATGAATTTGATACAAAATAGATAGACAGACAGACAGACAGACAGATTCCCAAGCGTCTCTCCAAGTTTTCCAAGGACTTTAATATTTTGCCGGCTGGACTTTAAATTGTGTTTCTGATTTGTTATTTATTTTTTTCTCCAGGACAAGAGCACGTTCCTTCTGGTCTTAAATGCTAAGACTTTTGAGGAGCTGGGACGGGCTGAGGTGCCTGTCAACATCCCTTATGGCTTCCACGGAGCATTCAACCCCACACCATAGCTCTTTAACCATTACATATCCTATATTAGCCACAGAAGCTGTTGGGGTTGAAGTTAGTCCCTTTGTAAATATGGTATGTGATTTTTTATTTTTATGGGACAATGTGAGTTCACCACACATTTAACAAGACCGTGCATGTATAGTTTACTTTGACTTTACAAAACTGAAAAAAAAACAAAACAAAACTGTCAGATGTCTTGATGTGAACTAATGAATAGTATGTTTTTTTACATTTAGGTAAAGGTGGGATGGGGGGGTGACTAAACCAGGGGGAGAATACACAAATGTTTTCCTTCTTATCTGTTCTATACGCTTCAGTGTGACTGATGAACTCTTTGACATAAGAGGAAACATTCAGGTTCAGCTGAAGTTCAGCCCTTTTATGATATCCTATAACACTGGAGTGATAAGACACACTTTGACACAAGTGTCATGTACTGGAAAGGGTTATTGCAATAAATACTGTAAATATGTCTTGATAAAAGTATACGTGTGTGCATGTAAACATATTTAACAGTTGGTATTCTCTAAATAAAACCTGAAATTTAACAACTTCTCGGTGCTGTTATTTTATATTTGATGAGAACTTAATACAGTAGAGATCATTTCTTATTTCACTAAAGATTGGAATACTAATTGTACTGTAATGTATTGTAAAAAATATACAGTACATACATAGATCAATGTGCAGCAGAAAAAGGAAGTGCTTTTGTCAAAACAATATGGAGGTATATAGAATACACGGTATTTCTCTATGTGTAGTCATAGTAGGTAAAGCATTAACATGGAAATACTGGAGTGAACAGGTGTGTAAAACACCCTCAAGGTCAGTCGGTTTATTCACTGATGACTTTCTCAACTTTAACTTTACTAGAGCTTCATTTACCTTTGACATGTCTAATAGGCTACTATTTGTGTCACATATCCCACCACTTAATGAGATTTTTTTTTAATCCAGAAGAAACAACTTGAGTATGATGTGTGTATTGATGCATAAATGACTTCCAAGGTGCGTTCAGGTATATATTCCTCATACATTCACTCTCACTCAGTGAGTTACTCTACAGATTTTCTGTACTGTCACAATTTCTCTTATCCCATAAAGACCCAGTGCTGCTTTTGTGTCAAGTCCCAAATGAATTTTTTGTCTCTATTTAAATGTTTAAGGGATTTATCATCATTTATTAACTGTGGTGCCATTGTACAATAGCATGATAAGTAGAACTTGTCTGCCACCACTGTCCATTTATAAACTACCATTTAATCATGCATTGTGCAGGTAATACTTTGAGCCAACATGTGAGGCATGAAGGGAAGAGAATGTATTTGTTTGGCCTGTCAGACATGATTAAATTCATACAGCGGTAGTGAACTGCAGCCTTCACATTGTAGCATTGTCTGCTAGCAGTAGAAATGTCATGAACAGCAGCATAACCACCTCTGAAACTGGAGTATGGCGGCAGGGATGAAGAATTCAAAGGAGAGAGAGGCTAAAATCACCCAGCATACCTCACAACATTTGAATACGGACATAAAATTATGCCTAGTAGATAGTCAGGTAATGTTTCTATTCATTCGGCGAGTTTGGCAGTGATTGGGCCTGTGAAGGCTGAGGAAAATCCGTACAAACGCCCTCCTGTGCTGCAACATCAATGGGACACAGAATGTGTATTATATAGTAGGATTATCATCTGTAGTTTCCATTTTTCAGCATTAATCGTGTATTTACCTATATTTAATTTACTGATCACGTAGATGTTCATTAAAGTTATTATAACAAAACCGAGAAAGCTGAAGAAAAAGTGACCCAGCAAAGATATCATTAACTGAACATAAAACAAGTGTCTCCATCCACTGTCACTGGTCAAACTCCATGGGTTTTACTGGAAAATCAGTGTTGTAGAAGGCAGTGTTTCCACGTTCACCATGAAGCCTCTGAACATCCAAATGAGTCATATCTAATGACTCTGAACAGATGACAAAGGGCATTTTACACCAATTATTTACATATATTGATAGGATAAGTGGATTATACATCAGTAGATGGTTCAGTTTGCTAGTGGCTGTATGGGTTTTTGAGGGTTAAACACTATTCAACAGGGGTGTCCAATCCTTGTCCTCAAGAATTACTATCCTGCATGTTTTAGATGTATCCCTCTTCCAACACACCTGATTCAAATGATAAGCCTATCATCAAGCTCTGCAGAAGCCTGATAATGACCGTCAGGTGTGCTGGAAGAGGGAAACATCTAAAACATGCAGGATAGTAGATCTCGAGGACCAGGATTGGACACCCCTGCTATACAACAACCAGCCACAACATTACGACCACTGACAGGCAAAGTGGGGTTAATTTTGATAATCTCATTCCAGTGAGACCTGTCAGTGGGTGGGTACATTGCAATAGTCTTCAGTTGATGTATTAGAAACAGCAAAATGGGCAAGATTAGGGACCTGACCAACTTGGACAACTTGTGATGGTCAAATCACTGGGTCAGAGCATCTCCAGATCTTATATTTCACTCCCAGTGTAAAGTTGTTTGTACCTACCAGAAATATCAAAAGACCAACAACTGGATTTCAACTTCATGGATCGGATTGGTTTGTCCATCACCTCCTACACATGCTCATTTGTCCTGAGATAGGGATGTCATTCCTTGGTCCATTGTTTTTTTACTAACCACTGCAAACCAGGAACATCCAACAAGACCAGCTGTTAATAATAATAATAATAATAATAATAATAATAATAATAATAATAATAATAATAATAATAATACATTTTATTTATAAGGGCCTTTCAAGACACCAAAGGACACTGTACAACAAGATAAAACAGACAATCCATAAAATACAAAGAAATAAACAGAGAAAAGAATAATTACTATATATAGAATTGAAGATGTAAAATGGAGAGTAGAACTTATGGTGGGTAGGCTATTCTGAAAAGGTGAGTTTTGAGTCTGGATTTGAATGTAGGGAGAGAATAACTGTTACAGATGGATGGTGGGAGGGAGTTCCAGAGCTGAGGGGCAGAGCGGCTAAAGGCTCAGCCTCCCATGGTGCTGAGGCGGACAGGGGGCACAGTGAGAGGAGGAGGACCTGAGGGAATGGGCTGGAGTGGTGACATGAAGGAGGTCGGACAGGTACTGAGGAGCAAGATTGTGGATGGATTTAAATGTGTACAGGAGGAGTTTGAATTCAATTCTGTTTGACTGGGAGCCAGTGTAGTTCCTGGAGGATGGGGATGATGTAGTGGTAGGAGGGGTTGAGTCAAAATCTGTCAGTTATTCAGCATCAGTCCAAACCTGCCACCTAGAGGAGGAGAGAAGCAGTGAGCTTCATCTCTAGTCTGACTCCAGCTGATGAGCTGGATTGTAGACACCTGCTGCAGAGTGTGAGGGAGAGGACACTGCAGACACTGAAGGAGAAACAACTGACTGTTCAGCTTGGACAAACCATGAAAGGCTACTAGTAAGAGTGGACTGCAGTATTTTGTTTAAATCATGTTAATGAAGAATGTGTGTTTGACAGCTTTGCACCTTAAAAAGTTAAATTAATGTTAACATACTTTGAATAAGAGTACTTTAAAAAACTTTGTTAAAATGTTTGAATAAAAGGTACTTGAAATGTTAAGTTAAAATGAGACCATGTGAATATGTTACTTCAAAAAAGTTAAGTTAAAATATTTGTTTAATGAAGGACTTTGAAATGTCTAAAAACAATTTAAAAGCATGTGACATTGTTTTGTGTAAAAATGATTTGATGATTTGTGATGTTTGTATATTTCTGTTTTGTTTAAAGGTTTTCAACCTATTATTCTGCTTAATAAAAAACTAAAAAGAAGAGGAGTTGAGCCGTTTCATCTTTCATGGTTTGCCCGGCCATTTTCAAGTTTGGGCAGTAGCTGAACACTATAAAAACTGCATAACTTGACAGTTGAAAACCATTGTATGGCAGAAGACAAAGGATTGAAGGCCTGAGTAACGTCAAGAGGCTGCCAACGCAGAAGGGAAAGTAACTGGACTCCATTATATGCTCAGAATCTTCACAAATGGCAGAGGAAGCTTTTGGGAAGACAGTGAGCCAACTGAAGAAGGAAAGAACCTTGATTAAAAGTGCTTTCACCAAGGCTGTTAATTATCTCACCCAATCAGGTTTTGGTGATGATGCGGGCGACAGTTATGGACCAGTTGCAGTTTATGGAGGGACTTTTGGGGGAGACCGAATAGGAGGGAGTTACAGTAGTCGAGGCGGGAGGTTATGAGACTGTGTACAAGAATAGAGGTGGTATGGGGGGTGAGGGAGGGGTGGTGGCAGTTGATGTTGTGCAGGTGAAAATATGCAGGCCGGGTGACGTGGGATTTGAAAGATAGTAGGTCATTGAGGATGACACCCAGACTCTTACCCTGAGGGGAGGGGAGACTGAGGAGCTGTCGATGGTGAGGGAGAAGTTGTTGGTTTTGGAAAGAGTGGATTTTGAGCCAATGAGGAGGATTTCTAGATGGTCGAGGTGGTCTGACCCAGTCATCACCATTACAATATGGCCCTGGTCAAAGTCTCTCAATTTCTTATGTTGGTCATTTTGCTGCCTCCAACACATCAGCTTCATGGACTTCATGTTTATTTGCTGCCCACTGTATCCAACCCAGTGAAAGGATCGGGTTGACTGTTGATTTACACTTCCTCCCATTTTTTTTCAAATATGCAAATACAGTCATTATATGTTGTTACAAGTTTTCATTTTCTCTTGAAATCTGTTTATTTCTACATTACCCCTATCTCACCCGACAGCGGTCAGAATGTTGGTGTCTATTCACTGAAATACAGAACACCTTCAGTATGGACATTATCCTTGTTCAAAAAGAAGCGTTCTCTCTACCATGCCCACCACTTTGGTATCTCTGTTCTCTGGGCCACTGGAGGCATTTCATTCATTTATTGTATTGCATTTATTTTGTAATTTATTGATTGGAAAGTTTTGATCTAGTTTTTTTTTTATTGTTCCTCATTGATAATTTTTTATTGTTTTGTTTACACTTTATCTTATTTCTATGTATTTTCATAATTTCATCTCACAATGTATTTGCTCTCACTGTATTATAGTTTATTATTTATTCTGTCTATGGCTTATAATTTCCTGTGAGGCACTTTGAACTAAACCAGCCTGCATGAAAGGTGTTATACAATAAAGTGTGATTCACAGCTTGGTCCTCAAACTGTGAGGAATTAGATGCAATACACAATGTTTATTTATTTATTCATTCGCTGAGATCTACTCCCTCACAATGCTTAAACTTGCCCTAAATTCTTACTCTTATGTTCAAATAAAAAGAACACATACTCTATAAACATACATATTCTAACTTTGTTTTACATGCATTTGTAAGAAATATTCATTACCTTTTTATGTTTTTTTAAACATGTTGATAGAAAAGCAATGACATTTTAACGATCAATTTTTAAAACAGTCCAAATTTCTACTGATTACAGAATAAAAAAAACAAAGTAGCAGATAAAAACTGAATCATTTTGGAATTTAAGTTGCAGGAGCTAAAACCATGGGGAAAAAAACACCAGAATTTAAAGAAACACTCGTCCCTCTACACCTCTATATAATATGCTGACACTGCTTTAATGCTGTTATGGGAAAGTGCAGCCACTTTTCCAACTTTCTGTGTTGATACATGGAGTAGAACAGTAGAGCTTTAAAGAAATATTCCACATTCAACAAAGTCTTAAATATGTTACAGTATTAGTTAATAACTAACTAATGAAAGAACACATAAAAATACCTCCTTCCTATTTAATATAAGGCAAACACACTGGCGGTGAAATGAGGAGGGGAACCCATTCAGATAAATTTTGATCTTCCTCCTCATACTGGTAATAGTCCCTGAAGGATTAACCCTTCAGTTTATCTGAAATCAGTGCCAGTGTCTGCCTCAGGTGACTTTTCTTCCCTTTAAGGAAAGACTCCAGGTTTTGAGCCTCTGTCAAAATGCCCTCCAGCTGCTTCATCTCCACCGTATCGGCTGAAGCTCTCTCACTGGAACAAAATGCACGATGACTTTAGAATACTAGAACTGTTGAAAAAAATACAGTGAGAAGATCAGATTTTTGTGTGGGGAAAAGAGGCAGCTGTTGAAATATGGCCGACCTTAACACCTCAGCAAATTTAGAAAGTAGCATGCTGAGCTCTCTGTTTGCACCTGTAAAAAGAAACATCAACAGGGGAAGAAGCAAATCATACTCTGTCAACATTAACACCAGACTCGAATTTTAGTTTCATTTTCATCAAAACATCCAGTCTCAAATTGGATATATAGTAATAACCTGTCAATATGAGCTTTGTTCACTTTTGGATTCACTCAGTATCCTTATGTGCTCATGTGAATCATTCTTATACCTTATGTCATTCTTATATCAGCCTGTGATCACTTCATGAGGACTCATGAGGTCATAAGACATATCCACAGTGTCAGTTGTAGACAGCCTCATCATTGTGGCTGTGTTAGCACTCCTCCTGGTGTCAGTTTTTCCAATTTACAGGCAAAACTTGAATGACAAACAAGGCAGGGTGCTTGCTCTTTATCCAAATCAAAATTCCAGACTTTTTCAAAACTGCTATTTTTTCCCCAAAACCCAGACTTCCTGTACTTTTGTACTTGTGTGTCTACTGTTTTGCTTGAGACTGTACTGTATGTAGTAGAAAAGTTTATTTTAACCCTTTCATGCATGAATTATGAGAACCTTAGTCAAGATTTTTTTCTTGAGTATTTTTGTTCCTCCTAAGGCATAAAAAAAACAATGTGATCAAGTTTTCTTTTTTCTATAGAATCACAAAAATATCCATGCATTTAATTTTTGAAGTAAAGAAACGTGTTTAAAACCCAATATCAGAAACTGATATGAAAACAATGAAATAAAAACATTTTTAATGCTGCTAATCTGATGTCTTCTCACATTTTAACATATTCTAATGCTAGTAATTACTCACTTCATGGAGATAATATGCAAAAAAAGAAACCTTTTTGTCTAACAAATAACAATTGATTTACAATAAAACATGTCACTGCAGATCAGGTTTATCAAGAACAGCAAAGTTACAGTAATGGTATGAATGTCAGTGTATGAGATGGTGCAAAAGTGTCCACTGTGTTGGCTGATATGAAACTAAAACAACAAAATCCATTAATATACAAGAGAACAGCTGTAGAATAACTATCCACTGTAGTGACTTATGCATGAAAGGGTTAATAAATGTATGAATGAATGAATGAATGAATGAATGAATAATTTGCAGTAAATTGTTTTACTGACAGAAACCTTTTCAAAACGTGAAAATAACAGAAGTACATGGATATCACACAAACAAGTTTCACTAGAATCATTCCAGTACCGACCAGTTGGCAAAATCATATCAAATTTTTGATATGCTTTCCTCATGTATTTTTTATCTTACAAGATTATCTACCTTTGAGGATACTTTATTGAGGCTTTTACACAAAATTCCAGACTTTTCAAGGTCTGGAAAACAGCTTTTCAAAATTCCCTACTTTTAAAGACTTTCAAGACCTCTGCAAGCACCCTGAAAGGACAATATATTTAAAAAATAAAAACCCAGGACTCTTTTTTTTGTGGTGACTTCAAATTGGATTTTCTCCACATTTAACCATTACCAAGTGATTTATCTCCATTTATTATAATATTATCCTTTGCATTTTTTCTGGTGAAAACCATGTATTGTTCTATATTTAATTTACTGACCATGTAGTTGTTAATAAAGGTTCAGAGTAAAAGCAAATATTATTATATTAAAGCAGAGTAAATTGAAAGATGCCTTACTTTTTCAGCAAAATATATCCTATTATTAATTTTATATCAAAGCAAGTGTCTCCATCCACTGTCATTTGTCAGAACTACATGCGGTTTACTGGTGAGTCAATGTTGAAGAAGATAACAGTGTTTCCATGGTTCACTACAGAGACAATGGATGCATCTGAAAAAAACATCTGATGCTGCTGAAAAGATGACAAATTACATTTTACCAGAATTATTTCACTGTGTTGACAGGATTAGTGGTTAAAAAGTTATTTAACATTTCGGATCAGTAGATACTTTTGGGTTTTTGAGGGTTAATAGTGTCAAATAAATAGGCCCTTTCCCACCAAATGCTAGGATGTTTGATTAACTTCTGCAATTCTATGACAAATTTATTAATGTATATGTAATAGAGAATAAACCACATGATATTGGCATTATTCATCGACCATCAGCCACCTTGCTCTCTAAATTGGTATTTCCCAAACATATTCTCTGGAAACCCGCTTCTTATAAATGACAAACCATTGCGACCAAATTCACAATAGGTCTGATCTATAAATCACAGAAAGAGCAAATATGTGCATAAGTGAAGATTCTTGGCCTAGATTTTAAGTGAATCTTGGATCAGTGTTATAGCACAATTATCACAACAATATAAAGATTTAAGATACGCTTCTTGTTGAAGGTTTTTTTTTTTTTTTTTTTTTTTTGCCAACATGCACTGGGTGACATTGTCACTGGCTGTGGGGTAGTATGGTTTGGTGAAGGTACTCTGAATAAAGGTGAATACTTCTGTCGCACTGTGGTCTGTCATTCACCCTCCTGTGACATTCTGTGTTTTATCAGTGTCAAACACCCCCTCACTCCATGAAAGAACAAACACTGAACTGCAACTGCACTCTGAAAATGGCACATTTTGACAAAAGCACAATTCTTTGCCAATTTCCTCTGAAGGCATTTGGTCAGGCCAGGGTCACTGCAGGCCCCCCCCACCCCTTCCATTTTTTCTGGATCCACCACTACACCCTGATAGACTGATGCTATTAATTTTCAGCATTGGCCATCTCTACATATACCCAATACATTACAGAGACATGGATGTTTACAGGGAAACATTATGTCACTTAATAGCAAAACCATGCATAAACAGTTTAAGTAGAATAGCAGTATGGTCAAATATGTGTCTCGACAACTTAACCAGAATTGTTTTAATTCTGATGTGAACTACGTGTTAAGGGTCATGTGTCATCCTACATACTTAATAATGCAGCCTCAAATGAATGTCCTGACTCCAAAACAGATGGTAGGAGGGTAGATTTCTTCTTTTTAGGTGGAGATCTTTCTGGATTTGGAGGTTCCATCTATTGAAATAAGGGGGGAAAAACAACTTGGATCACAATCTCCTTAACTATGGTTAATGTTGGAGTCACAGGTTGTCCAAGTATATGCATTTTAAATCAGCAAAGCATTCCATGAATATCGTCTTTTAAATGTAGTGATTTATTTCATGTCAGAGAAGTTATACAGCAACTCTCTGACCTCTAGGGATGTTTTCTGTTTGGAGCCCTTCTTGTTTGTTCTGTTGCCACCACTTTCCCTGCTGTGGAAGGTGTTTCTTTCACTGTTGTGTTACAGCTGTAAATTAAACAATCCCATGTGTTTATCACAATGTTATTAGTACATTTAACAGGGACCATATTATAACTAATAAGTATCTCTTTGGTATTTTAATGGCACTGAATTACAGTAAGTAATAACGAAAAAAGTGCACAAGATAACGTTACAAACATTATCAAAACCAACTCTGTGGAAATTCAAGATAAATATAACCTATGTATAAACTAAATGCTAGTCAAAGAGTGAGCTGAAATTAGCATGAAACCAAACCAAATGACTAACACTAGCTGGTTAGCAGGTAAGCTAGCCGCTGACCCAGTAGAATAATCATTTACAAAATACTTCATGTTAAGAAAACTCTACTTACAAGACAACTAAAGCTTTGCGAAGATTAAAAGATTCATATGGCAGATAAGAACATGAAAAGGAGTTTTTATTCTATACATGGAATATATAACGTTAAGTTCGGCTACTTTTAAGTTTAGCTAGCAAAACGTTAGGTCAAATTAGCGCTACTTTTAAATGGTTGCATTCAGGGGTGCTTGTAAATTGAAGAACCGTCAACTTGAGGGCAAAAGAATTCTATCTTGGGTCAAAATACTGTTTTAATTCTTTGCGTTAAACATTGTCTTTACTGTGCTGTATAACTTTACTAATAACAGGCTACTTAATTTTACTTTGGTGTTTGTTTAGTTTTTTTTAAGTTTTGTTGGAATATTTTCACTTTTTCATATATTTCCTACATCTGCAGCCACTGGGACTGGATTCCTGAACACACACATCGGCTGACAGTAGAAATGAGCTCAGTCCATTCATAGGTTTGACAGATGCACTGCTGCTTAGTTCTTCTACTGTGAGATAAACACTATAAAGAAACAACAGAGTCGATAGCGAGTCCAGAATCAATGCTGCAACCCTGTGGCAGCGAAGTTGATTGTTTCAGTCTAGGATAAAGCAGCACTGGAGATCATTTACAGCTGATCAAGGTCATGATATCGAAATGAAGATTATTTAATGATTTGGAAAAGACACATTCGACTTTTATTCACCTACATTCCAGGCTTCTGGCTCTTGACTACACCTCCTGCTTTATCAGTTTTGTACTCCACTACATCTGAGGCAAATGCTTTTAGAGTTTCTTAATGTAAAATTAAAAAATGCAATCAATTTATTATCGGCTAAAATTTCCTGAGGGGGTCAAATGAGTGGCCATTTTTGTCAAAAAAAAAATGGAGTTGTAAGAAATGCATAGAACTGTGTTGAAATAATGCTGATACATTTGTGCACAGACTACTGATATTATTTGACAGTGGAAGCTCTGTTTTCATAAATATTGGATTTGGAATAGCACGTGTATGTGAAAACTTTTGCTGGTGGACGGACGTGACAGTGGACGGATGTGACATTACCCATGATGATCTGGTCAGTACCAGTACTTTATTAGGAATAAACTTATAGACTTACTATTGCTAATTCTCCTCTTCTTCATAAATGTTAGTATTGTGGATCTAAAACAATCCCAGCTGACACAAAAACACAAAATGTGTCAGTGGACGGATGTGACGTGGTTGTTGTGGATCCCATCATACTGATGCTCTGCAGCCATGTCACCGTTTCCAGAAATGATGCCTGTGCAAAAACTAGGATCAGAATTATTTATTGTATAGTTTATCCTCATACTAAAGAGGAAATAACAATATAGAATTGTTATTTCTTTATAAAAATGCTTATTATTAGAAATCTGTTGATTTAAAAAGTGACGTGTGACATTCTTAATGTATGTATTGGCGTAACATAAGCAGGATGGATCAGCACCATACTCCATATTGAACCTGTAAAAATGAAACATCTGATATGTAGTATATAATCTTGTAAGAAAAATTGGGGAATCTAAAAGAATAGAACACTTGTTTTTCAGGTAAATTCAGTTAAAATATAATTTGGCCATTTGCGACATGAAAATATAGCATTAATTGTGATGAAATTGGACATTTTTGACCTGAAAACATAGCTCATATGACCATCAACATGTTGCAACAGAACTGAAATCCTGTAAATTTGCATATCTTGCCTTTGCCAACACAAAGTTCCTTTGGGGATTCACTTAGATTGATTTCTTATGCACAAAGACATAAAGATGACCTCTAAGCAAATTTTAGCTGTACCTTCTTAAACTGAGCCCAACCATCACTAACTTTAGCATTCAGGATTAAAAATAATGCCATTATAATTGTCATCCAGTAATGTATAAATATTTTTAAAATGGGATATATGGTCTGAGTTTTAGTATTTTCATGCAGATACTGTTGTGTTTTTAGTTTTAACAGTACTAGGTGCTTATTCTGTAACTAAATATTTTCAGTTTGTGGTGTTTTGTACTTCTCTGCCACAAAAGGCAAATATTGTACTTCCTACTCCCCTACATTTATTTGACAGCTTAATTCGTTACTTTGCAGATTTATGTTATTAAAATAAAATTAGATAAAATCATGGAAGAAAATATGATGTATTTTTCCCAGCACTAACTGAAATAAATGAATCAATTATTATAACCCAGTAATGGCTCACTCTGCACTTTTACTTTTGCTATTCTAAGCATATTTTGATGCCAGTAATTCTGTATTTTACTTAAACTGTCCTCTTAATGCAACTTCTTAAACATTTTTTATACTGTGATCTTGCTGCATTTTCTTAAGTAACAGATTTTAGTGCTATGTCCTTCACTGGACAACGCATTAAAAATTGGGGTTTGGGTCTTGCAGCCACCTGCAGTTCATGCATGATAGGGAATCTCTTTTAGAAAAAGACCATTTTAATCACTTTGTCTGAGTAATTAACACTGGGGTTTTCCGAAATTCCAATAAAACAACAACAATAAAACAATTGAAATTACAGATTTTGAGGCACAATAATAGCTGAAAAAAAAAAAAAAAAAAACACCCAGACTTTTCGAGGTTAGTTTGATGCCTCCCTCCAGTTCATGAATTAATTATGAGTTTAATGTTTTGTGACCCAGATGATTAATTTCTGAAACTGTTGAATTTTCTTTTCTTGAAGGTCCAAGATGCAGGAGTCACTTCTCTAAGCTGTTGTTGTAAGAATCTGGTTGACCTGTACAGCCTGGTCTTCAGCAAGCAGATTGCAGCTCACCTGGATTCAGCTGAAAGCCTCGGTCAGTTGAGGATATTCCCTTTTGATAGAAGCTCTTTGGTTGCTGTGTGTTTAGGATGGTAGTCCTACTCAGTGATGGTGTCATCCGCTGATGCTTTTAGCTGAGTCTGAGTACACACAGTGTTTCTGTATCTCTCTACATTCACACTGTTGCTTCCATCAGCAGTGAAGCCAGAATGCCAGTCCTGTCAGCAGCAGCAACGGCTGAGCCATAAACAGATCCACCAGCAGGTTTGACAGATGAGGTGCACTTTGGGTCATGATCACTTCATTTCTCTCTCCTCTTTTCCCATCATTTTAATAGAGGTCAATCAGTTCCAGTGGTTCATGTGATATTTTTTAGATGTTTTTGTGAACTACTGCCTTTTGTTGAGGCTTTAAATCCCTGAAGTTTCTGAAGTCTTCTCTGTATTACTGACAATAAAACATACACATCTACATCCTAAGGAGCATTGCTATGCCATAAAAAATGGGCTATTATCATTGTAAAAATGATTTTAGTTTTAGTGCTGTCAAACGATTGAAATTTTTAATCAGATTAATCACAGGGTTGCTGTAGATTAATTTCAATTAATCACAATTAATTTTTTTTTTTTTAATCTATATTAATGGCGTTTCATTTTGCATGAGCAAACAGGCTGAAGAAAGAAGGGAATGTATATGTACTTAACATGTGTATTAAACACCTTCAACAGTTTCAACAAAACAACTTGAAACAAAACAACTTGAAACAACTTTTGTGTCTTGGGGTTTTTTTGTACTCAAATTTCCCATTGAGAGGGCCATCATGCTGTTTAGCGTCTAGTATCTTTATCAGTTGGTTCTGCTGCCTGTCACTACCAGATCAACTGCCCATTTGTGGATGCATGATGGTAACTCTACTTGGACAAACTGGCTAGAAATGTGTTGCCAGAGATGTTCAGAGTCATTCTGCACTGCAGATGGGTTAATTTTAAAATTTTTGATCAGATTAATCATGATGATGGATTAATCTGCATTAATGCATTAATTTTGACAGCCCTAATATATATATATATATATATATATATATATATATATATGAAAGAGGAGATAGGGAAAGGCAACAGTGGTACCAGTAGCAATCAGGGCACGAGGGGCGGTGACCCCCAAGCTGAGAGGATGGAACCAGCAGATACCAGGGACAACATCAGAGATCTGAGTCCAAAAGAGTGCAGTCCTAGAAACAGCTAAGGTCCTGAACAGAACCCTCAGGCTCCCAGGCCTCCGGTAGAGGACCCAAGTCTGAAGGAGACACTACCCAGGAGGGCGAGAAAAAGATTGTTTATACATATAAATAACATAAAGTTCTTCCTACACAGGTGAAAACCTGAAGGAGGAGAATTGAGAATTAGATTTCAGAAGTGCAATGAAATATAGATTAATTGTGTATTAACTGTGTATAACTTATATTCTTGACAGTACATTAATTATTAGTATGAAACACAGGACGCAGACATCGTCATATTCACTGATTCCAATTTACCTAAAGTGTTGTGTAGAATGATTAAAACACTGAATTCAAATGGGCTGATATATCTTTTGTGTGTGTTTTTTATATCCTCTGCCATTCTGGAAACAACCCCAAAATCCTTTTGAAAAGCACTGGAATGTGATCAAGAGGATGACAGCTGATCAGAAGCTGTCAAACAAAGCTGAGCTGCTGCATTTTGGTGCCAGGAATGATATAAAGCACCAACAGCAATGTAGAAGACCGATGACAAGACATGTGAATGCTGGGATTGAAAGTCAAGGTCAAATCAGAACATTATAAAGGACAATTCACACCTTGGACACACTCTGATCTGTTGACATCAGGCAGGCAGTATAGAACTATTGGACAAGGACAAACAGATTTAAGAACAGTTTTTACCCAGCAGCAGTCACCACACAATACGGAAAAACACATTTGATGTGCAAAATGTTTTAAAGGGATCAGTGCAATAACAGGATGTATGCTTAGTGTGAGTGATGGGTGCTTGATTGTTTTTACCTATTTTTTTTTTTATAGTAGGTTTTATATGATGCACAGATTGGATGGCACTTTTAATTTCACTGTTGTTACAATAATAATAAAAAATATTCTATTCTATTCTATTCTATTCTATTCTATTCTATTCTATTCTATTCTATTCTATTCTATTCACCAAATGTGGATTTCTGAACATCTCTAAGTTAAAGTTAGTATAGAGTCCTTTCAAAAATGAATTAAACATGTTTTTTTATGTATTATATTACATTTTACATATACGTTTGAACAAAATGCATTTTCTGTTACTTTAACCACATGTTTTTGTCTATAAATAAATGCTCTAAATTAAAACGGTTTTAAGATTTTTAATCCTCAAAAAGGTTCAATTGATCTATGCTTTAAAATAAAGTAATTAATGATGTATGTAGTATGAAGCAATATTGAGAGTAAAGTATAGTTTTCATAGTTGTAGCAAAATGAAACATTATGTCGAGTTCAAGTGTTTAGATGATCTGTCACTGGTAAGATGTATGAGGCAAGATACAGCAACCAATGGCAATGGGGACCTAAATAACCACAATTGTATTTTTATTCACATTTTTGTTGAATATATTGATAGAAGGATGATGAAGATGGAGCTACCAGGCAGGAGCCAAAGAGGAAGACCAAAAAGGAGAGTAATGGATGCAGTGAGGGTTGGTGAACGAAGAACATACAGGAGACCGGGTCAGATAGAAGCAGACGTTTTGCTGTGGCGACCCCCAAAGGGAGCAGCCCAGAGTTGCAGTAGATGTTTTTATTTTATTTTATTTTATTTTATTTTATTTTATTTTATTTTATTTTATTTTTTTCCATTTATTTAACCTTTATTTAACCATATGAATTCCTGCTGAGATTGAGATCTCTTTGACAAAGGTGACCTGGCCAAGAGGTCAGCAGTACACACCATAATAAATACAAGTTCAGTAGATGGGTTATAACAATAAATTATAAACAGACAATAATTTGGGAAATACACTCAGTCGTCTTCTGAATGCTTTATCCTCGAGAGGGTCACAGGGGTGTTGGAGCCTATCCCAGCTACCTATGGGTTAAAGTCGATAACACTTTGGATGTGTCATCGCAGGGCTGACATATAGAGACGAACAACCAATCACATTCACACCTACGGGAAATTTTAGATTAATCAATTAGTGGTGGGAGAAAGCCAGAGTACCCGAAAAGAACCCATGTAAACATAGGGAGAACATGCAAACTCCACACAGAAAGGTCCCTGATGTTGGAATTGAACCCAGGACCTTCTTGCCACAAGGCAACAATGCTATCCACTGCACCACTGTACTGCCTTAGGAAATTACAGTTTGACAAAATATTAAAGTGCAATAATTGAGGTCAACCACAATTAAAAACACAGGCGCTGTCCAAAGGATTTTAACTGTCTAGTTAATAAGATGGAATGAAAAGCTTGATGGGAAATGAGTTCTGATGTTTTCAAATCAGAAGGTATTCCAGGCAGAGGGGGCGGCAAAACTGAAGGCTCGTGTCCCCATTTCAGTCTGAACTCTGGGAACATTCAAATGATCAATGTCACAAGTCCGTAAGGTATAATGTCAATTGGTTCTTTGTAGAAGACAGCATAAGCAAGATGGAACCAAACTTAGAAGAGCCTTATAGCTCAAAGTCAACCAAGGGGTAAACCTGTGAGAACTCAAAGAAGACCACTCAGCTTTTGCATATCACAATGGTGAGTGAGGTGACTACAACTAGTAATGAATCTTAAGGCACAATAATGTCCAGTTCAGTTTTAGTAGTAGTAGTTTTAGTAGTAGTCTTTCAAGGCATCCCTCAGCTTTTGCTTTCAAAAGACCGAACAGACATATTTGCAGCAGCTAACTGACAAACAGAGGAACAGACCCTCATACAGACATGTGGATGTGTCTAAAAATATACCCAAAAATTGTAGAACTTCAGCGTACATCGCTACAATTTTGCTAAATTTAAGTGAGATCCTGTTTGTCCAAATGTACCAAATATACAGTTCATTCACACCAGAACTGTGATTAGTATGAAAAACTTTATATATAGTTTAAAGAAAAATTTTCAGATTCTTTTTGGTGCAACATACTTGACCAATAAAACCGATAGTGAAAAGGTGAGAATAAGACCAGCAACTTCACTTCTTTCTAAACTTGCAACAGAGTGCAGCTGTTGTTTTTACCCCAGGATTACAGTACAACTTGCAGCCCAGAGAGAGCGTGAGCAGATGGTATGTGCACTGTGATCCCAGCTGTTGCATACCATATAGGTCAGTGGGAACCATTTCAAAAGCTGAGCAACTGCTCTCATTAGCAGGTGTGAAGCTCTTCACTTTGTGTTGCATTGTCCTAGTTGTTCCCACGTTTGATTGTTTTTATGTAGAAACATTTATATTGAGACAAGCTGCTAAAATTTAGGCAGAGACCATGCCTACAGTGGAATATGGGTAAATATCAGTGGTGGGCCGTCAGGGCCTGCGAGGCCTTCTCTGCTGGCCTAAAAAAATATCTGAATCACAGACTGATGTTAATTATATTTTGTCCCTGAATACTTAAGTAATTCCAAATGGTCTGTCCGCTTCCTTTCATAGCTTCTCCTTTGGTTGTGCTGCTTCCACACATGTATTTTCATATTAAAGCATTTAACCAATCACATTTCAGCCATCATTTGTTGCCAGGCAGGGTTAAAGTCAAAGAAGTCTGCCTGGAGGCCTTCACAATCAGTTCTGCAGGCCCTCTAACAAAGCATAACTCTCAATGAAACTGTTGCTTCAACCAATCAGATTTTGAGTTGGCGACACCAAGGCCCTCTAGCAGGCGTTCGGTAACATCAGCGTATTCACACCCTTTGATTGGATAGTCAGAGAGTGTACTAGCCAAAGCTAGCAAACTGCACCTGTAACAAGCTGCATGAACAGAAATATAGTTGTGTTGGTTTAATAGCTGTTTAGTCAAAACACAACGGCTGAAGGAGGAGAAGACATGGATTTGGTTGCAGATTTATTGTCAAAGCCATTTTCAAGATGGACTTTTCAAGAAAAGCTGGACATCGTTAAGAAAGGTCAGACAATTCCTAAGCTAGCAAGCCGGTCACAACCAGGAAAAGGATTTGTCTGTCACTTTCACCCCACTAACTACGACCGGTACCACCAGTACCCACACAGATAATCTGTACAACAGAGGAGTTGAACTCCTTTTGAGGAAAGAAAGGAGGATGGATTTTGTGTTCAAAATAATCAGAATTTTTGGTGGGTAAAATGTTGCTATTTTCCTAAATAATATTGCAAGTTTAGGAGGTTATTATTGATGCTTTTTTCTGTGTGTCGCAGCTGTAGCTGCAGTAGAAGTAGACTAGTGCACTCCGGGTTTGTTTATTCAGTAAAGGCATTTATTGTGGCTACACCAGTTATCTATCTGCGATGCAACAGGTTTTTATACTGCATTTCTGCATAATAAGATGGTTTTTATAATAAAATAGTTATTGAGAGGTGGATTGATTCAGACGGAGCACTACTGAAGGACTAGGTGTGAAATGTACGGTCCGCCCCTGGTAAATATGTATATGGTACTGTTACTCCGCTCTATACAAGAGGTGCTATTATTGAGGTTCAGTTTTTTTAGTTTTTTTTTTTTTTTTTGGCATTTTTTCCCTTTTACTGATTTTAACACAGTTATATTTACTTGGCTTGGCCTGTTCACTACATTTGAGGTGAATTGTGGATAATTTTTATTTTGCATCTAAGACCCCTTTTAGTCTAAAAGAATGGGACATTAACACAAAGAAAAGAAGACCCTTTTGTGTATCCATCAGTGCATATCACACATAACAAATATGACAAAATGAAAATTGTCTTTAAAAAACCCCAACAAAACAAAACTGATCAATGCTGACAAGCTTATTTGCACTGACGAAATGTTAAATATCATTTGTAGTGTTTCTTATTTTCAGTATGTATATTTTAATTGAAGTTTGAATGATTTCATACTCTTCACATATGAAGTGAGGTTCAATTATCTTTGCATAAAAACAGCCAATAGAAATGTTAGTGGGCTACTTTTACCTTTAAACTTTATAGAATAGAATGTATATATACATTAAACAGCTATTAATAAGGTTATCTTTAAAACCACAATGGATACCTCCATGCTATAGAAGCAGAGGCTTGATAGCCAATTAATTCAATTTCTCTGTAGAGAAAGAATGAATGTCTTTGAGG
Organism: Sphaeramia orbicularis; assembly: GCF_902148855.1. Taxonomy (NCBI): domain Eukaryota; kingdom Metazoa; phylum Chordata; class Actinopteri; order Kurtiformes; family Apogonidae; genus Sphaeramia; species Sphaeramia orbicularis. The sequence continues at coordinate 4,085,700 of NC_043969.1, read as the reverse complement.
ATTTGTCTGCAACGCTTGAAGAAAACAATCAATAACAATAAAGTATCTGCGAGTAGAGACAATGCAGACAAATGTGTGTTAGTGGTGTTGTCACTGAGCTACAGAGGGAGATTAACTGTGCACATAGTTAAAAATGAATCAGCTTCTTCCGTGTCACTGTGTCGCAGTGGAAATTAAATGCACCAGGAAATACAAAACAAAGTCAGCAGTCAGAAAATAGATACCAACTTCCTAGTTTATATGTAACAGAGAAAATGAAGGAATGACACGTATGAGTGAAAATGTTACAGCAAAGCAAACATGTATGCAAACACAACATTCTTTATATTGTTTTAACAGGTTTTATGCAAGAGGTTTAATTATTCTAAACTTTGAGAGTTTATTTTAACCTACAAACCAGTGCAGAATGTATGCATTGAAGCATGATATGATTTGAAGAGTCAGTCTGTAAACTGTACTGGAGAAATGAACATCATCCTAACAAAACATGCCCCATCGTATCTATCTATCTATCTATCTATCTATCTATCTATCTATCTATCTATCTATCTATCTATCTATCTATCTATCTATCTATCTATCTATCTATCTATCTATCTATCTATCTATCTATCTATCTGACTAAAACAGACAAAAGAAAACATTTAATGCCTTAAAGCACTGTTTTTGGCAGTACAATGCTATAGCTATTGATGTAAGAACTGAAGCTATTTTGGCTTTTATCAACAAAACCACGGAAAATAGCTAGATATTAGCTCTTAAATTAAACTACTATGTGCTGTTTTTGTTGTTATCATTATATTTGTCCAAACAAATGTACCTTTAGAAGTACCAGGCATTAAAATGAACAAATTGAAGAAAACAAGGGTGGTCTAATATTTTTTCTGTGACTATCTATCTATCTATCTATCTATCTATCTATCTATCTATCTATCTATCTATCTATCTATCTATCTATCTATCTATCTATCTATCTATCTATCTATCTATCTATCTATCTATCTATCTATCTATCTATCTATCTATCTATCTATCTATCTATCTATCTTCACGTCATTCCTGATGTCATAAATGTAGTATGTCAGCTTTGTTTTCTGATCACATCGCAGGGGGTTTCAGTGGGGGTTCAGTTCTGCAGATGAGGGTTTCAGGTTATATATATATATATATATATATATATATATATATATATATCGTCCTCTGCCGTCTGTGAATAAAAGGGGTCGTGCGGAGGGTCAGTCTGGACTTGAGCAGGCCGGCTGTTTTCCGACATTCTGGTGGTGTATGTGAATGCAGCACTGGGCCCAGGCTGCCTGCCGGTAGTAGGAGCTCGTCAGTCTCCTCGTCGCTCTGGATGTTCTTACCTAATCTGAAAGCCAAACATACACAAACATGGCGATATCAGGAGCAGCCAGGATGCACTCCTCTCTTCGGTTGTGTTTATTAGTCCTGTCGGTTTGTGCGGTTCATTCGTCCACCCTTCGCCTCCACTCGGACCAGCGGTACATGCTGCCGCAAAACAGAGGATTTTTCACGATAAACGCGCGTGAGGATTTAGCGGACGGGGATGGAGGAGGCGCCGCGGCTCCATCGCTGCGACTGGCCGCCCGTCGGCGCACCGAGGGCGGGCAGGACTCCGGCGCCCTTCCGCTGCATCGAAGCCGCCGGAGCAGCGGAGACTCGACCATGCCGAAGGTGTACGGCCAGGTAACCGAACCTCTGTCCCTCCTCTGCCCTTTGTGCATCACCTCCGCCTGCCCTTTAGCTGGAGAGGATGCCGCGAAGAAATTACGCAAGCCACACTGTTGTTTTCAAGTCGCATCATTTCTTGCACCTTATGCTCAAGTCGGTCTGGTTGTGTTCACCGCTGGGATGTGCATGCATGGGGGGGTGGGGGGAATAACGCCATCAAACAGCCCTTTTAACCTACATACACCTCAACACCTCACTGATCAGGACAGAAAGTGACACAAAACCTTGAGATCCTTCCAGATTTTGGCGTTTACCAAGCCGAGAAACAAGGGAGGATGTGGGAATAGTTGTTTTGTGCAGACCAGAGGACACCATAGTGGCAGCCAGGTGACAAACAAATGGATCTGTTGTTTTCTTTGCCCTGCTGGCTCCAGTGGACGAGGAGCTGAATGTTAAGTCAGAACACAAAAGTTTAGTTAGTGCTGCTTTAAGGAGTCAGACACACTGGGTCTGATGGACCTGGGAAGGCAAGGGCAGAACTGGGTCTTGGTCTGAGCAAAAGGGCAGGGTCTTCAGTGGGGTTTGTTGTGGAGGTGGATTCACACAGGAGAACACAGTCTTATGATTGGTGCCAGGTTCATATCATTTATAGTTTAGGACGAAAACAGTGTCAGATTCAGACAGAATTTAACAAGTGAGCTCCAAAATTGTGCATCTTCAGTACACATGAACACTTGCAGCAACTCCTACATGCACATATGTCATTGGTTTTTAATAAAAACATCACTATTTGGCACCAGTTCGTTGATAGTATGGAGATTTACCATAGTGTTCAAAAGTGTTAGGCTTAACCTAAAGGTTTGTTGTTTGAGTGAGACAGTGACCACATAAAGGTTTCTCTTGTTTTTGAAGTTATATATATACATTTATATATGTACAGTTGAAATATACAGCAAATATCTAAATAGTAGTACCAATTAGACTTCATTTAAAAAAAATAAAAGAATATTGTAGAATTAATGTGGGACCATCTGGACAGAGACCAGGAAAAAAAAGACCATGAAGCCTCTGGGACATTCTGAAGGTGTGTAATACAACACAAGATTACTTAGGAAAACATTCAGAGTTGACCCAAGTGGGCTGAAGATTTACTGAATCCAAATGGACGTCACACTATTTACTGACTTTACCTATCACCTTACCTTTACTTATCAAAAGCTGAATTTTTTTCTTGCATATTTTTTGTTAGAAATAAAGACACACATCCATTACAACCATGCAAAAACAACAAAGCTAAAGGCTGTGTAACACTTTTGTCCAATAATGTATGTCCTCTCATCAATGTTTTGTCCCACTCATAATTTAGGACATAGACTACAGAACTGTAACAGCTGCTAAGCTAGTTCAATGGTCCAAATCAGCAAAAAAAAGATAGAGAAAATATCAATCAATATGTGGACACAAATTGCAGGCAGTGTGTGTGTGTTAAAAGAGTCAAGACCCTGCACTTTTTTGCACATTGTGTCATCCCTTTCAAATTCTGTGAAACTGACACCACAGTGCAGTGAATAAATGCACAGTTTCTTGTCTTCCCTTGCTCAGACATGGTGATGTGTTGTGAACGATCGTCTTCAGGGCTGGGTATTGGTACTTTGATGGCACCAATTGCTTCAGAGCACGAGAAGATTCCTTGTCATTTGGTTCCAATTTCTAGTATTGATGCAGTAAATTTCATTAGGATTATGCAGCTGAGATTATTACACAGGTGGTGCTTAGTGAAGAGATGTCAGAGACAGTTTCAGCTTCTGGTAGAACAGGTTTATTTTGCATTGTGTAAAACTAAATTGAGTGAAACATGTTGAAACAGATGATATAAGTTTCACTTTATTTTTTTCTGTTATGATAGTGCTTTAAGTGAATAGTGCCAAGGAACTGAAAAATCAAGTCATCAATGTAAGGAGTGTCACAGAAATCATTACATTGTAATTCTGTTGTTATTGTGGGTGATGCATTGTGATAGTATTGTACTCAGAGTTACTGTCATTCCCATCCCTATCCGACTGATTTAACCATATTCACTCTTATAAAGCTACAAACTTGTTGGAGTGTCATTGTTTCGTTTCTGAGAAAGTCATGCTGGCTTCCACAGTTGTAATGCCCCTGTGTTATATGGTATTTAGAGAGGAACATTGCTTCTTTGTGTTCTTCTTTGTTCAGTGCAATGCAGTCGTCTCTGCTGAGAAACATTTAGAATGCAGCGTGGGTTGATGGTACAGGTGTGTGATTATTGACAGCGGTGCAGTCGTTAGCTCTGAAATTGTACTGTCATTCATTACAGAAACATTTCATCCAGCAAGCTGACATTTTACACAGTGCTGCTGCGCTCTCCTGGCTTTATAAAGGAGCTGAAGCCAGACAACACCCTAATGGAGGATGTGTGAAGAAAGGCTGAAAAATCATATGCATGCACAGTAGTCACATATGTAAGGGTAATATACCTAGACATCTCATGCTTAAAGTTTTTTTCAAATTGGAGTAGTTTTTGTGACTAATTTAAAAGTTACAACATAATTTACTCAGATTCAAGGGTTCTTGGATGCATACTCTGACACCAATAAAGGGAGCATTTTGTTTGTGAGAAAAAAGTAATTGGATTTAATGTGGCTTTAGAAAGATAATGTTGACTAAAAACTGTGCTTTGGTTTTGGTTTAACTTGCCGTTAAACAGCCATGTCCCTCTATTATCACCTCAGATGAGTGGTCACAGTGCTCACACGCTTTTGTGTTTGGTAAAGTAAAACAAACTGTATTGTAGTGGATTAATGATCATGAAAAAATTGGTTGCACTAACAAAAGATACACTTTAGAAAGTTGTTCTTTCAGCTATTCTGTTTATTTTGTATTCAGATTCACACCATGCACAGTGTCACCCCGATCATTCTAGAATGGCTCGTTCTGTCCAAATAGAGCTATTTAGATGATCTGGTGAAAACTGGATTTTTTTTCATAGCGTCTGAGAAAAAAAATGAAGTGGAGAAAGAAAATGCATGTCAGGCCAGTGTCAACATGAAACTGAAACTTGCTAGTTGGTTACACCTGAAGTTCAAAAGGAGAAACGGTCATGGGTGGCATGTTTGTGTACTTGCACAATCTTTTTCCTGTAAATGACAAACTCATCAGTCTTATGGGAGAGGAAAAGTACACAGAGGAAAGGGCCTCTCTTCATCATCTTTCTTAACATCACCAGGTTTTTGTCACCAGGATGGCTCCGTTGTGTAAATGGAACAAATGAATCTGATCAGGATCAGGTTTCGTCAGTCCCGGATGTTGTTATTAAATGCTTAACTTGTCAAGTGTTTGTTCCTGTGTTGGCTGTCCCTGGTGGGTTGTAGTGGTATGACTGGACTTGTTAAGAAGCTCCAGCAGGCACTGTAATTATAGATAATGGCTGTGTCTGAGAGGAGTGCAGTTTGCATATTTAATCAGGCATCCATTGCGCTAATCTGTGGGTAACTGACCTGTCGTGAGGCTGGATAGTGGCTGTTGTAAAGCTTGCAGTCTGACGGACATAAACAGACCTAAAACATTAGCGCATTTGTTGACATGGTTGAAGTCATCTTGTGTCTGGTCTAAAAGTGTCACTGTGTGCAGCCGTGTGTTATCATGGTCACTGAATATGCAGTTTTTAAGGCCACATATATAATCCATCCCAGGTGATTTCACTGCTGACTGTCTCCTGTGTGGATGAAGGTTAGTGTCTGAGACATTGCTACCTGTGCTCCCACTGTCACGTGTCACTCCATAGTAAAGTGGGCTATAGATAAACTAGCAGTCTACTCAATGGACGCTGGAGCAGCCATCACTGATGACACTCCAATGCCTTACTTGTCCTGCTCTTGTTTCAGTTTCTAAGTATCCGTCAGTGAAAACCACATCTCTTCAGATTTTTTTCTCTCATACCCTCTCTATCTCTACTTAGGGATGTAACGATTACCGGTATAATGATGAACTACGGTAAAATTCCAGAAGGTTAGTATTACCGTTTCAAGTTCTAATTATCATTAAAACTGTGTTTAATTACTGGACTTTGAAAAACTCACAGTGATACTACTCCGTCTCGTGGGCCCCTAGGGGAGATGGTCTTGGTTGCGATGGTTCTGGTGCGGGAGGGACGCGGAGGAAGGGTGGGGAAAACACCTCCACGGAAAGTCCTCCTGTCGTCAAACTCGAACCTGCAGTGTGGAGGAACTGGCCGCCAGGACCGTCTGGTCGGTGGAGGCTCTCTGAGGCAGGTCGTGAAATCCGGTCATTCTAGGAATGTTACCTTGGACCCACACTCAGCCATAGGTGATAGCTGGGGGGCCGTTAAGGGGGGTAAACATGATAAATTCATGGAGCCCAGCATTCCTGGGGTGCCCATACAGCAGTGGAGTGGGCCTGGAGAGTTAGAGGAATAATCCCTAATCTTCAGTTTCACTTTCACTTTGGACTGCTTCGACATTCACAGACCACTACGCCCCCACCCCCCACCCCAATGTCAATATTGATACCAGTATTGATGTGTTGCATGGCTGCAGTAGTCAAATAATCAAGTTACAGCTCAAAATTGTACTTTGGTATCACTTAATGAATCAATCAATTAATACTGAATTAAATTGAGATCGGATCAAATCAAATCTTGATCAGTTGTGATTAGGGGTGTAACGGTGCACTCGTACTGAACCGTTTCGTTTTGGGGCCTTTGATACAATTCGGAGGTGTACCAAACGACTACATGTAGCCTATGAGAAGAATGTAAACACTCAGGAAGCAGAACCCATGTGCAGGGTAGAGCCCGACCGATTATAGCGTATCACCAATTAATCAACATCGGCCAAGATGTAGCCGATATATTAACTTTTTTTTGCTGCGCGGAGATTCTGTCATGCGCTGCTCGTGTGTGTGTGTGTGTGTGTGTGTGTGCTGCCTGGAGAATAAGAGGAACTTTAAAGCGAGTTAGTTTCACTTTCATCCCCCCCCCCCCCCCCGCATGCTCTGACAAGGATGGACTGCTTATTAAATTTTATATTTTACCATGCGATAGCAGGGACCCAGTCATTCAAAACTATGTGGCTAGATTATTAATGATTAATCTGACAAAAGCTACGTAAAAAGTATAATAGTTGCTATGAGTGCCATTAAACTCCTGACAGAACACAAACAGCCTTTAGGGCTTTAATGAGCTCACACAGGATTTAAAATGTTCCACCATGTTCAGATAAATCACTTCTGAATTTGACTCTCTGTCATCTTCACTTTAATTTTCAGATCATAGGACTAGAAAGCTCACAGCAACATTAGTAGTTGTGAGTTGTAGAGTTCTTCATGTGACTTTAGTGCAAACACACACTATTACATTACATACCAACACAGTCTCATCCCAAATAGTCAGAAATCGACGCATGCGGTCAGAGCCCCAGAGCGGCACTATTTGACGCGGGGGGCACTCCTCCGCGTCGGATTTTGACGTGGAAGGAGTACGCACCACGGAGAGGCGAAGTTTTCTCGTGTGAGAAGCTCCAGAGAGAAAACACATGTGTCAAAGGTAAACGCAGAAAACTCTTCTGAAACTGTACTAAACATCCCTGTGCTCTACATCTCACAACTACTACTAATGTTTCAGAAGAACATCAGAGCAGAGTAAACATTAGCGGCAGCTCTGCTAACACATATTACCTCCTGACGTGTGTGAATTAGACTGCTGATAAGATGGAGATGGAAACAGTCTGTGATAGAAAAGCATGTGTGTGGGATTAAGAGAGAGCGCCTAAAAAACTCAGTTCACTTGTTTTAGGGAAGCACGCTGAGGTGGAGTCTGATGAGCTTTTACCAGAACATTAGTTCATCAGTCTGGCTCTAAACGCTCTGCACACTATGTATTAGTAATGGAGAAAATGTATGTAGAACACAGTCTCAGCCCAAGTCAGTCTCAGTCTGTGTGTGTGTGTGTGTGTGTGTGTGAGGACAGCTTCTGCGTCAACCAGTCAGAGAGAGAGAGAGAGAGAGAGAGAGGGGTGGCTGCATCTGAGCCGAAATAACCCAGTTTTAAATTGATTTCTTAATATCGGCCCGTCGGATTAAAAAAACGGCCGATACTGATATACGTCAAATTTCCAAATATCGGCGCCGATAATCGGTCGACCTCTAATAAATATACTAAACTTGGACTCAGCACCGTAAAAATTTACACAATAACTGAAATGTACTGAAAGTGAACTAATATAGAATGGAGATCAATTCCAATTCAGAAACACGTGCAATTTTCAAGCCAGTCTAACAGGAAGTAAAGACACAAAAAACTAAGTAATACTGCATAAAATTAGGTGGTTAAAAAAAGAGGAGGGAGTGAGTAAAATAAATAACAAGGACACAGTTTTTGACTAATCGGATTATTTAAACTATAGCTATGCTAGTTATTGATTAGACTAATCAGTGAACTACTAATTTATGCCCTGTCCACACTAATGCAGACATTTGGCAAAACACAATATTTTTCTGTGTCTGGGGATCGGGTTGTTGAGCCCCCTGCCATCGACTGCCACCCAATCCAGCTGGAGCTGGAGGAGGAGAGGGAAGTCGGAGCATCCCTGCTTAGACTGTTACCCCCGCGACCCGGCCCGGATAAGCGGTGGATAATGGATGGATGGATGGACAATATTTTTCTTTACATTTTGCCTCTTGTCACACAAACAGACATTTATGAATAATACTTTCCAAAGTGTAGATCTTAAAAAAGTCTGTTTTATGTGCATTTGGATCATTTTTGTTACAGCTCTTTGTAATGAACCTACCTGCACCTGAAACATTAAATGTAGGTGTATAAATCAATGTATGACCTGCAGTAGGTTGAGATCAGAATTTGACTTAAACCCTGATTTGTCTGGGTCTGTTTCAAATTCAGATTTGTCCGTATCAGACAGACGCTCTATTACCTGCCCCTTTAACTTCCCTCCTGTCTCTATCGATCAGGTTCACAAAGTGTTGAAAAATTACATACAAGGAGGACAGCTGTGGTCCAGGTAAACTGGACCCCTTCTTTTTGAAGTTGGCTGTGGGGTTTATAGCTGAGACACTGTCTTCCATTTTTTAACTTAACCCTACACTGTAACAAATTCATTAACTCTTTCAGTGCCATGGGCCGATTAAATCGGCTTTACGAACACAACCTTTAAAGTGCCACGGGCCGATCAGATCGGCTTTGGAGAACACGCCATATTTGTGTGCAAACAAACCATCCACCCCCATTTCTTTCTCACATTTCGATGACGTTCTTTCTGTGTCCCCCTTTTGAGACCAATCAGACGGGAATTTGAGGTCACGTGACCGAATAATATTTTTATATCTTTTTAATGTTTCTTATTCTCCGGTGTTTCATCAGAGGGAGCCCTCCATGCCGGGGGGCGGCTGTGGCGCCCTCTCTCACTGGGGTCCGCTCCTTTCTGGTGGGTGGGGGTCCCAGTTGGCCCTCTCCCACTAGTTGGGATGCGAGGCTGTGTTGCTGGTGCCTGGTCGCCGGGGTCGGCAGCTGCATCCTGGTGCGGATGGCTCCCTGAGACAGCGCCTCCTAAATTGATGTTTTACTTTTATTTGTACATTTTTGTTCTGGTCTACCCGTGCTCAGTCAGTCTTCTTAAGTATGTGTGAGCTTGTGGATTTGCATGTATGTGTGTGTGTGTGTGTGTGTGTGTGCGTGCGGGTGAGTGGGTGGGTGTTGGTGGGGGGCGGTACTGATTTTTAAACTGATATGTAAAGCACTTTGTGCTACAGTTTTTAATGTATGAAAAGTGCTATATAAATAAAGATTATTATTATTATTATAAATTATGCAAATTACGATCAATAATGAATCGGCTGTGTCTGGTGCGTTTTGAATCTAATCAGCAATCGGTCGGATGTTACCGAGCGGTTTCCTGCAGGATTCTTCAAATATTATAAAAGCGACGCGGAATACTGAAAAACAGCCAAATTCTGTGGCACTTTTAAGGCTTATTAGCTCCTTAACTGTCTGGCACCGAAAGAGTTAAGTATGGAAGTCGGCCATTGTACTTCCTTTGCCAAAAGGAGGCAAACCTTTGGAAGTACACATTAGAGGCCAATCTCTAAACTGTCCTGACAAACATTTTAGAAAAATTATTCAGTGACAGATTAAAGGTGTTCTTAGGTTTCAACTGCATTTTAACCCATTTTCAGTCTGGTTTTAGAAAGCAGCGCAGCACTGTTATTGCTATGTTAAAGATTTTAAACAAGTTTATCCAGGCACTAGATTGTAAAAAGAAATATTGCGTTGGCCTATTTACTGATTTGTCCAATTAAATCAAGCAACTATTTGGTTTGTTGACTACCTGATGGATTGGACACAGTGTGTCCGAATGGCTGGTTCCACTTCCTCCTTCCCTGAGGTCTCTAAAGGAGTGCCACAGGGTTCAGTCCTCAGACACAATTTATTTTGTATTTACATTAACAACCTGTGTGATGAGTTGTCAAATGCAATGTATCATTTTTATGTCGATGACACAGCTTAAATAAAGGTTAAATGAAGGTTAAATAAATAAATGGGTACCTTGAGGAGACGGATTAGATCAGTGTTTCAACAAAGACCCACATAACGTGAAGAATAAGCTTTGACGACCTCAACCAGCACTTACTTTAACATGCGTTTAACTTGCGATGAACTTGTTATTGCTGATCACCTTCATAATAGATTTAAACCTCTGTCTGTTCTGTCCAGTATTATCCACAGTTTACAGCCCAACACAAGCACTGGTTTATCTCAGCATTCGTACTGGTTTGTAGTCATTTTTGCATTGTCGCATGGACAAAATTATTTTCAAAAAGCAGTGGAAGAAAATATTGGGTCAGAGAAATATCCATGCTAGTGTGGACAGGGGATTCATCTGCAACTATTTAATTTTCAGGTTTTTGAAGTCACTCAGCAAAAACTTTATAATTCCACTTCAGGATGTTGTAATTTATGTGGTCTGACAGGTAACCAGACTCCTGCACCTCCTCTTGGCCCTGATTCCTGGCTGTAGAAAATCTAGACACTGATGCAAGTTATTGGTTGTTTTCAGACAGGCTGGATGAGCAACATGACAGTTTGCACAGCTGCAGTATTTTGATTTCCCTTTTCCATTTTTTTATTTGGATATTTGGTCTTTTGACTTGAACGGAGAGGAGCGCAGCAGGAAGAATTTGTGTGTTTTCAAATTCACTCCATCCAGCTCCTTAAATGTGAATATTTTTTTATGATAGCAAACTGACATTTGAGGACAGTCTTGGGCTTTAGGAATTACTGATTGATGTTTGGGATCCATTTTATAGACCAAACAACTCATAAATAAATGATTACAGTGCTAAAAAAAGCAGCAATTCCAAATTGAAGGATATTCATTTTGCTGCCATATGAAGAGGAGAGAAGTTGAGCTTTGTGAAGCCTGGATCTGCATTTGGTATTTCATTTACTTGTAGTAAGTTTTATGTTTATGAACCAACTTGGCCTCTCCTCTGTGTTCAGACTGGATCAAATGGAAAGAAAAAGAACCCATAGTGAGTAGAAAGTAGTGAAATAGAGAAATAAAATTATTTTCTTTTTTTTTTTTCTTTCCACTGTGCGTAAACACACCCACACGTTCACGCAACTCTACAGTAAAGTTCTAGAGGCAATTGTAAAGAAGACACCTTCTCTTGTGTGTCTCTTCCATGTGTTAAGACATAGGCTGAACGGTCATGTGTGAGCTTTTCCCACTGTCTTGTACTGTCAGAACTGCACTAGGGTTGTACAGTAAGAGAAAAGAGAATAATGGTTCTTTTTCGCTTAACTTGCCTCAGCTTGGCACAGCTTTTTTTTGGCATTTCCACTGAGTGAGAACCTAAATTGTCAGTGCAAATTTATTTCAAATGGCTCTCTCTTGATAAAACAACTGCATATTTGACTCTAAACAACTATATTCCCTCCTGAAAAAAATCTTAATATAACATTTTATTTTGGAAATTAGAATGTACAGTTTTATGTTTTCAGCCTTGTCTGTTTTTATGTCACTCACTGATGCAGTTGCACTGAAAAAATCATTGCAAAATCAAAACCAGCCATGCACTGGGAGTGGAATACCTGCAGCTGAAATGCAATAGATTAGTGCCAAAACCAAGCCTTGCCAGGTCAAGGTGAGTTAAGCTGGAGTTGCTTCTTTTTTATATTGTTCTGCTTACACATGCTATGCAGTGCTGCTGTTGTTTATTATTTTTATTGATTGGTTGGAGGTACAAACTCACTGCCCAAAGGTCGACACCCAGAAACCTCCGAAAACACAACAAAACAAGATGAAAACACAGGCAGAGGGCAGGGTCTCTACAGGTACATACCCCCACACACTGATACAGGCTCAGAAATGATAGTTGTTTTTTTTTTTTTTAACACAATGTTACGTACATAAAGGAAATCATTGTATTTGTGTCAAGTATGAAATTCTTGCTAATTAAGGTTTAAGTAGTTGTCCACCACAGTTAAAAATGGATCAATTCATCTCTGAAGTAATAAGTGTTACTTTGCGAGGCTTTGGGATCACAACTGATGTTCTGTACAAAAAAAATTATTGTAAAATGTAAAATAGCGGGACATTAGTGGTGTTGAACAAAAAGCTTTTAGCCAGTTAGCTTGTTTATTTGCCGCCATGGGTGATGCATGGTAGAGCAGGTTGTCCAATAACCGAAGGGTTAGCGGTTCGAATCCCGCTCTGTCCATGTGCTGTTGTGTCCTTAGGCAAGACACTTCACCCCCCCTTGCCTCCAGTGCTGCTACTCACACTGGAGCCTGAATGCGTGTGAATGGTTGGTGGTGGTCGGAGGGGCCGTAGGCGCAGATTGGCAGCCACACTTCTGTCAGTCTGCCCCAGGGCAGCTGTGACTACAGATGTAGTTTACCACCACCAGAGGGAGAATGTAAGAGCGAATGAATAATGGATCCACTGTACGTGCTTTGAGTATGCGTTCATAGAAAAGCACTATATAAATCTAATCCATTATTATTATTATTATTGCCTCTGTGTAGTAGTGTGGTCAGCTGTTTGCAGAGGAGCGTCATTTGACAAGTCAGGCCAGGTCACTCTACGGTCACATTTACCATTCCCTCGCCTTTTGTTCTGAGATCACGTCACTGCTATTCCTGGTGCTTCTATGTTACTGTTACCCTTGTTAGTCATCATGTGCTTGCACTGATGTGGAGTGTAAATAAACATAAGGAGTCGTGCAGTGAGTATGCACCGATTGGTACTTTACTGTACTGCGTGCTGCTTTGACTTCAGAGCATTTTTCACAGTTTTTCTCGTATATCATCAAGAAAATTATTAACACACTAATTGATACACCAGGCCTGGGGCCAATATAGGAAGGAGTCTGCTGGTAATGTACGGAGGAAAAACATGAAGTGTGAGGGTGGAGCGTGGTGGATAAATGTGTAACTTAAACAAGCTGTATTTTTCATGTGAAACAATGAATCTAATATGTTCAGAGAATGGTGCTTATTATTACAGAAAGCTTTTTTAGGTTGAATGGTGATAACACAATATATATCTCAGTATGCTCTGTGTCCAGTTGTAAGTCATTGCCAGGTGTGAGAGGTCACACCTTTACTTCACATTTATTAAAAGCAGTGTTTTCCTACTGTATCTCCGAGGCAAAACTGAATTAGTTTTTACTCAGACATTTTTTTTCAATTGAATTAAAACTAACTGTATACAAGTAGTCAAGGACTAAGAAAGGGTTGTATTGTTCAGTACAGAATGTGTTATTTTATTTAGTACAGTGATATAATTTGTTCTGACTGTAAAATTCAGTTTTTGCCAACAAGCAAAAAAATTGTAATTTTGGGAGAAAAAAACCTGTTCTCTTTATGTGCAAAACACCGAATTGAAACGGAACCAAAACAGTGGCCCAAAAACCGAGGTACAGATCGAACCTGTACTGTTGCACCCCTAGTAAACATGACAACAGAGAGTACAACAGAGGCACAGAAGGCAGGTTGGACATTTGAAATGTGCTAAGTTTCACTTTCAGGTTTTGGTAGTTATGGAGCGCGAGTAGAATCTAATCCATTCGTCCTTTAAATTGATGTACGGACATGTGTACCTTCATATTGAGATGCACTGTAGACACATTTGGAGGTTGATGTACTCTCCATTCATCCATTTTCTGAACTGGTTAGTCCTTGAGACTGTCACAGGGGTGGTGATGCCTATCCCAGCGACCAATGGGCAAAGGTAGCGTACACACTGGACGTGTCGCCAGTTCATCACAGGGCTGACATATACAGACAAACAACCATTCATGCTTACATTCACACCTACAGCTATTTAGATCAACCAGTTCACCTATTATGGTGCATGTCTTTGAATGGTTGGAGGATGATGGAATACCAGGAGAGAACCCACACAGACATGGAGAAAACATGCACACAACATGGCACTGGAATCAAACCCAAGACCATACAAACCACTTTACCACCGTGCCCAGATCATAGTTATTTGGTTTAAAAATGGAAAACTACTAGCGTACTTCTGTTAGAAATTATTCTACAACACACAGTAGTGATCTGTGGAAATTTCAACAACAACCAGCCTGTTTGAAGCAATATCACCACCAGTACAAAATCACAGCCCAGCTTTCCACAGAGAGCCATTCTGTCGCAATTACAGCGACAAGTGAATACACTTAAACCAATCTAAAGTCTGGCTGAATGGCACTAAATCACCTGGAGCCTGATCAGTGTTTACAGGAGCACATACACCCCTGCACAAACCACCACACACACCCCCTCATCAGGCACACCAAGCATCTTCATCTGTAACATGTGCAGATGCTGATTCTCTGTGCCCTCCTTGAAATTCATGGTGGACATTCAGTTTTTGGTGTCAGCGCTTGGGGTTGAGGTATAGTCCTAGACTTGTCGTGTGTGGTAACATAGCACTCATTGGAGGTTAAAGTGTTAAAACATGTTTGTTAATTTTGCTTGGGCTAAGTTTGTGCAGCTGCTGTCAAGATGTTTTTATCAGAGTGGAAACAACTTAAGCCCACTTTTCATTTAAGACTGAAGCAAATGTAATATTAATAGTTTGTGTTGAGTGCTTCCATTCCTCACATTATCAAGGCTTTGGAAGCATTTGAGAGTTGTAAACATTCACATTCACTTATACTTGTTTATGCACAACCCAAAATGTTTTCATATCTTAATGTCTCTCCATTTGGTGCATGTTCTTCAACAAATTGCCCCCTGACAGTCAAATCTTGAAAATGAGCCCACATATAAGGACAGTACTGGTTTAGAATACACTAGTGTTTTAAAGCATAGGCTAACATCCAAACTGGGAAGGAGTCTTCATTGGCTGCCAGTCTTGCAGACCAGAGATGATGTCATTGTTTGAGACTGGCTGTGCCGGCGATGCTTTCCTGGCTGTGATGCCCCCCCCCCATCATTGTTGAATAATGGAGAACACAGAGTAGAGAAGAGGGGAGGGACTGTAGGCTTGTGGTGGTACCAGACACAGAGCTCAACTCCTCTTCAATTCCTAAAGCTTATCAAAGTGGCAGAGGGGAGGGAAGGATCTACCAGTCCAACAGCCACCCAGTTTTGTCTTAATTTAAGATGTCTTTCAGTACAGATTCAGACAACCTAAACAAACAGTGCTGAGAACTGGTTGAATGATTTGCTGGCAGAATTAGACCTGTACGATATGAGGAAAACCTGCAGTGTGCAATTATATTGTTCAGTGCAATGACAATATGACCTGCATTAAATCAACAAACTAGCCTGGTATTTGCAGCCAATATGGCACCAATTAATCAAGGTGGCAGGGTGCAACAATAAGAATTGCTTTATTGATCAGGCAAGTAAAGTGCAACGTTGCTCTAGTAAATATAGACTCATTTGCCTGATCATGATGTTTAAAAAGAATATATCCTTGATAATGTTTCTGTTATATGTGTTTTAACTGTGCAGTTTTGTAACTGTGTGTTGTATTTGCTGCTGCCTATCTTTGCCAGGACTCCTTTGTAAAAGAGGTTTTTAATCTCAGTGGGATTTTCCTGGTTAAATAAAAAATAAAATATTTGGTCTGGTGCTGATGACAGGGATTGCTTAGGAGTTTGCTTGATCTCTTCCTTCTCATTTCTGTTAAGAATTGCACATAGGGCTGGGAGATTTCACAGTCTTAGACCATGATCACACATAATTTCTCACATAATCTACTGTTGAGACAGATTGTACAAAGCATACCATTAAAAATAAATAACAGCATTATCAAAACTTTCCCAGTCATGTGAGATTCATTTTAAATAGCTTATATGTTAGTGTAATTATGGTATTTTACAGAAGGCCATCACAGTCTAGGTCATTAGTGCAAACACTGTAGCTGTATGTACGTAAAAATGTGCATTAGTGTTTCCTTCGATGTAAATGTCATTCATTGTAATGTTGGTTCAAAATCATGACTTTCAAGTTTGATAATAACAAAAGCCATCAAACATAAAGCAGAGATAGACTAGAGGAAAAAACTTTGTAAAAGTTGCAAAAATTATGATTCAGGTTGTGAATTATGACTTTAACTAAAAAGACTCTTATTTTTGGGCCACATCATCCAGCCCTTGTTTTACATAAACAGTACCAATTGGGTTCTCACAAGATAACTCATGCTGCTAAAGTTTCTGATGTTTGTTTTCCCTCAAGACAAATACATTTCTTTTCAGAAAATAGATATTTTTTGAAGTACAAATATAACTGAACTGAATAGCATTCCAATTCTGGAAAACAGTAGTTAAGTTGTGTGGCATTAAAGGATGTGGGTGAAACTGGAGCAGAGGGCAGCTAAAATTGCGTTGTTTTTAAGGTACGACATGTTGCTGGAGTGGTTTAACGAGAGTCACCAAAAACTCAGTTACACAGCAATTAAAAAGGGCCGGTGACAACGCTAACTAAACCTGGCAGCTAACTTAAGATTCATTGTTGTTTGGTAACCACAAAAACTAAAAGTACTTGTACAGAGGTGAGTACAAATCTGTCAAGTGGATTTGACCGACCAATAGAGGTGGGCGATATATATCGCCTACAATAATATCGTGAATGTTGCTTTGATGATGTGCAATTTTACATTATCGAATATTCATACTGACTCAAAAAACAAAACAAAAAAACAACAACAAACGGACAGTGCACAGACGGTAAAGGAGAGGCGCATGAAAGTCCTCATTGGCTGAATGGGTGCCTCAGAAGCCAATCAGCTGACAGGATTCAGTCTCGTGGCGACTTGCGGCACCCAAAACACAACATTTTCTCACATGGAGGAAATATGCAGGAGTCTCCGTCTCAGTGGATGATTTCATAGCGAGACGTGGGTCCACATCACTAGCCTGGAAATGGTTCGGTTTTGACAAGACTGGTGTTGGTCAAAATAACATTATATGCAAGCTGGGGCGCTGTAAAGGGGGGTAAACGTGATAAATTCATGCCATTCCAGCGGATACAGATTAGAAGTTGTGAAAATTTCGTATAAGATCTGCTGAATAATACTATAATAAAGGCATAGAAGCCGGGAGTTGGACATTGAAAGCATGTTAGGTTTCACTTTTGTTTCACAAGTTACGCATTAGTTATGTACCACACACCCATGTATATAACTACTGCTCCTACCCCCCCCCCCCCCCCCCAGACACACAAACATGTTTTGCAGATGATGTATGAAGCACTTTAAAAACAAACAAGAGCTGTTGTTCTGAAATGCTGTGTCTACCCATAGATGTCCTAGTAAGCAAGTTTTACAGCATTTTTTGTAAACAAAACAAAACAAAAAACAAAAGAAATCACAAATTAAAGGATATTGTCAGATTATAATTATCGGGAAATTTAAATAAATAATGGAGATTTTTTTTGCCCATATCATCAACCCCTACCGACCAGTCTACTTCAAAAGAAAACATCCAATATTTACTTCATCAGATTGACCAAACGGTGAGATGTTTATTTTCATTGTCGATCATTGTGTCATTTATTTTTACTTTTCAGTTCATTGTTGTTTGTTTAAACACAAAGATACTTCAAAAGTGCTTTCTGTGTGACAATAATAATGATGATGATGAACTTTATTTTGAACATAAGTAGGAATAAAATATAAAAGTGAACAAAAGGTAAAGAGAAATGACAAATTTAAACAGAACACTCCAGAATTTATCCAAAAAAAAGAAGAAAAAAGAAAGTCACACAGTGTGCTCTTGGAGTTCTGTCTAATTTAAGAACTTCTGTTCCTTACAGAATCTAAAACAACAGAAGCTGCTCTGAGAACTGGCTGAATGATCTTCTGGTGGATATTTTTTCCTCAGTTGGAATAAATGCACTTTAAAGTTGAATGAGAGCGGGAGGTGAATGACTTGAAATGAGCTGAATGCAGTCTTTCACCAACCTGAACTGTTCCTCTACTGAGATGATGAGAAATGACTTTGCACAGGCCCACTCTAACCAAGAGAAGGAATTTTTTTACTTGTGAGAGTCGCTGCAGGATTATTGTTCGAGGAAGGGTAAACAGAATTGTTTGTTCAGGTTTTACTTAGACTGCTAAATTCTCTGCAGACTTACAGTACGTCTGGCCTGCACTTGTCTGGTTGAGATGACTAATGCTGCAAGAAACTGCTCTGCTGTAATACAACGAGGCTGCGGCCATGCTTTTTATTACTCTTTCCCACAGCAATTATTGCTGTATGCTGTGTGGGGAAAAGGAAGAGTTTCAGGACAAAGACACATTTTAAATGGTATCGGTCCTTTCCAGATTAATCTGTCTTGAATGAGGTTGACCAGTAAAGATGCATTAAACTGTTGCTAGTCAAAATCCAGGCAGGGAGGCAACACAAGAGGCTCTTTGGAACCAATCATAAGTAAAGGATATGTCCATTTCCTCACATGTGTGAAGTGCTTGGTTATTAAAGAAATATGGCTGTTCAGTAGGCAACATAAATATACATTTAAAGTCACGACACGTGTTGTGAAGTGATTTCTGTCCTTTCTCTGGTTGAAGGAAGCTTTAGGGAAAGGATTTCAAAGCACAGAGAAAAGATACACATCAGACTTTTCTTAAAAGATTGTATGAAATAGTTACTTTGGTCTCTTGCAGGGTTAGGGTTATGCTGCGTTTCCACTATGTGGACTCGATGTGACTCTGCCTTTTTGCGTTTCCATTATGTAAATGAACCTGGAATCTGGTACCCGATACTAGTTTTTTGGTATCTGCTCCGCCAAGGTTCCAAAACGGGGGAAGAGATGCTAAAACATTACATGTAAACACTGCAGACCACTGGTTGGTCAGAGAGCTGTCTCAAGCTGTATCAATATGCGACCTGCCATTTGAAAAACAAACAAAATTGGAAGTTTACAGTAAATATACAGGTAGGTTAATCCACATGGTGATAGCCCGCAAAACTACTCTGTGGTCAGTCGAGGAGGTTCAGACATTTCTGTCCTTGGTGGCTGACAAAAAAATTCAGCATTAGCCTGACGGGGCAATACGCAATGAGCAAGTTTATCAGGAACTCTATGAGCAGACGCCACTAAAGTTACTTGTCGCATCGCTATGACGTCCAGGTACTCTAAAGTTGGTAGTATCCTGTAATGGAAACGGTCTCCAACAATAGTATCTGGTACCCAAGTCAAATCGAGCTGGTTCCACGTAGTGGAAACATGGCATTAGTCACCTGTGGGGGTGGTGGGACTTTTCTTAACTTTCAGGCCAGGTTATGGAAATTGACTTTAGTGGGAACAATTTTTAATTAGTCATAAAAATGAAATCACTAAATTCACAATTTTTGCCTAGGTTACTGCTGCCTGCTTTACCACCTCCAGAGAGGGAAAAATTTGACAGCCATTATCAGATTTTTGAGCCGTTTTGTTAAAAGCTAGTGTTCCTTTGCGATGTTTAAAGTGGAAACCAGTCAAACAGTGGATCTGTGCTCGATGTCTTTTTAATCATATTTGGCAAATGGTGCAGAGCTCTACAGCAGTGGTTCTCAACTGGTCTGGCTTTCTGACCCAGTATCGCCCCTCAATGACAAGCCGTGACCGAAATTGATAAAAGTTAACTTTCTCAAATTTTTTAAAAGAAAAGATGGTGTGTTTTGAACCACAGAGAATACAGAATATCACAGTATGCCAACACAGGAGACAAGTTTAATGATAAACCATAATGACCAGCAAGTGATTACACAGTACATTTTATCCACAACTAAAAAATGCACCCAGTTAAAAACTAAAAGTGCATTCAGTCACTTATTCAAGGACTAAACACTGAGGTTTTTGTCCTCAGTGCAGGTGAAACCACATCTATTGGAGTCAGTGTCATACTTAAGTGTCACCATGATTAGAATAGAAAATTTTGGGTCTTCTTTTATACTGTGAAAAGTATGCAGCTCCATGATTGTGTGTGTAGGGGTGATAGCGTCATTGTCCGTGCAGGAGTGAAAGAGAAACTAACTCCCTTTACTGTTCCTCTAACTCTCCGGGCAGCACACACACACAGGAGCAGCGACCGACAGAATCTCCGTCCAGCAAAAAAGTTAATACATCGGCTACATATTGGCCGATGTTGATTAATCTGTGATACACTATTATTGGCCCGATTAATCGGTTGGGCTCTAAAGTGGACAGTTTGGGTTTAACATTTTGCTGGTTGTTGAATCATTTAATCCATCTGGAATACATTTTAAATGAAGTTAACCATCATTACATATCCTTAATTTTTATATATTGAAAAATGGTAGAACATTTATTTTCAACTTCTCAGTCATTAAACTAAATCAGGCCTAACTTAAAGTGTGATGGATGATTCTTTTTCTTTTCTATTGTTTTACAGATATAGTCCAGGTTAAACCCTAGGGTCATACAAATTTACTCAAATGCCTGTATTTAAATTGACTGCATATTAGTTAAAAAAGTACTTATACTCTACTTATATTTCGATGCTTTGTAAATGAACAGACAATATTAGGTTACAAATTTTTTAATTAAAAATTGAAACAAAACAAAAAGTGTTAAAAAAGCAAGGTACCTTGAGATTAAAAGTGAAATAAACATGTGTGAAAGGTTCGGGCTTCTGGACCAGGGTCTGGACCAGCTGGTCCAGGACAGCCAGTCTGGAACTTCATGGTCCTGCTCCCCTTTTCGCTTTCCTACATGAAATGTAATAAAAATGCAAAAATGAATAAGAAAACACATGATAGAAGATTCCTACCAGTATGATGTGACATGTGAAATGTCTTACCTGGGCGGTTGTAAACAGCAGTAGATGATGGACAAGGGCAGGTTTGGAAAAAGACAGAATCCGTCCGGTCCGTTTCAGCTGGAAATCACAATACATAAACAATACTGGTAGTACTGGTAATACTGTGGTACTTTAGTTTCTTATAATCCTGCATAGGTTTCTTCAGCTTTTCTCATATTTCTTTAGGTGTGTGTTTTACATTTAGCTCGGGCAGCTTGCTGGCTAATTTTACTCGAAACTCAATCGTTTCGTGTTGGAGAGTCAAAGTCCCTCTGAATTTCCTCCTCCACAAATACGCTCAAAAGAGCCTGGACCTCGTTGTCTGTCCACTTATCATAGCTTCTCTTTTGGTCCATCTTCCGAATTATCAAAACACGAAGCTTGTGGAAATGAAGTAAACAAAACAAAAAGTTTGCTGTGGCTTAGTGGCGGGTGAATGGAATGCAGAACACTACGAGTGTAGTCCACCAATCAGTGTTCTCCAACATATGGCCCGGCCCCTCAAGAATTCTGGGTAATCTGAAAAGTACTACCTCCCTACCATGAACTTCTTTGGGGGAGAGTTTGGGGGCAAGGGAAAGATTTTTATATGGGTAATTTAGATGGAAACGCACCAGGGTTTTTCAAAGTTCAGGGTAATCCTCAAAGTTCCTGCAAAAGTTCCTGCAGGGCCTCATGCTAACATTTGTGGAACAGACTCTGGAGAGGTTATCAGCACTGCTATGCACTGGGTATCTCTAAGGCGCAAGTTATACATCACACTAAATGTTGTGCTGCGTCACCGCCCCTTTGATTCTGGAAAGCAGGTCCACTGTGTACAAGTCCAGCCTGTCTCACCTCTTACTCCCCTGGCTTGGCTATGTAAATTGGTCAGTGGTGGAAAAAAGGTGGGATTACTGTCTCGCCTTTTTTCCGGGATCTTTGGGTGAAAGTGGCTTAAAATATCAACTTCTAAATAAGGTTGCATTTCTCTTTTTGACAATAGTTCAGTGTCTCCTTGGCATCTATTTCCAATTGGCCTACATCCTAGACTTTATATAAAGAGGAACGATGTGGCCCTGTTACCTCACACTGTGTGAAAATGAAACTAAAATCCAGTGGTCATAGGAGCTGCCATGTTGCCTCTGTGACACACTTTATAGCTAGAGTTTGTGCTGTACAGATGCAGTCATGTCACTGCTGACAGTTTGGGACAGTCATTACAGCTGTCAGTCACCAGTGTTTCATATATATATATATATATATATATATATATATATATATATATATATATATGACACCTACTGGCAGTTTAGAGTTACCAATTAACCCATTAAGGTTCATGTGTTTGGATGTTGGGAGGAAGCTGGAGTACCCAGAGAGAACCCACTTACCCAGACTCGGAGATCATGCACACTCCACACTAGGGGTGTAACTGTGCACTTGTTTGTCAAGAGTCCATGGGTTCCTTTATAGAAAAAAGGCTGTTATTTTTTAAGTCAAGTTGGCAAAATCAAGTGAACCTGCTCCTCTTTTCCCTCACCGTGCCTCTGCTGCAGCGTTACTGTGTGAGGTCACGCTCACAGCACCTCAGGGAATACTGTGAGGCATTCAGAAACACTCAGTAAATGACAGTTTTTCCCATAAACAAACATTGAACATTCAAAAATACAAAAATACATAATGTGAGTTTCCTGTTAATGCACAAATGACTGAACAATATTTTGTAGAAATGTTCTGTGTCCCACAGATAGTTATGGAGCCCCCTTCCCCCTTCACTGGTCTCCTTCAGTGTACTGAAAATGTTTCAAAAATGTATCGAACCGAAGACCCCTCTACCAAAAACATACCGAACCGAAAATTTTCTGTACCATTACACCCCTACTCCACACAGAAAGATGCCATTGGCGATGGGTTAGAACCCAGGTCCTTCTTGCTGTGAGCTGACGGTGCTAACCTTTGTACCATGTGCCACTGGCATCCATATCTTCATTGTCAAATAAGTACTTGTGGATGTTTCACTGGAATGATACAACATATTGTGAATATGCACTATGTTGCCTAAAAACAGTCCCACACGTAGTACGTTGCTGGATGTCCTCATAATAAATGACGCATTTATTTCTATCCAGAGTGTTTTTGGCCAAGATCTTGTATTGATGATGGGTGAGCCAGAAAACAGTTGAAAGTCTCTATCACGTCCCCAAGATTCTCATGGGGTTCAGGTGTGGACTCTGTGGTGGCTAGTCCATGTGTGAAATTGATGCCTCATACTCCCTGAACCACTCTAACACTCTGAGCCTGATGAATCCTGGCATCGTCCAGTCTATGTATTTGTTTCAGAAATGAGAAGCTACTCACTGCATCATTTAGGATTAAAGAACTTGTTGCAGCTGAAATATATTAATCACTGCTGTAATTATCCAATCGAAAGAGCTATTTACTTAGTTGAATCAAGGTGTAAACCTTTTTTGGCTTGGCTGTGTAGGTCACTAAATGTGGAGTAATCTATCTTACTGAGTGGAAGTTCAGTCACACAGTATGTGTTTAGATCTTGTACTGTAAAAGGCACTAATGGACATGATGGGTCTACAATGTGCAGTAACTGACATTGCCTGCTATTGTTTTGATTGACCTAGTGGCAGAAAATGTGGGTTTAAAACAGACTTTGCATATATTGCACAGGCTGATGTCACCATTGCAGGATGGTGCTCTGGTGGTATTTTATTCCTGCTACTTGTCATTTAAAACTTGTTTGAATTTTGTCAAGTTTTTAAAAGTTAAATATGTGACATATATAACTTTTGTTGACAGTTTTCATGGAAAATCTGACCTGAGTCTCCTGCATAGACACTGGTGCACAGACTGTAATTGTAGACAGTTGGTGTAAAGGTACTAATTTTTTCATGTTCACACATTGGAAGAAATGAAGTGATTAATAAATATATGTTTCTTCACATATGTCACATATTGTATCTGTAAGGTGGAAAGTGGGTTGAAATCATCAGTAGGGCTCTAGTTCAGATTGTGGTGGCTGTTTCCTGTTTATTCAACCTTAAAACATTGCACTTTCAGGCATTTTTTTCTTACGTGGAATTAATAGTTTTGTGTTGTATTCAAACTGAAACCATTGTAGTGCTGTAGAATGTTTTAACACACCAAAGTAATAACTGCAGTGTATTATGATTTGTGTCTTATTTCCATGTGTTGTGTACAAGCAGTTGCTTGTGTTACATTCAGTATTTGAGTCGAAGCAGCAGTGCAGATATAAATCATTCCTCTGGTACGACAGAAGGAGCAGAGAACTATTAAGATGGCGATAAACTCACTGTTCCAGTCTGTCTGCCTTCAAGGTCTAACTGAGGAGGGACCATTCATGAAGAGAGGAAAAAGCCTTCCCCCATCTGACATATTTCGTTTGCTTTTCTGAATCCTGTCTGCTCTGGCAGGTATGAGGGGTTTGCACATAGAGTTTGGTGTGACGGAATGCATTATACATGTGTACGCAAGAGAGACAGATAAAAATCGAGGCAGTACAATAGTCCTGTTGGCTGTCTGCGACGCACTCAGCTCTGCCTCCCCCTTCCCCCCAACCCTCTACTCCTAAGTGACCACAAAGCTGTCACTGAGATTGATGGACGGGAGCAGATAACGAACACCTATCTGCCACTTATAGAGGCACCTCTGGACTACCTGCTATGTTGTGGTGCAGGCTGTGAAGGGAAAATAAGGAGTACATAAAAACAAAAACAGCATGACTTTTTCAGTATCTTGTAACATTTCGGGGGGCTTAGGTGCTGTGTGGGTCTCAGGCCTCTTGCATGGGTGGGGCAAGAAAATGTCTGGTTCTAATAAAAAAAAAAACAAAAAACAAAAAAAAAAAAAACATCATTTAAAGGTTAACACACTATTATCCCTGTAGGGAAATGCAGTCTGCATTTTAGCACATAAGAAGTGGTGAGCTGCCATTGAAGGTGCTCAGGGACCATATCCAGATCTTCATCAGTACCTCAGTCAAGGGCACTGATGGGAACATTTACCTACATATACTTGTTTTTGGTGGCAGTGGAAAGCAGAGGATATAGAGGAAATTTGGAGAGAATGGGCAAACTTAACTGGGAATGAAACACAGAACCCTCTGGCTGTGAGGTGGAAGTGTTAACCTCTACACCACCATCACCCCATTTTGGACCATTGTTATTCGTGCCATATGTGTATCCATATTCTCCAGTATTCTCAAGTCCACTCTGGTTCAACAGTGACTTTGGCGTAGGTCCTGTTACAGTTGCTTGAGTGCAGCACCTAAGACTTGCAAAAAACCCTGCATTTGTTGCTCTGCAATACTGTGGACAATGTCACAAATAAACAAACTTTACCAACTTTGTAATGATCATACTGCATTGTGATGTGATGCACCTTCTGATGTCTTCACAGCTAACTTATGACAGTAACAGAAAATTTAAGCTTGACAAAAATAGTGATTTGATTTATATTGTGATACATAGTAGGCCTGTAATGGTACACAAAATTTTCGATTTGGTACATTTTCAGTTTTGAAAACCACGGTTTGGTTTTTTTCGGTTTGGTACGGGAAGAAAGAAAACCCCTCAAAATGTCTTTAATGCATTTATGAATTTTTGAACATTCTTCCCCCAATTTTTGGAGACAGTAGAATATAGAAAAGCAGGAATAATATAATTCTGCTGCTATAAATCAAATAGAAAATAAAATATTACTAAATGTATTTTAAACATTAGTATTGCACTTTTCCCTGAAAGGGAGTTTTGAACAAACAACAAAAATGTAATCACATTTTTGTCAGTTCACATTCTGTTTTAAAATAACAAAAAAAAAGAAAAAATTCCACATGAAGTGCAACATTGACAAGAGAACAAACTGGTATTTTGTTTAAACAAACTGAAGAACAACTTTAACAAATAAATTAACTTAATTATTTATTTTGGGACAGAGAAACTGTTGAGGCCACTTTGTGTACTTGTGTGTGTGCGTGTACAGGGTGCGATTTGTCATAACACGGGGGGGGGGGGGGGGGGGGGGGGCGTGTTATACGTGGGGGTTTGGTCCATAACTAACGTAATAACTAACGCTGGTGTGAAACGAAAGTGAAACTTTGCATCATTTCAACTCCTTTACAACTTCCGACTCCCGGGTTCTATTCCTCTATTATACAGCGTGTGTGTGTGTGTGTGTGTGAGAGAGAGAGAGAGCTAGTGTCAGTGTTTTAGAACTACCGTAGTTCATAGGGGCCAAACAAACGTCCGTCTTCATCAGCGTCTCTTTCCTCGTCATGTCTCTCACCTGAACCCGTACTGATCCCAAACTGGACTGTAATGATGGTGGAGGGTCTTCAGTCTCTTCCCTTCAGGTTGACATCATATTTGTTGTTTTTTTTTAACCTTATGGAGCAGCTATTCATATTTCAAGTCATTGTGCGCTAGTTCCATATGTTCTTGTGGAACTTGCGCAGATTTAAAGTTTCGCATCGAACGACGCCTTTCATTCCTTCTTCTTTTTCTCATCATACTGTGCTGTTTCGGTACAGCTGTGTACCGAACCGAACTGGTGTGTACCAAAACGGTTCGGTTCGGTACGTGTACTGTTACAGGCCTAATACATAGAGATATCATCTGATATGAAAAAAATTATCGTGCTATGGTTTTTTTCCATATCACCCAGCACTATACAGAGGTGTACTAAACAAATCCATGTAGCCTATGTGAAGAACACAAACACTCACCTTAACTTTCCACATGAACCTTGCGCTGCTGTTGTATTCTCAGTGCCGCTGCAAAAAAACACAAACACTTTATTCTGAGACTGGGGCGCTGATTTGGGGGGGAGGGGGACAACAAGACAACAGAGAGTATAACAGAGGCACAGAAGCTGGGTCGGAAGTTCGAAGCGTGTTAAAGGCCCCCACAGAGTCGGGCGTGCTTGACTCTGCATACGTCCATGTGTACACAAGGCGGACTTAAAGGACGTCCACCGGACATGTCCACGCAAAGCTCGATTTTTACAACCATGCGGACTCCTCGTACGTGTACTCGGTGTCACACGATGTAGGATGATGTAAATGTAGGAAGTTGTCACGAGAAATGTAGGAAATTGATACGCTCGACTATGAAACCTCAAACATCCGCCTACAGTGCACACTGCTCACAGTACGTGAACAGTGCACCCGACTCTGTGGGAGCCTTAACTTTAACCCCCCACCCAAACACACACACACACACACACACACACACACACACACACACACACACACACACACACTGGTCTCCGTATTGAAAGTGTATTGAACTGAAGACCACTGTACCGAGAATGTACTGAACCGAAATTTTCTGTACCATTACACCCCTACTGCAAAGTGCCATGTGTTTGCTGTTTGGAGCTTGTTGACCACAGACATATTGTGAAATGGTTTGAAAAAGTGTGTTGTGCATGTGGGAGCTGTCAGTAATTTTGTCTGCATGTATAAAGTGTGCTGAGTTAATTCACTAACACACATGTACTGAGGGTGACTTGCACTGCAGTGAAAGAAATGGGCTGCTACTGGAGCTGATTTCTATCATGTTTCTGTGTTACTCTGTTATTCACTAGCAAGCAAAGACAGAACCAGAGCCACAAATCGGAGTAAACACACTCTTGTAGATTAATGATGGATAATGAGAAGCCTGAGAGTTGCCCCTTGGTTCTGAGCACCAAATAAAATGTAGATGACATGTTTGACTAAATTTGCCTTACTTGACATCACACGCCCTGCGTGATGTGAATATTACACATGCGCACATCATTCTGTGATGCTGGAAAGGAATAGTGTGCAGTCCTGATGGGAATGCTTGTAAAACTGCGGTCTTGCTTACAGTGTATTAAACTAGTGTTTTAGGAGAGGTCACGAAAAGGTCACAGCAGTGAGGCTAAAGCAGTGAGCCAACCACAAAGTGTTCTCTGCAGGCCTGCAGAGTAACAGTTTATGGAGCCTGTAACAAAGATGCTTTGTTGACAATTGTAAAAAGTAGCTTTTACATGACACGTGCCCCTCCTTAGGTGTAGTCGTCTCACATTCACTGATGCTGCTTCAGTTTAATCCACTGCCTCTGCCATAGAAGGAAATGTATTAGCCTCAGGAACTCGCGTACTACAATTTGCTGCAACCTGGCAAATAGTTCATATCTTCACCATGGTTTTTTTCTAGATTCAGCTGTGTCAGTCCGCAGAGCTGCTGGCACCCTCTCAGCCCGCACTTGCTGTGGCCAATGAGGCCTAAAATGCAGAGATTTACTGCTGTAACACCTCGGCTTGAGAGGACAGCCACGGCTTCAGCTGAGGCGGCCCAGAGGGAGGCAGGCTGAGGAAGATGGAGAAGAGAAGAGGAAGATGTGGAGGAGGAGCAGAAGGCTGGTGACTAAGGAGGAGGATGTAAATGCATGTTGTGTATCAGTGAGGCTGGCGTCGTGACAGCAGCTCATAGTTGTTCCTTTGTTGGAAGTTACATGAGGAAAAAGTTAAATTTGTGTCTTACTGGCGACATACAGTCTAGTTCTGCAGGATGTTTGTACTGATGTTTTCTGGCGACAACTTAAACGTGACGCTGAAGGAAAACTGCACTTTGGTCTTCTTGCCCTTCAGTCTTCCAGCCCTTCTGTAACATTAATCTATTATCTTCAGATGCTTTCTTTGTGATCAAGTGTTGTAGTTTTCTCTGTAGCAATCTACATTCCACAGAATAATCCATCTCCTCAGCCAAAATGACTATGACTGCTGTTGCTGAATTGCTCTATAGATTTTTCAGCCCTCTGTGGGTGGAGATATTAGTATCTGGGCCTTTTCTTCGATGCTCTTTTCCTTGTAGGATATCTATCACTGACATGTTGGTGCACAGTGCTGAATCCAGACACTGACAGTGGCGGCACAACAAGCCCAGAGCTGAATGTTCTTCACTGCTACATTTCTCCAGTGTGAATGTTTTAATGGGGTATTTTTTTTATTCACTCATGCTTTCACAACACCAGTGTTTTTGGCACTGTCATCCACATCATTGTTGTGATAGTAAAAGCAGAACTGGGTCAAAACTCGTGTCTGATCACAGCTGACAAGGGATAGCAAGATATTTGTTGTTTACTCCTTAGTGCGAGATGCTGGGAAAGTGAAAAAAAAGCAGAGCCCTCTTGCAGATTCATCAATAAAAGATAGGAGAAGGAAGGCAGCAAGGTGAAGAGATGGACCGACAATGGAAAAGATGAAATAGCCTATTTCTTTTCATTGATCTATGGGCCTGATGGGAGATGCACTGAAGGGGAATTAGTATGCATATCCTGTTCTATATGTCTCACCCTGTACATACATGGTCATGAATGTGATTTATCAGCAAATCATGTGTGGTTGAAACCTAATGAGAGGCTAACCATGAACCAACCTGACCAGCAAGTACTAGCAAGATATTTTATTTAGGGGTGCATGATAATGTTTTTTTTTTTTTTTTTTTTTTACAACAAATACCGATAACTTCCTGCTTCTTGTAACCTATACCAGTAACAAACAGCAAGAGTTCCCATTCTTCAATTTTTTAAATTATTATTTCAAGTCAGTTAACAGTAAAATAAAGGCTTCTACAGAACCAAAAGCCTATGGCAGCTTGAAATGGACAATAAACCAAGGGTGTTCAGTTTCTTACTATTTATGTACATATACATAATTTGGTGATGATTGACCGCTATTTTCAGACATTAAGCTACATTAAGCTTTTCGCTGTAATGTTCGCCTGTGCTTAAGTTGGACAACATCCATAAAATTGGGGTGGTTGTTGTTATTTTTGTTGAGGTGAAAGTGGGCATGACTAGAGATGTCCACACTAGGGTTGGTGTCTGGGAGGGATTTGCTTGGTTATGGTGTGGTGTGGTCTGGGGAGGAGGGGGTATTTGTTCATTTTGTTCATTCTGTTATAAAAATAAGGTGCTTTTCAGTAGGTGAAAACCTGACATATTTTCCATGTATTGAAAATATATACTACATTATATATATATATATATATATATATATATATATACAAATTATGGGTGTAATGGTGCATTCGTTTGTACCGAACAAATACATGTAGCCTATGTGAAGAACGCAAATACTTGCCTTAAGTTTCCACATGAGCGTTGAAGTGGAACGCACACAGTAGCACGGTAGCTGTAAGCAGAACTCATGTGCAGGGTTACCCCTTTATACATTCAGCAGTGGCATGACTTCTCAGCGTCACTGCAAACCCCCCCTCCCCACTTTGTTCTGAGACTGGGACACCGATAAGGGGGGGTAAGCATGACAACAGAGAGTATAACAGAGGTACAGGAGCCAGATTTGATGTTCGAAGCATGTTAGGATTCACTTTTGGTTTTCGGTCGTTACGGAATGCGCCCCCCCCCCCCCCCCCCCCACACACACACACACACACACACACACATACACACTGGTGTCCGAAAGCGTTTTGAAAATGTATCCAATTTTGGCATCATTTACCATGACAAAAGAAAGCAATTGGCATGGTGAATGGGTTGTTTTTATGTATCTTTTATATTTAAAAAAATGTTATGCATGATTAGCATGCATGATGCATGATTGGTCATAAATGCCGATGACCAATATTTGGAGCCGATATTTTTTTGCTGTAAAAATGAAAAACTTGGTGTCAAAAATTTTAATCATACAAATACTAAGACTGAACTTTGTTTAAATGCTGTTCTGCATGTTTATTTTTAATTTAACAAAACTAAATCTGGGAACTCCCAGGCTCAGCAGCATATCATAAATTCAACTGAAAATAAATAAGTAACTCTCTATACTTTTTATCAGTAAATAAAGTCATTACGCAGTTCAGTATAGGCTAACTGAAATATTCTCAGTCAATCAGTCAGTCAATCAATCAATCAGTCAATCAATCAATCAAAGTTTATTTCTATAGCACTTTACAACAACATAATGAAGCCCAAAGTGCTTTACATCTAAAAGCATGATTAAATTATTAGATAAAAAAACAGGTTAAATTTAAGTGAAATAACAAAAAAAGGAGGGACTTCCCAGGCACTCATACACCGAGGTCCATCCATCTGCAATAAAGGTTTGAAAAAGAGAGAGGAAGTTGAAAGTGGGTCACATGCTGATATATGCATTACACTCTATGCTTCATTTATTACAGCATTTGGAAAGCCTGTAGTTCAGGGGTCTCAAACTCCGGTCCTCGAGGGCCACTATCCTGCATGTTTTAGATGTATCCCTCTTCCAACGCACCTGATTCAAATGATAAGCCTACCATCAAGCTCTGCAGAAGCCTGATAACGACCGTCAGGTGTGCTGGAAGAGGGAAACAACTAAAACATGCAGGATACCGGCCCTCGAGGATCCGAGTTTGAGACCCCTGCTGTAGTTGGATTCTGTTAAATATTGTATTTTAACTGCATGTGATAGCAGGGGCCCTGTCATTCAAAATTAGGCTACTCAGCTGCTAATTACTGTTAGGCTACTGACTTATTATACCTAAAAAAAAAAAGTACAGTTGCAATAGGAGAGTTTATTAGTCTTTGATCAAGGTACACCATGAAGACCATGTAGGCCTTAGATGCCCTTGCATTATGTCTAAAGTTAAAAAACATCATGCTCCTCTCCTCCTCTTACAAGACACTATCAATGAGAGCTTCAGACACACTTCATCTAACAATGTCATTTTCTTATGCTTGGGATCTCTCAAAATGGAAAAAGTAAAGTAAAATATCCTGGGATCACGACAGTTGTTAAACATTTCCCAACCATTTTCTCACTCCATTCCTCTACAGCTTCTAATTTCACACACTTCATTATCCTGGCATTGACAACACCATGCCAGTTGACTGCAGTTGTAAGTTAGCCGGCTTGGCTAACACTGGCACGTTTATAAATGTCCATCAGTGAGCACTGTGCATGCTCAGCAATGCAGTAATACAGTGACCGTCTCGTTGTAGTGAGACAGAGAGGAGGAGAAAGGCTGAACTTATCAGCCCTCCAATGACCAACCTGAAATTATTGCAGGTTTGTACTCTCTCTCTCTCTCACACAAACACACCACAAAATCTAAGCAATTTAGATTTATTATTATGGGCTCTATTTGTCGGTGAAAACTTTAATTATCGGAATTATCTGATTGATGTAATTTTTTTCAATATCAGACCATTAATTATCGCTGCAGATAGTTATTGTGCATCCCTAGTTTTATTATTTCTTCTTACATACCTTTTTTTCCTAATTGTTTGTGAGTCCTCTGCTTTTTTCCCCAACGGTTTAATTGTTCAGTAGTTTCTACACAGTGGTATATTTCTGTGGTGAGCAACCAACAAATCAACAAAGTAAATGAATTTCATTAGCTGATGGGGCCCTATGTTTGGCCTTTTTATGTGAAAAACAATGTCACATTGTACCAAGCTATTTTTGTTGACTTTTATTCAGGGTTTTTCCATTCTGTAATAAGGCTTAGTTGCACCACCCAAACTATTTTGGATGCCACCTAAATCAAATTAATTAATCCATGTTGAATTTTGTTATCAGACTTTGTGGACATAATTTATCTGCTCTAACTTTTCCAAATATAGGTGACAATCATGATCCAAACCAATGTGAAATTATTATTTCAAAATATTATTTTGTTTCTTAATATTTGTTCCAGGAGGACCCATAAACTCTCCATCCAGTTGCCAAACTCTTCCATAAACCCAGGGGAAATCTTTTAACCCAGACAGGACCTCAGGTCTGTCAAAGCCTAAGAAAACCCCTGATTTACTGAGTACCATCTGAATCCACTGCCGCCCAAAAGCGTTAACAGATTAAAACAGGCCTGTCATTTTTCTAATTGAAAATATTTAGTAATCTACAGCTGAAAATGTTTTCTTAACAGATGCACTTTTTAGAATCTATCTAAGTTATTCTGATGTTAGGTTCTTGATTCCCATCCATTTTTAAATGCACAAGTAAGTCTAATGCTGTCAAGCTTATATTCAGATGGAGGTTGGATACCTTAAGTTGTGTTCCAGGTATTCTATTGAACTTTCTGCATATCTGTAGCTGACAGATTTCATCAGTCTGTGGGTTTGCTGAAAATAAAGATGCCTTCACAGCACAAGAGGTGCTGTGTGCACCTCTTTGCTGCTGTTGTAAATATATTCAGGCCTTAACCTGTGCTACACTAATAGAACTGAGTCAGAGCACTTAAATGTGTTATACTTTAAAATGGTGAGAAAACTCTTACTCTTATCAACACAGTCCTACTTTCTACTGAAAATCATTTCAACTTTAACATTATGGCCTGTCCCACCTTCATACCCAATATATTGTACCTCACTGTAGTTAAATACTTCTTCAACAGTGAGTACGGCCTTATCCAAATTTCCCTTCATGCTCACGTTTAACCTTTGGCTCATTCAGGTGTCATACTCGGAGTCATACTCGGTTAGCTGTAATTTGTCTCGGATTTAATGTAAGTCTACTCCCACATGTGAGTTCTGCAGGAATGACAAGTTGATCTGAGGACACAGTCTTGTGTGTTTGCATACCTACTCAGGTTGCCGCCCCATGACGCTTTGTATGCTGCACCATTTGATTTGTATCTCTGAAGATGGTTTCAGTTTGACTGGTAGAGTGTTACAAAAGATATTCTCAGAAGTATTTGAGTGGATTAGACAGACAGAAGAATGAAAGAAAGAAAGAACGAACGAAAGAAAGAATGGACAAACAAACTTGACTGTGCCCCATCTGAATCACTGCAAATTTTGGAACATACATTACATTTACTTTGAAAAAACTAGTTGCTACTGTCTGCTGACTCCTCATATTTAAGCCATATGTTGAGCTGATGGGATGCTGACATTTAGCTTGGTGACTGTTGGCAAATCAGGCCGATTGGTCAACCTAAGTAAGGCTCTTAATGGATTATTTCATCTCATTTTCCTGTTATCGTAGAGCTTTCTTCTGCACAATGTCAGCTTTTGATACGTTGGTGATGGATATTATCTCATCGCTTTCTCACTCTAAACATTGCACCACTGTGTCTGCAAGAGTTTCCCCACATATAGAATTACAAGGCTTTAACAAAACGTTTTTGTGTAAAACACTTTTGGAATGAGCTCTACACTTTGTCACTTTTACTGTCATACCCCAAATGTAACACCGATGTGGTGGAGCTGTCCCAGACTGAACACTACATTTTCTCTTAAACGCTTCATTAGCCTCATTAGCTCATTGTTGCTAATATAACTGAAGGTTATGAAGTCCTCCTACATTTAGTTGTCTGAACTGGGGTGACATGTTGTATTTTTATATTATATAATTACTGTGACACTGCTTTTGATGGGCTTTTCATTTAAATAATCTCAGAAAATTCTGACTTTACAGCATCATCACAATGACCTGCAGGCCTCCTTGGTACATGGTTACCTCAAATACATTACTGACTGCAGACATTTGGGAAGTATTGCCATTTTTTTGCCTTTATTCATAGTGAATAGTGGATAGTGATGCAGTGTTTCCCATAGAGTCCTACTTAATCTCTGGTGTGTTGGATGGGATCACTAAGCATTGTAACCTGAACGGTGTGCTTCACATTCCTTCCAAAATGAATTTGCATCATTAGCAACATAGTAAAGTGAGACTACTCATCAAAATTTTCAGTTCATGATCAAGCTTTGACAGAGCAAAATGCACTATGGTAGAGTGCCATAATCTATATCATTAATGGGAAACACTGTGACATGTCAGAAAGACTCTCAGCTGGATGTGAATCTGGGATGTTGTGAGTCTTTGTCATACAAAGCTGTTCTGAGTGTTCAGAAATGTTTAAAGTGTCCTCTTACCCTTTGGCAAAAAATGATTCCTCCCACTAAATAAACAGAAAAAATATTCTATATGAACTGATTTGTCTCCCAGTTGGAAATGTTCAACATAGGGATGCACTGGTTGTGAAATTCTTGACCGATACCGATACTTAAAATTGCACTTCACAGATAGATGCCAATTTTGATGTTACTTTCTGTTTCATTACATTGTTTTTGGTGTTGTTATCGATCCCCCCAAAAAGAAACACTCATTATATAAATTCAAAAATTGGAATTTTAAAAAAAGTTTTTCAGCTCTTCATCACATTATCTTTCAAATAACACATTCAAACATGCAAAAGTCTTGAGAAATAAATATCTGCCACTGCCATTGGTGCCATTTTATCACCAGAAACCGATGTGCAGTTACAATACTGATGCAACTCTTGTAAATACCTCTGTCCTTCAGGCAAGAATATCTCCCTGGGCTTTATGTTGGTTTAATGACTTTAATGACTCTCCAGTCTGACCCAGAGTCCAACATGAACTTCACATAAATACATGAGCATGCATGACTTTTACCAGATCTGGCGTGGCACGTGCTCTCCTCTTTTCTCCCTCCCCTCTAACAGCACCTTTTGTTTGCTTTACCTTTTGTTTCTTTCAGCCACACAACCTTACACTTATACAATCCACACATCCACATGCACACTACTGATATTACTGACTTACACACCTCATATTTATTTGTATATTTTGGTTATTTTGCTTCATACGTTAATAAATATTTTGCATTAATTTAGCACTGTGTATTCCTCCCATCTTTTTGTCATGTCCTAGAGCCGGATTATGACAATATTGAACTTTTAATTCTCCTTTGAAGAGCTCAAGTGTAATCCAACTCTATTGAAAATCATTGAAATACCCTATTATGACAGTAACTATTAGTATGTACAGATTAAAAACCGTCCAAAGTTTAGGTTATTTTCAAAATTTCTTGTCTTCCTACTGTACCATTTCTTTCAGGTGTATTTATAGAAGGGCTGCACGATATATTGAAAATTTTGCGTTATCGCGATATCAACAGTTGCGATAGACATACTGCAAATATTACTTAAATTTCAATAAATATTGCCTACATTTAATGTGCTGTATATTCACAGTCTGAATGTCAACATATTTGGCCAATCAGATGCTGTCTTGCAACCCGAGGAGCCTGCCCCTACCCAGTGGGGATGGTAGGTGATGACGCAACCGTCACTTGCTTTCCTGGTTCCAGGTCCAAATAAATCCAAGATGTGCAACCTACAATGCAATTGGCTGAGCGGGTGACTTGCACGGATGTAAATTATTACTTCATTTACCTTCCACTGAACTGGTCAGATCACATAAAGGACTTATAAACAAAAAATGAAGTATGAAGATGTGGAGACACCTCATACAAGCCTTATTGTATATCATGTGGATGCATAAAGATCCTGCTAAGCAGGTGCAGTGGGCACTAATTAGCTAAGATGCTAACGTTCACTGGCACTAAATTTCCATGTTTTGTCAGATGTTCCTAAGTCCATAAAACACATCCAGTTGTCATTCTACCACTTCACATCTGATGATGCAGTGTTGAGGAAGAGGATGGAGCTGACAAGTTAAGCTACAAGTATTAAACAAATAAGAAAATAAGGAAGTTTGGTGCTAGCAAATGTTAGCATCTTAGCTAATTAGTGGCTCAGCCATTTGCGTTGTAGATTGCACATCTTGGATTTCTTTGGACCTGGAACCAAGAAAAGACATGACGGTTATGTCATCCCTTACTATCCCCATGAAGTGCATGGTGTTTTAGGTGTGGAGAGTTGTCGTGATGGCTGAAGGTAGTGAGTCAAGCCAGGCAAACAAGACCCCATTCTGTAACACCTTGGCTCAACAAATTTGTGGTTAGAAAAAAGGTTACCAGTTTAACCTGAGACATTGCAGTTGGAGTTAAAATGATTATGTTGACATTTATTATAAATTTGGAATGTATTAAGTTGTTTTCAGTTTTTTTTTATTTCAATTTAATTTGTTGACAGTAGCAGAAAACATTTTAAGGGGGCAAGGTGATTTATGTAGCTGCATTTTTCCCAATAAGAATAATGTTGGAATGGAAACAATGCATTTCTTTTTTGAATTGTCTGCATCAGTCTATCTTGGCAGCAAGTAGAGTGAAAAAAAACATTAAATATCACAAGTCATATCGTTATCACAATTTTCAATAATGTTATTGCATATCACATGTTTTCCTAATATCATGTAGCCCTAATTTATAGCAGTTCATATTTCATTTCATATTACCTGCATTCATTGCATTTTTGTTTTACGCTTTTGTTTATTTTTTAGATCCTGTATCTCTTTAATCATTGTGAAAGTTAAGTCTGAAAAAAAGAGTAAAGACTGTATCTGTCCAGTGTTTCTTTTGTTTGCTCGTCTCTTGTATGTCACGCATGGTGACTTCAGCCTGTTTTCTGTCCTGCAGGCCAACCTGAACGACTCTCACAACCAGATGGTCGTCCACTGGGCCGGGGAGAAGAGCAATGTCATTGTAGCCTTGGCCCGGGACAGCGCTGGAGCAACGGGGCCCAAAACTAGCTCTGTGAGTACAGAGTAACACACCCATGAATAAAAGATACAGGAAGGCTAAAAGTAGCATGTTAACGGTAAAGTTTAAACCTTGTATCGGTCTGACATCAGCCTTGCCAATTAATATTTGTCAAAATGAAAGCCGCACTGCAGCAGAAGGTGTTCGTACTTGTTTATTGCATTTGTGATGGAGTCACATATGAATCATTCTGTCCTCTACACAAACACCCACACACTCAGAAAGAAGTGACAGCATCAAACACAGCCATTCAATGTGTAGTGTCTTTTTTTGATGGCTGTTGTGCACTTCATCTGCATTCAGGTTGAAGTTATAGACAAACATTAAAGATCTCTTTTTTACTCTTACTTTGTGTTAATTGTGATCTTTTATTTATTTATTTCAAATATTTAACATTTTTTGTACTTTGTGACAGAAAATCATGAAATCAAACTCAATAAGCATTTCTTGCTTTCTTCTAATTAACGGAATTTAGGTTCTAAGAAATGCAAACTCCTCAGCTCCTCAGTTGATAAAATTTGACATTTTGAGATCAGTGTGTATGAGGTTTTTCCATAGTCATGCCAAAACTGGTTGTAAATCTGCATTTTAAAGCTGTTATTTAAAAAAGACTAATTGAAATGATACTTTCTCCAAACCCGTAAAAGCTTTATCATTGTTTATACCTCTGATGAGTTTGCCTGAAATTGTGTCTGCATCAAAATTCACAAAATAAAAGTTGAGAAAATCTGTCAGATTTAAGAAACTGAAAAATTAGGTTTGAAAATGGTTTGACCTTAGGGTTTTACCTTCATTTTTAGAGGATTTATGTGAAGGGTTGAATTTGTGGTCACATTCTGGTTTAGTTTTGGATCTAATTATTGTAATCTTTATTACTGTCAAGGAAGAACAACATCAGTTTGGCACAAAATATGTCACTAAATTTGATGCACATGTGAAACATTCTTTCGGAGCAAATGTTGTGGGTGAAAGGCAATGCCATACATGTGAAACAATATTACAATACATGCTGACACGTTTCCCATATGTCACGTTTGATTACATATGACTTACATTATGATTTTATTTCAGTTTCACATGTGCACAAGCACATTGGGAGATTCACAGTTTCTTAGTAAGAGCAGCTCAGAAATATTTCTAGAGAGAAATAGTAAAGTGAAGCTCTGTTCATGTAGTTAAAGGTGTAAACACTCATATAATTTATATTATTATATTATTAGTAAAAATGAATGGGTACCCTGTATAGAGTACTCTCCATAAATGAATGGTAAAACTACAACATGTTTCACAGTCTGTGATTCATGTTGGCAGACAATTCCATGTGCAAACTACTCACTTTTACAACCATAACTTATCATATGCATACACCCACAAGCAAACGTTTGCAAAAGAGCAGCTATATTTATATAAAGTTCCCTCCTGAGGATGAGACCAAGGTTAGATTAAACATGATTTTGTTAATTACAGACTAATGAATGTATAATTCAGAGGTGATGTTTATGTACAGTCGTCATAGACCACTCCCTCCTCCCCCTCTTTGTCTTCAGGTTTATGTCTCGTATGACTATGGGACCACCTTCACACTGGTCTCAGACAGGTTCCAGCTGATGGGGTCCAAGGTCAAAGACGACAGCAAACAGGTCATCTCACAGTTTTACCACAGCCCTGCAGACAACAGGAGGGTGAGTCACAGTCAGTGTCTGGATTGACTTCCAGAATATGGTGCTTATAAAAGAAAATGCTCTTCAGTAAAAGGTGAAGGTGGTATAAAATATACTGAACAGGAGTCTCTGTAATCATGTCATTTTAGGAGGTTTGGTTGGGGGGAGAGGAATCGTGTCTGTGTGCGACTGTAAGAATGACTTATTGGCTGCGGAGTCTGCCATTGTTCCATTCCAGTCGATGAAAGCACTGAGCTTAAAATGTTTTTCTTTTCTTGTAACTTGTCTTTGATCTTTTCCTAAACCCAAGTCTTGGATGTTCACCAGAGTCAGAAGTCTGGAGTTCTGTTTTTTTGTTCTGACATTAAAGTCAGAACAGAGGAAAGTCCAGGGAAGGTCCAAAGACATTCAAGGACATAAACTGAAAAGTAGACACAAACACTATCATAACACTTCATTCTGTACTTATGCTAGAGACAAAACTTTGATCCATTTTTTAGATAAGACTTTTCAATTTAGTGTTATAAAGAGCTAATGAATGAAGACTTTCTTGTATGCCTTTGTGGCTATAGTCTTTAGTAATGGTAGACACATTGGGGAAGTGTATCCAAGCTATTAGGGGACTATGCTCCCAGGGCCATGATGTTGGAACTTTGGGAGAACCGGGAACATAAAACCAAAAATGATTAAGCACAGGGCGGTTCATTTGAAAGCAATATCCAGGTTCATGGTGGGTTTATCCCACCTCTTTAGCAATCTGAGTCTGTACCATTTATTCAAAAGGAGGAAGTCAACGTAATTTACATATTTTAAATTAACTTTTCATCCCAAAAGCACTGAAGTATGAATTGGACCAATTCTCCTTCAGCAACAATCTTCAGAACATTCTGACATTAAACTGACATTTGCCAGGCACACGTCAGGAAATCATTGACTTTAGGGATGCCTGTCTTACTTTTCTGAACTAGAGAAGAAACATCTACAAACACAAATTTTGTCCAAAGGAAATAAAAAATGATGGAAGAAGGATAATTTTGATAGAACTATGTTCCCAGGAAAAATATAACATTGATGTATTTTTATTGTATTATACCCCCCCAGTGGGAGTATATTGTAATAACAGGATCCTTCTGTCTGAGATTTTTGTTCAACTGATTTCTTGAAGACTATTCACTTGATTCTTTTCAAATTTGAGGGATGTTTTCTTTACCACTAGGAAAGCTGCAGTGCACAGTTTAATGGTTGAATTTCAGTTAAAAAAAAAAAAAAAAAAATCTGAATTTTTGAAAATTTGAACTTTGTCTCACCGATTTTTCCAACACTATTCACCCAATTCAGCAGACAATGTGTAATCAGATTGAAAGGTAATACTTTGGCAGAATAATGTTTTTCTTGGTTTGACTTAACTACGCAAAAAGGACAGTAATTTAGTTTAATCTAATTTACAATTGTCTTTAATTTAAAATTCTAAATGAATCTCTGACTAGGCAGGCTATCAGTGAGTAGGAAGGGCAAAGTCGGGGTGGGGGGTTATTAGTAAGCTCCACTTCCTTTCTCACCTGTTTAAACCTTATTAATCTTGTTTTTATCCATGAACATTCACAACCCTTGTGACTATGCTCACTTTGGAGGCAGGTATTGGACAGTTTCATTTTCCTGATGAGGCGTACGCTTTGTCATGTAGAAGATGTTTGATGGGATCGTTATGTGACATAAAGCCCGTTACTGGCACTACAGACAATAAACCTGAGTCAACACTCTGCAGTTACTGCTGATTTCCAAATGTTGACATGCTACCCTGCTAAAATAAGAAGGTGAAAATTGAAATGGTTTACTTGTTAAACATTCGTATGTTAGCATTGTCGTTGTGAGCATGTTGGTAATTTGATATCAACACACCACTGTTCCTCAGTGTCGACTTGCCGTGGTCGTTTATTTTGGCCCACAAACACATATTTAGGAGACGGATACAGCAACATCGTTACAGAACAAAACATTGCTTCACTTCATGTTCAGCTATGTGTTGACATACGTTGTCACTTTATTTAACTTCCCCTTTGCTGGAGATTATAGATAAGGAGCTGTCAAATGAGTCATCTCCTAATAGCCCTATTCTGGAGAAGGAACATTTAGAAAGATCCACTTTGACAGATGTACTAGGAACTAACATTAGTTAGTTAACAAGATAACATTAGCTAGTTCTCCTTTGTGTAAGAATTATATCTCACTTACCACCTTCATCCACTTCCTCTGTTGTTTGTCATCATACATCCGGTGGTAGAATGACTACTGGGTGTTTTTTCTTGATTCAGAGACACAGCATTACAGCATATTGAATGCAGAGAAATAAACAGAAGTGGACCTGTCAGGGTTTAACAAGTGCATACATGTAGGTTACGCTGTTGTTACGCTTTGTCATTCTAGCAAAAATTTCTACTTTCTGACCTCAGCTCTGTCTCTGAATCTGTGTAAATGACATCCTTGGAATGAACTCCAATGTTTCACAGATTCTTCTATAATTGTTGATTGTTGTTTGTTGGGAACCATTTGATATAAAATCTTTATTATTCAGTTATTAGATTTAGTTCCCCTCTGTCCTTCTGCTCATGGTTCAGGAAGCTTCTTATCTTATTTTTGCCGGAAGCTGTTTTTGAGCTGAAAACTGGCACTGTTCCATCTCAGGTACAACCAAGGCATTAATACCAATGTTCAGTTTTATTATTGTGCTGTAATGTTATATCCAGGGATCAGTTTGCCTACAGTGCATTGATAGTGCCAACCAGGATGTAACACAGCAGCGAAGTACTTTACTTCACACAGCGGAGGGTCATTTATCTGACTCAGGTGGATTTAGGAGAAGTTAGTAGGTGGGCAGGTGGAGAAGGAGAAATAGACAGAGATGAAGCAAAGATACTGGATAAATATAGGTTAGACAAAGACAACAGAGAGTAGGATCTGTAATGTGTTTCAGAAGCTACCAAAGCATTAAAAATTGTAACAAGCTCAATGTCAGAGCTTATTATTAGGTTAAAATTATGGATGTAGGGCATAAAAATCAGCATCAGTTAGATGAGCCAGGTTATTAGTTTTGTGTGATTGTTCATGTTTAACCCTTTCATGCATGACATTATTGCAGTGGACAGTTATTCAGTCTTTAATTAAAAGTACATTATTTGCAGTATGACTCCAACTTTTGTCATCCCATTGCATTTTCTAATAATTGTTCTGCTCATTTTACTGTAAATGCTGCTGTGACACTTGAATATCCTCACTGTGGATAAATAATGTTTTATTTTATCTTATCCTGATATATTGTTTAATGAATCCAAAACACGTGGTTACAAAGAAATTCTCTAATAAGCTGCAGTTCAGGTAATAGTTGGTTCACAGTTGAATCCTTACGGTTTTTGTCATTTTGTTTCAGTGACTGAAGTTTCCCAGAATATAATTACTGATTCATGGCATTCACCACAGTGGACAGTTACATTTTACACTGAAATGATAGTGTTCTTAGTCTTAGTGTTTCTAGTCTTAACATAAGCCCTTGTTGGCAAAGAAAGAGGGTATTTGAGTCCTGCTTTTTTATTCCCATTTTCAACATGTAGATGTGGCAATGTAATAAAAAAAAAAACAAAACAAAACCTTGCAATATTACTAGAAGTTTTCATGATTAAGTGCAGTGTACTGAAGTCAAGACAGTTTCCTTTTTATCTGCATGTGTGGATTAATCATCTGCATCACTGCATCATTCAGTGAATTATTACAAGACTCAAACATAGCAGCTGCATTAGACTGTGTATTAGATGGGAAACAGTAAAATAATGCCACCATGTATGAAAAGCTGTTGAAAGATATATCAAAACCAAAAGTTAGAACCAACGCTATATAATCCAGATCAGCAGTTTGATTCAGGCTAAATATAAAGCAGTGTCAGCTTCATGACAGCATACCTCCTTAATATCAGCTCCTCAATTAACAGTTCATGTAGTA
The DNA here is from genome assembly GCF_902148855.1 of Sphaeramia orbicularis. Classification (NCBI taxonomy): domain Eukaryota; kingdom Metazoa; phylum Chordata; class Actinopteri; order Kurtiformes; family Apogonidae; genus Sphaeramia; species Sphaeramia orbicularis. The sequence goes on along the minus strand of NC_043969.1, from coordinate 4,042,589 downwards.
TGTTATTTTATGAAACATTACATCTAACTGGTAAAGTTAATTATGATGAATAATCAACTCTTAGTGTTTGCATATCAGTAGTGGATGGAAATAGTACATCTGCATTTCATTTGCTATTATTTTTGCTATTTTTGAAAATGTGGTTACAGTTGGTACATGAGGATGGAAACACACCTGAAGTAACCCTTACAGAGAGTGGAGCAAAATAATGGCTTTAACCATGTTGTAGACAAGTGAAGGTAAAGTTAATAAATGGTGATTTATTCACCTATATTTGGTGTTTGAACTGTTAGCTAAAATGTAATTGCTTTTCAACTTAATGTTTTCCCAACCTTTGGAAGTAGATCTACACAGATAATCTACTTGAGCTTGTGTTGAAGTTCTTTGTCAGTGTGCAGTGACACAATGTCAAGAGATCTGATATCTGAAACGCATCCAGTTACACTTTTCCATAAGTGCTGTTGTGTTCTTCTGAATGAGGTTTTATGAAGAGCTAAGGATGGATGTGCTTCATTTTGGGATTTAAGAGCCTCGATGTACTTGCTGTTAAATTTTGTGTGCCAAACATGGTTGGTTTGAGGACGGATTAATACTTAGTGGTAAATGGTTGCTAAGATGACTTTAAGCATTGATGCCAAGTTTGCATTTTTGTTGCTCGATTTGGCAACTTTTCAGACTACTGTAACAACTTTTTTTTCCAAAAAGCACCAAGCAACAAATTTATCTACTTTTAAAATGTATTTGGAAACTTTTAGCAACTTCTCAAAAGTGCCTGAAATGATGAAACACACATTTTTCCTCTAAATGACAGAAAATGATTTTCTGTCAGTCAGAAAAACACACGGTCTGTCTGTCTAGTTGTAAAAGTCAGTGTTGCCAATTTAGCCACTTTGTTGGTATATGTTTGTTCAGACCCCTGTAGAGACTCTTTTTTTTTTTTTTTTTTTTTATCAACAACTGACTAGCTGGTGATGTCAGCATGTCAATTGCCTCCATATATGGGCCAAGTTTGAAGTAAACTGAAACAAAATTTTTTTTTTTTTAGACATTTGAAATTTTGCCCATTATAAGTAAATGGGAGGAAAAGAAAAAAAAAAAAAAATCATAAAAAATTTTGACCTTTGACCTACTTTTCCCAAAATGTAAGGACATCTATTCTGGGTCACTGGCAATCTACAAACCCACTTTGGTATGAATTCAACCAATGTTTTGCTGCTAGAGTGTTAACAAAGAAACAAAGAAACCAAACCTCCCCTTTTTTTTTCTTGGGGGGCGGGGGGGTGCTGGGGTAATAAATAACTAACCAAATTAACTCTTCCACAGTGTCTTTTTCAGATCACTGTAGCTGGTCCCCAAGGAAAGAGTATAGTTAATTTGTAGTTCAAAACATATTTAGTTCATTCCAGTTACATGCACATTTACAATTATGCAAATTAGGTAATGTCATTCTAGTGACTTTTAAGACAGACAAGAGCTACTTTCCTTACCGACGGTTTGGAAACAGTGACCATAACTTCTAAATCTTCCAAAAAGTTGATCCGAAACCATCCCAGACCAGCCCTTTTCCACTCTCACAGGTACACGCTGACTGTAACAAAGTGCTGATGTATAAACAGATCTTTTCAGATGAGGAAATTGAACCTACTCCAGCTGCTCCTGCATTCATTGGCCTCTCAATAAACTAGCACTGGGTGGGAGGCTGCCCTCAGTGGGACTGAATGAGTAGAGCTCCACCTTAGCTTTCCAAAAAACACTACCTTTTTCTGTCCTTGATAGATCGAAGTGGAACTTAAATGCACTGCAACAAGGTTTAAAGTTTACAGTGTTTTAGGTCTACAGAGCACAAGATTTAAAGAACCACTCCACTAATTTAACACAAGGTTAGTGTACTCACTGGGGTTACTGCTGTGATGGTTCTGCGATGATAAGGTGATGTTATCCAGAATGCCTCAGCTAGACATGTTTATTATCTAATGTTTATACAAGTCTTAGGTTTACATTACACACTGGCTGTTTCAGCAGGAATGGGGTGGTTACAAGGTGATGCTGGCTGCTTTATGATGAATTAAGGGGCATGGGTGGATGATGTGACCAAAAATGTCATATAGATATTAATAATTATCAAAATAAATGTTAAAGCGTTTTTTTTCTTAAGTTTATAGGCTTGTTTTTATAGTGAGTGGAAGTTGAAGACATCAGACAGTTATTTGTGGTTTTAAGTTATTCATAAAATACAAAAAGGAACAGAAGTCATAAAGGGTGCAGCAGGACAAAAACAACACATTAGATACAGAATGACCAAATAATGCAATAAACAGTTGTGGTTAAACAAAACACAACATGAGGAAGTGAACAGTTAAGATGATAAAACGTGGCAAAATGAGTGTATGTGTCACTAGTGTCCATAAATAGTTGGAACATGTACTGGGACATGTCCAACAAGCCCAACCGTACGTACTGCAGAGTCACTTGTGGTTTGCGTGGAACTGAAAATAATGTGAATGTACAGGGTGTCCCAAAAAATTTGACATAATTTCTCTTGACCGTGTAGTCACTCCGATGTCAATTGTTTTGGGACACCCAGTATTTTAAGTCAGACATGACTTTACAACAGCACTCTGCCCATTCTGTTGATTTTAGTCCTAAAAGACTCTTAAGAATCACTGTAAACAGACTTAAAAAGATCTGCTAGCTTAGCCACAGTAATAGCAATGATGATAATCAATCAATCAATCAATCAGTCAAATCAAATTTTATTTATATAGCGCTAAATCAACACAACACCAAAGTTATCTCATGATACTTTACATATAGAGCTGGTGGAAACCAGACTCTCAAGCCAATTTTTCAGAAACCCAGCAGAATCCTCCAGGAGCAAACACTTGGTGACAGTGGTCAGGAAAAACTTCCTTTTGACAGGCAGAAACCTCAAGCAGAGCTCGACTCTGGAGGATGGTCGTCTGCCTTGACTAGGTGGGGTTAAAGAGAGAGGGTAAAGGAAGAGAGAGAGAGAAAATCTGGAACATACCAATAAACTAGTCTTACTTTCACATAAATTCAAATTAAGGGATCTGGTGGAATTAAAAACAGCACAAGTACACACCTGATCAGCATTTTAGGACCAGTTGAAAAACTGCATTAATTTACAGTTTTGTACTTTTGGATCTCAAGAAGGTTCTAAGTAGAGTTTCAAAATGCAAAAAGAAGAAATGAGAGTGAGACAAAAAAAAAAACGAGTAAGCAATTTATTGAAAACAACAATAAAACTGAACTAGAACTGCGAGCAGTTATGAACGGGGGCCAAGCCTCCCCGCCCACTCAGACCCCAGGCCCCACAGAGCCCACGGAAGTCGTCCCCGAAGGACGTGGGTCTGGGGCCGAGCTGGTGGAGGCTGGGCCCCGTTCATAAGGGTTTACAGTTGGAGTTAGTATTCCACCGTCTGAGCCGCTGTATTCACTGGAATGGGACAAATGCACCAGTAGAGTGGAAGGAGGAATGTGTGGGACTGGGATTAGTTGGAATAGATTACACTCACGTTGACCAATCATTACTAAACTTTACAGCTGGTCTAAGGAGTGACCTCACATCATACTCACCAAATATCATAGAAATCTGTAAAGGAGTTTCAGAGAAAAAAAAATCACATATTTACAGCGCCCATTAGAGGCTAACATTCATCAAATTCAGCTCATACCCTCACAGTGACATGTCAACCAAGTATCTACTGGTCTCAGGAGTCACCCCACATCATACTTACATAATTCATTAGAAAACCGGTTTAGCCGTTTAAGAAATATAAATTTCTCATGTTTGCAGCACTCACTACAGGCCAACATTCACAAAATTCTGCTCATACCCTCAAAGACAGATGAGAACCAAAGATCTAAGATCTGGTGTTGATAGCATTTATTTTGACCGAGATATGTAATAGTTAACATTTTTTTAGCTAGCTAAAGAAATGTATTCATTTATAATTGTGGCATGTTTCGACTGAACGAAATTCTTTTGATAACTTCGTAACATGTCTATGACAAGAGCGTAAATGCCAAGATTCACACAGATCAGATAAAATCCCAAGTAGGAGTTTCAAAAATAGGTTTTCCAGTTTTCGCAGTTTTGCCGGAAAAAAAGTCATCCCACAAATCTGCCTGACCATGCCTACATGATTCAACCCTATTCAGGAAATCTGAGGATATGAGGTTTTTTAATATGTGACATACAGTGTGGGAGTTATAGACCAAAATGCATTGTCTTTGGTTCTATCGCCCCCTGTTGGTGGACATATATAATTGTTTGCGTCTCAGTTCCGTGCAGGGGTCTGGACCAACCCTCCAAATGTCAGCGCTCTACCATGTACGCTTTAGGCTGCAGGAACAGTTGGAGCCGGATTCCTTGCATTCACTGGAATGGGACCAATGCATGAGGAATGCAAAAGGAGGAATGTGTGGGACTGGGATTTGTTGTAATAAATTACACCCACGTTGACCAATCATTACCAAACTTTACAGCTGGTCTCAGGAGTGACCCCACATCATACTCACCAAATTTTGTATGAATCAGGACCAACTTTTTTGTGACTTGATATTTCTCTGTTTATAGCGCCCCCTATTTTCCGATTTGTACCAAATTTGGCACAGAGCCTCTGGTTGATCTTTAAAACAAGTAACTAAAGTTTGATGTGGATAGCATTTTTTTGAGAAAGATATGCAACAATGTGTTTTTTAGCTAGCAAAAAAATTTGTTCGTTTATAACTAGCACATTTTTTACAGCAGCAAGCTGATTGTGATAACTTTAGATCAGAAGCCTCTGAAGATTGTCTGTGCAAAGTTTGAAGACAATGGGGCTTAAACCCTAGTAGGAGTTCGAAAAAGTATGTTTTCAATATCTAGCAACTTAGAAAGAAAAATGTGCAGTGGAAGTGGGCGTGGCCTATGTCAAAAGACTCATCTCTATCCAAGGAATACAAAGATGTAAAGTTTATGAATGTGTCATTCAAAATGTGGAAGTTAGAGGCAAAAACGCATATTTGTCTGTTATAGCGCCACCTAGTGGCGTACATCCACAGTTTTTGCTCTGGTAGATCTGTGTCCTATTCTATAGGGTCCATAGAAATTTCACAGCCCTCAGCAGAACAGTTCAGCTGTAGGAAATGTTTGTTGTTTAAGTTGTAATAGGCCACGCCCACATTGTTCAGCCACACCCACCTTCAAGATCTGGCCTCAGGATAGGCCCTCCATCATACCCACCAAATTTTGTAGAAATCGGTGCAGCCGTTTCAGAGATATAAATTTTCCATATTTGCAGCGCCCCCTAGTGGCCAAAATCCACCAAATTCGGCTCATACCCTCAGAGTCACATGAGAACCAAGGATCTAAGATCTGGATTTGATAGCATTTATTTTGACCGAGATATGTAAGAGTAAGCATTTTTTTAGCTAGCTACAGAAATTTGTTATTTAATTAAATGCGCATTCTTCGACCAAAGAAAATTCTTGTAATAACTTTAGATCAGGCGCATGAGACGAGTGTATGTGCCAAAATTCACGCAGATCGGACAAACTCCCAAGTCGGAGTTCGAAAAAGAAGGTTTTCCAGTTTTCGCGATTTTACGGGGAAAAAAGTCATGGCGGAAATGGGCGTGGCTAAGCTCACGTGATTCAGTCCTATTCAGGGAATCTGAGGATGTAAGGTTTTTGAATGTGCGACATACGGTGTGAGAGTTATAGACCAAAACGCGTTATCCTTGATTATAGCGCCCCCTACTGGTGAATATATGCGCATTTTTGCGTCTGAGGTCCCTGCAGGGGTCTGGACCAACCCTCCAAATTGCACCTCGTACCATGTACGGTTTAGGCTGCAGTAACAGTTTTATCAACGGAAGAATAAAAAGAATAATAATAATAACTAGAACTGCGAGCAGTTATGAACGGGGGCCAAGCCTCCCCGCCCACTCGGACCCCAGGCCCCACAGAGCCCACGGAAGTCGTCCCCGAAGGACGTGGGTCTGGGGCCGAGCTGGTGGAGGCTGGGCCCCGTTCATAAGGGTTTACAGTTGGAGTTAGTATTCCACCGTCTGAGCCGCTGTATTCACTGGAATGGGACAAATGCACCAGTAGAGTGTAAGGAGGAATGTGTGGGACTGGGATTAGTTGGAATAGATTACACTCACGTTGACCAATCATTACTGAACTTTACAGCTGGTCTCAGGAGTGACCCTACATCATACTCACCAAATTACATAGAAATCTTTAAAGGAGTTTAAGAGAAAAAAAAAATCACATATTTACAGCGCCCATTAGAGGCTAACATTCATCAAATTCAGCTCATACCCTCACAGTGACATATCAACCAAGTACCTACTGGTCTCAGGAGTCACCCCACATCATACTTACATAATTCATTAGAAAACCGGTTTAGCCGTTTAAGAAATATAAATTTCTCATGTTTGCAGCACTCACTAGAGACCAACATTCACAAAATTCTGCTCATACCCTCAAAGAGATATGTAATAGTTAACATTTTTTTAGCTAGCTAAAGAAATGTATTCATTATAATTGTCGCATGTTTCGACCGAAAAAATTCCTTTTGATAACTTAGTATCATGTCTATGAGAAGAGTGTACATGCCAAGATTCACACAGATCAGATAAAATCTCAAGTAGGAGTTTCAAAAATAGGTTTTCCAGTTTTCGCAGTTTTGCCGGAAAAAAAGTCATCCCACAAATCTGCCTGACCACGCCTACATGATTCAACCCTATTCAGGAAATCTGAGGATATGAGGTTTTTTCATATGTGACATACAGTGTGGGAGTTATAGACCAAAATACATTGTCTTTGGTTCTATCGCCCCCTGTTGGTGGACATATATAATTGTTTGCGTCTCAGTTCCGTGCAGGGGTCTGGACCAACCCTCCAAATGTCAGCGCTCTACCATGTACGCTTTAGGCTGCAGGAACAGTTGGAGCCGGATTCCCTGCATTCACTGGAATGGGACCAATGCATTAGGAATGCAAAAGGAGGAATGTGTGGGACTGGGATTTGTTGTAACAAATTACACCCACGTTGACCAATCATTACCAAACTTTACAGCTGGTCTCAGGAGTGACCCCACATCATACTCACCAAATTTTGTGTGAATCGGACCAACTTTTTTGTGACTTGATATTTCTCTGTTTATAGCGCCCCCTATTTTCCGATTTGTACCAAATTTGGCACAGAGCCTCTGGATGATCTCTAAAAGAAGTAACTTAAGTTTGATGATGATAGCATTTTTTTTGAGAAAGATATGCAACAATATGTGTTTTTTAGCTAGCAAAAAAATTTGTTCGTTTATAACTAGCACATTTTTTACAGCAGCAAGCTGATTGTGATAACTTTAGATCAGAAGCCTCTGAAGATTGTCTGTGCAAAGTTTGAAGCCAATGGGGCTTAAACCCTAGTAGGAGTTCGAAAAAGTATGTTTTCAATATATAGCGACTTAGAAAGAAAAATATGCAGTGGAAGTGGGCGTGGCCTATGTCAAAAGACTCATCTCTATCCAAGGAATACAAAGATGTAAAGTTTATGAATGTGTCATTCAAAATTTGGAAGTTATAGGAAAAAACGCGTATTTGTCCGTTATAGCGCCACCTAGTGGAGTACATCCACAGTTTTTGCTCTGGTAGATCTGTGTCCTATTCTATAGGGTCCATAGAAATTTCACAGCCCTCAGCAGAACAGTTCACCTGTAGGAAATGTTTGTTGTTTAAGTTGAAATAAGCCACGCCCACATTGTTCAGCCACACCCACCTTCAAGATATGGCCTCAGGACGGGCCCTCCATCATACCCACCAAATTTTGTAGAAATCGGTCAAGCCGTTTAGGAGATATAAATTTTTTATATTTGCAGCGCCCCCTAGTGTCCAACATTCGCCAAATTCAGCTTATACCCTCAGACTCACATGAGAACAGAGGATCTAAGATCTGGTGTTGATAGCTTTTACTTGGACCGAGATATGTAAGAGTTAGCATTTTTTTAGCTAGCTACAGAAATTTGTTCGTTAATTATTTACGTATTTTTCAACCAAACAAAATTATTGTAATAACTTTGAATCAGGTCCATGAGAGGAGTGTATGTGCCAAAATTCACGCAGATCGGACAAAGTCCCAAGTCGGAGTTCGAAAAAGTAGGTTTTCCAGTTTTCGCGATTTTACGGGGAAAAAAGTCATGGCGGAAATGGGCGTGGCCTAGCTCACGTGATTTAGTACTATTCAGGGAATCCGAGGATATAAGGTTTTTGAATGTGCGACATACGGTGTGGGAGTTATAGACCAAAGCGCGTTATCTTTGATTATAGCGCCCCCTACTGGTGAATATATGTGCATTTTTGCGTCTGAGGTCCCGGCAGGGGTCTGGACCAACCCTCCAAATTGCACCACCGTACCATGTACGGTTTAGGCTGCAGTAACAGTTTTATCAACGGAAGAATAAAAAGAATAATAATAATATTGAAGAATAAAAATCCGTACAAAAACAATAGGGTTCCACAGCACCGCTGGAACTGTGGAACGCGTATGCTGGCATACGCGTCCCCCAGTCCCCGCGGGCTTGGCCCCCTAATTAGTCTGTTCATCAGCTGATCAGAAGTTTAAGACCCCAGCTTTTAAAAGCCAGAATCTATGCAAAAATGTGGATTCAATGTCATTGTCTGTCAGGTATTCATGCTGTCATGACCTCCTGATGGCAAAGGCAAAAAAGCTTTCTCTCTTTGAATGTGGTCGGATTGTTGAGCTGCATAAGTGAGGCCTCAAATCATCACTGACTGTGGAAACTTCACACTGGACTTCAAGCAACATGGATTCTTTGCCTCTCCACTCTTCCTCCAGACTCTGGGACCTTGATTTCCAAATGACATGCAAAATTTACTTTCATTTGAAAAGAGGACTTTGGACTTTCCACAGTCAGTGATGATTTGGTCTGCCATGGCATCTGCTGGTGTTGGTCCACTGTGTTTTCTGAAGTCCACAGTCAACACACCCATCTACCAGGACATTTTAGAACAGTTCATGCTTCCTTCTTCCTTTATGGAGATGTTGATTTCATTTTCCAGCAGGACTTGGCACCTGCCCACACTGTCTAGGGTACCAAAAGCTGGTTCAGTGACCATGGTGTTACTGTGCTTGGTTGACCAGCGAACTCGCCTGTCCATAGAGTATCTATGGGGTATTGTCAAGAGGAAGATGACAGACACCAGATCCAACAATGCAGATGACCTGAAGGCTGCAATCAAAGCAACCCGGGCTTCCGTTCCACCTGAGCAGGTCCACAGGCTGATCACCTCCATGCCACGCCACATTGATGCAGTAATTCATGTAAAAGGAAGCCCAACCAAGTATTACAAGAGTACATAGAAATGAATATACCTTTTGGAAGCCTGATATTTCTGTTTAAAATGTCCTTTTTTAATTGATTTTATGCAATATTCAAATTTTCTGAGGCACTGAATTTTGGGTTTTCATTATCTGGAAGCCATATTCATCAAAATTTCAAGAAATAAAGCTTGAAGTATTTCACTCTATGTCTAATGAGTCAATATAACATATGGGCTTCACTTTCTAAAATGAGTGACAAAAAATATTGAACTTTTTCATGATATTCTAATTTTTTGAGATGTACCTGTAAGTTCGGCTACTTCCTACTCCATTTCGGAAATAAAGTGTTGTTAAAGAGCCACAGTGAAATAGTTGTACATTGTGTGACATTTTTTCCCTTTTTTTGGTTAACTTCTTACCTTCAATATTCCGGAGTGTTCCTTTTAAATTTGTAATTTCACTCTGCCTTTTGTTCACTTTTATATGCTATTCCTACTTATGTTCAAAATAAAGTTTATCATTATTATTATCATTATGCTACTGACCCACGATGAATGGCGAAGACATGACACCAGGGGTGAAAGGAGCTGCTGGAATGAATAGAACATCCTGTCTTCTCGTAGGTGGTTTATGCGTGTGCAACAGGATGTCGCTACGTCTTGTTCAGCTTAAACACCAGTAAGAGGAACTATGTCTCATGTAGCCTTCTACTGGATTACCTGTTTGTTCACTGCTGTATACTTACACATTTAGGTCTACTGTGGCTCAAGTGACAAGACAGTAATGACATAAAAGATGCAACAAGATGAAAACAACTTTCAGGACATGACAAGAGTTAACAACAAATAAGGTACACCACAATGAAAACGATGTAGTAAGAAAAAAATTAGTCCAAAGACAGGAAAAAAAAAACGGGAAAAAATTGAGCTAAATGCAAACAGGACAAAAGACACCATAAAAATGGTGGAGAATGACGAACAATGACACAAAAGACGCAACAAAGTCACAGCAAGACAGAAATGAAATGAAATGGGTTTGTGTTTTTATTCATTTTCACATTATGACAAACATTTCAGAAATGTAGTTGTAAGACTTTCAGGGTAATTGTAATATAAACATCCATTTTCAGTATAAAAATTGAGTAAGAGATTTGGTAAGTGAAAATACGAACAAAATAAACCCATAAAACAAAAAAAAAAGAGGGAATTTTTTTTATTATATGTGTTGCACAACAAACTAGTATCACGTAAAACATGTATTTGGTTTACCCGATACTTGCAGGTGAACCAAAATATTAATTTTGGAGTGTAGTTTCAGTGCAGAAAATTGTGCTTATTTTCATTTTGAATCATGACGTTATTATGTAAGTGAGGTTTTTTTTTTTTTTTTTGGTGGTTAATAACACATTTTTGTGTGGTCTGACTCCCACATGTATTCTTGCTTGACGTGGACCTAAATGAGACATGTGACTGTGCCTTCTGTCTGTGCAGATCCATTGTATCACCTTTAAACTCTGTATCCGGCTTCCAGAGAACTGCTGGGTTACTGGGAATACACCGACAGAGCACATCAAAGTGAACCGTGAAAAGTGGGATTAGCTCAGTCTGATTACATAATGGAGTTTATACCTGGGCTAGGGAATACGTGTGCTGATGGCTCTGTCTATGCTCTATCCTTATTTTCTTTGGCATAATTTTTTACCAAAATGGCTTGTATTTCTGCTGCAAATGCTGAAATGTTTCTTTTCTTCCTCAGTATCTGTTCGTCGACTCCACCAACAACTACCTGTGGAACACCTTTGACTTCTGTAAGAGTGTCCAGGGCTTCTCGCTGCCCTTCAAACCCACCGACCTGCTGCTGCACAGCCGGCGGTCCAACCTGGTGCTTGGCTACGACAGTTCCCACCCCAACAAACAGGTAAACCCGACAAAACTGCACCTCATGTTCACTTCAGGGCCTTTATTTTTGGGCTGAAACAGCGATATTTCAACTAATTTCTAATATAAAGATGGAAAAATGTAATTGTTATTTACACTTTTTCCATTAATCATATATTCTAATTTTAAAGTGTGCGTAAGCCTACAGCTACCAAACCAGAGAAAGAATACAATGTATTGTGAAACTGCTGTAATAAAGCAGTCTCTTCTTGTTACAATGACATATAAACTTTTTGTGTTATGAAATTACATTGTACCACACAAAATAACTTTGTTATAAGTGTTTCATGTTGGAACAGCTGTATCAGATCTTTGTATGATGTTACGGATACATGAATGTAAGGTTGTATAAAGATGTTTTCATGTTAAAACAAGATGGTTTTCCCACTGAAACATGATTTTGATTGTTCTGATAATTCTCATGTTGTGACAAGATACAAGAAAACAAATGGTACCAAGCACAACAAACCCCGCCCCTCGCACATATTGTATCTTATTTTGGCATCGATCCAGCTGATGTCCTATGCTATGTCTATGCATGTGCTGATGTCAACATATCAGTTGCCTCTATATATGTGCCCAGTTTGAAGTAAGTTGAAACAAAATTTATGTTTTTATAGACCTTTGAAATTTTGCCCATTATAAGTAAGTGGGAGAAAAAAAAAAGATTTTGAATATTCAAAAAAACTTTTGAACTTTGACCTACTTTTCCCAAAATGTAAGGACATCAATTCTGGGTCACAGGCAATCTATAAACTCAATTTGGTATAAATTCACACAGTAGTTCAGCTTTTATAGACATTTGAAATTTTGCCCATTATATGTCAATGGGGAAAAATAAAGATTTTAAAAATTCTTAAAAAGTTTGAACTCTAACTTTTCCCAAAATGTAATGAGATCTATTCTGGGTCACTGGCCATCTATAGACCCAATTTGGTATGAATTCAACCAATAGTTTTGCAGCTAGAGAAAGAAAGAAAGAAAGAAAGAAAGAAAGAAAGGAAGGAAGGAAGGAAGGAAGAAAGAAAGAAGAAAGAAAGAAAGAAGAAAGAAAGAAAGAAAGAAAGAAAAGAAAGAAAGAAAGAAAGAAAGAAAGAAACTAATCCCCCCCCCTTCAGGGGCTGGGATAAGAACAAACAATATTTTGTGGGACAACATTGGTGTTGATTATGGCACACAATCACTGTGGCATAGTTTTAGATGATCAATACGATATCAATATATATATATATATAAATACTATATAGATGTAGTATTGATCACTTCTTTCTTGCAAATTTTTTTTATTCTACTTACTGTAACAGACAACAGTTTCACTTATATATATATATATATATATATATATATATATATATATATATATATATATATATATATATATATATATATATATATATATGTATGTATGTATGTGTGTGTATATATATATATATATATATATATATATATATATATGTATGTATGTATGTATATATATATACATACATACATACATACATACATACACACACACACACACAGTACATTTTTTCATCAGTCTAAATAGATAGATACTTTTTTTTATCCCGAGGGAAAGTCTGGACTTATCAGATCACATGACCTTTTCCATTGAAACACAGTCCAGTCTTTATGCTCTCTATCAAACTGATGGTTTTTAAATAAATGAGAAGCTCCTCAATGCATCAGGAGAGATTAAACAACTTGTTGTCCAAAAGAAAGGTTACTTTTTTGCCCAAGCAGTTTTTTTGATGTTATAATAACATGCAAGCTTCACACTCCTGCACTAAACTATTTATCTTGTATAATGTAAAACATCATGTAATGTCATAACTTCACAAAAATTATGTCATGGTGTAACATACTTTGATTTGTATGTTGTTATTGTGTGAACATATCTTTATATTATCTTAATATACTGTATCATAAGGATATCTTGTGATAACCATCCTGCAAAAAATGCGACAAATACACAATAAATACAGTACACAATACATTTGCACCTCTTACTCTGCTGTGCGCTGATACCGAATTTCACGAGATCAACAAAAGCTGCAGCCAAGCTTTTTAGGATTTTTTTGTACAAAGCGTTTTGGTTTCTTCATCTTGATTTCAAGCACAATAGCAGCAAACAGCTCTCCAGTGTTCTCTTTGTCACATGTGTAAGAGCCAAAACGAAAGAAGGAGCATGACCTACATTTTTACAGAGCACCATCCCCCTCTTCTTCTTCATCGTTCCTTCTCTTTCTTCTTCCTCTCCCCCTCCTGATCTCTCCTTACACTCTCTTTCTCTTCTCTGTTCTGCCTCTGTAGCTGTGGAAATCAGACGACTTTGGGGAGACGTGGGTGTTGATCCAAGAGCACGTGAAGACCTACTTTTGGTAAGACGACCACTGTCCCACGACGGCTTACGATAAGCACAGCAAGCACTTGAAGTGTATATATACTGCAAGTCACAAATGTCCCAAACTGTGTGCTGCAGGCTTTTAGAAAATTTAAAGAAGTAGGCACGACCAGAAAAAACATTTCACATCAGCATTTTAGTAATATAATTATAGCTGTGGGGAGACCATATTAGGATCAATAACGGTAGTGAAGTAGCAGCTGCATATTTAAAGAATAAGGGCTTTGACTTGTATTTACTCAGCATGCTGTCTTCACATGGCACGTAGTAGTGACTCTATTAATTTCTTTGCACTTAGTAAAAACTTGACCTGCAGAGAGCGCTTCAGAAAGCACACATGAATGGTCTAAAGAGCAACAAAAATTCACTGGGGATCCTAAGCACATGGACACACAGTATAGAAGAGATAAAAATCAATTTACTCTTGATTCCTCTGCAGAATATGAACCGCAATGCCCCAGGTTCATGAAAAAAATTCTTGAACTTGAAAGAAATAATGTTTGGATTCTTAAGAGTCTGCTTTTGTGTGTAGGTTATTTAAAAGCACACATCTGTGTATGGTAGTAGTACTAGTAATTTATTTTATTTAACAGAACATGATATACTGTATACATACATAATGTTTGGATTTCTATATTAAACATGGGCGACAAGGAGTAGGCTGAAGCAACAGCTTATTTATGCCTATCCTATTTACAAAAAGGAAAGTTGCAGAAACAAAACAAGATAAAAAGATGTTGCAGTTTTGAACAATAATATAAATAAATAAATAATACAATCTGAGCAAAATCTTAGACTTATACTGATAATTGGCTTAGTTTATCCTAATATTTTGTGTTCATTGAATACCTTAGTTTTAAACATCCTTTTAAATGTAGTGACTGATGTGCATGTTTTTAATTCTTTATCAAGGTTATGCTATAATTTTACTCCAGTTACAGATATACATTTGCCTTTTGTGTTGGTCCTTGTCTTTGATTTCTTGAACATACAGGTCCCCTTAAGGTTGTACTGGGACTCTCTGACTAAGAACAGCTCCTGTATACAGGGTGGAAGTAGGTTGTTGTGTGCCTTATAGATGAATACAGCAGTGTGGAGGTTAACCAGATCTTCTAATTTCAGAATATGTGTACTGATGAAAAATGGATTGGTGCAAAGTAATCCTTCTGATGTAATGGCTTTCTTTTGCAGGGTGAATATTGGTTTGATGATTGTTTTGTATGTGTTTCCCCATACTTCTACACAATATGTTAAGTATGGAAGTATGAGGGAGCATTAGTGTATACAGTGAGCACTTACTGCACATTATGTACAGTGAGTTTTTGTTCAATGTATACTTAATTTTATGTAGTATTGCAATGGTTTTTGAGACTTTTGTTTTCATATTATCTACATGTGGTTTCCAGCTGACTTTATTGTGTATAATAATTCCCAAGAATTTATGGTCTTTTTAGAAACTAACAGACTAATACAATTTCTTCTACAATACATCTGCAATGACTAGGAACACTTTTCCATTAAAGGAGTGAAAAGGAATTGAAA
This sequence comes from Sphaeramia orbicularis, assembly GCF_902148855.1. Taxonomy (NCBI): domain Eukaryota; kingdom Metazoa; phylum Chordata; class Actinopteri; order Kurtiformes; family Apogonidae; genus Sphaeramia; species Sphaeramia orbicularis. Next base: position 4,027,358 of record NC_043969.1, on the reverse strand, counting down.
TAATTCCTGGGAAAATATACCATCAAAATGTGGGCGTCAGAGCGCGGAAGTCAGAAGTGAATAAAGTTGTTGGAGTAGAGCAAGGAAGCATAATCTTAATAGAAGTCTTCATTTATTAATATAAAAAGAAATGCTAAAACGTGTGTCTGGCTAAGTTAGTATGGAAACAACCTGTAAATATTATTAGTGATGTAACCTCATAAGTGTATCAGACTGTAATTATTTGTTATCTATGCCTTGTTTATATGAAGAACCAACATCCACGGAGCTCTGGCATGGCTCATTTATTCTCTCAGACCAGTTAAAGTAAATAAACCAGTTCATTTTGTTTCGTTTTTTCTGCAGTTCCTCACGTGATTATTCGCCCAGTGTGAAGGGAGCAATGGCTCGGTCTTGTTTACATTGGGACAGACTGTGTTTGTCTTTAGGGAGGGGTGAATCAGTGGCTGTAACAGAACCAGATCAGTCCCCAGGGGTGAAATGGTTTGTGTTTACTTTCACTGTGTCAGTCTTTTCCTGTATGAGTGTGTTTGTGGGGGTGGACTGAGAAGACCCTCGTTCTCAACCTGTTGGTAATGCACTGCTGCAATAGGGTTTTGACGTCAGTTCAGCATGTCAGGGCTTTTAAAGGGTTTATTACATATTTGCTACTCTTCACCTGGTTGTTAGATGTGGGATTGATAAATAGATGAATAATTTTTTGTGGATCTTTCATGACCACTGGCCCCAGACTCAAAACATTTCATTGCTCTATCTCACAGTTTGCTTTGCAGGTGAAGTGTGAGCTGGATGGAGAAAAAAAAGATTTCAAGATGGGATTTATGTTGATGATTTGAACATTTTCACTCAGTATGGATAGGTTTAGCAGCTTATCACACAGTGGCAATAAATGAAGGACTGGCAAATTGCCACATGTTGGTCCATTTTGTGTTTGGTGAGTAAATCTCTGACAGCTGTTTGACTACATGGACAGGTAAATGTAAAAAAAGAAAGTACTCATTGTGGAAAAACTACAATGAGATTCATTTGCAGATGCACCGATTCTGTCTATCATGCTGTCTGCAATTTAGATCCACTGAAACAAGAGCAGTAACTGCATGGTGCCTTCAGGTGCCTCTGGGAAAACATATACTCGTTACTGCTAAGGTTGTTAAAAGCGAAGAGTTTTTCCTTGTGACATGGTTCATGTGATCACGGAAAAATTATACTATTTAAAAACTGAACACATAAACTCCACAGTTTGGATATCAGAGTGTCTTAAATAAAAGTTTGTGAAGTTCAGAAAGGTGGATTTCATTTGGAGTACAATTTTTTTTTTTTTTTGTAAGTTAAGTTTTTTTAATAGAAATCTTTTTATTGGAGATTTTGGTACCTAAATATACAAAAACTTTCACAACCACATAGTGCAGTGTCTGACTTGGCACAAAATCAATGAATGGTTGCCATATCATGCAGAACAGGGGTGACCAACCCTGGTCCTCAAGATCTACTATCCTGCATGTTTTAGATGTTTCCCTCTTCCAGCACACCTGACGGTCGTTATCAGGCTTCTGCAGAGCTTGATGATAGGCTTATCATTTTAATCAGGTGTGTTGGAAGAGAGATACATCTAAAACATGCAGGATAGTAGATCTTACGGACCAGGGTTGATGACCCCTGATGTAGAACATGCCCACATTTTTTTCAGTGAGAAGTTAATCTGTCCTTTTTGGAAATGTGTCATCACACCTTTGTGTAAACAGGGTCACAAACATGTCAAAGTGCACTGTTAGTTTAATTGGGTTCAGTCATTTTTGTACTAAGTGAAGTGAGAACTGGATTGGGGTTAAGTTGTTATCTTAAATAGAGGTGGACCGATTATCGGCCGGGCCGATTATCGGCGCCGATATTTGGAAATTTGACATATATCGGTATCGGCCTTTTTTTAATCCGATGGGCCGATATTGAGAAATCAATTTAAAACTGGGTTATTTCGGCTCAGATGCAGCCGCGCCTCCCTCTCTCTCTCGCTCTCTCTCTCTCTCTCTCTCTCTCTCTCTCTCTCTCCTGCACTGTCCACTCTGCGCCCTCTGATTGGTTGACGTGGAAGCTGTCCTCACACACACAGACTGGGACTGACTTGGGATGAGACTGCGTCCTATACATTTTCTCCATTACTAATACATAGAGCGTTTAGAGCCAGACTGATGAACTAATGTTCTGGTAAAAGCTCATCAGACTCCACCTCAGCGTGCTTCCCTAAAACAAGTGAACTGAGTTTTTTAGGCGCTCTCTCTTAATCCCACACACATGCTTTTCTATCACAGACTGTTTCCATCTCCATATTATCAGCAGTCTAATTCTCAGACATGTCAGGAGGTAATCTGAGTTAGCAGAGCTGCCGCTAATGTTTACTCTGCTCTGACGTTCTTCTGAAACATTAGTAGTAGTTGTGAGATGTAGAGCACAGGGATGTTTAGTACAGTTTCAGAAGAGTTTTCTGCGTTTACCTTTGACACGTGTTCTCTCTCTGGAGCTTCTTGCACAAAAAACGTTGCTTCTCTGCGGTGTGTACTCCTTCCGCATCGAAATCTGACGCGGAAGGGTACCCCCTGCGTCAAATAGTGCCGCTCTGGGGCTCTGACTGCATGTGTCGATTTCTGACTATTTGGGATGAGACTGTGTTGGTATGTAATGTAATAGTGTGTGTTTGCGTTAGTCACATGAAGAACTCTACAACTCACAACTACTAATGTTGCTGTGAGCTTTCTAGTCCTATGATCTGAAAATTAAAGTGAAGATGAGGGAGTCAAATTCAGAAGTGATTTATCTGAACATGGTGGAACATTTTAAATCCAGTGTGTGCTCATTAAAGCCCTAAAGGCTGTTTGTGTTCTGTCAGGAGTTTAATGGCACTCATAGCAACTATTATACTTTTTATGTAGCTTTTGTCATATTAATAATTAATATTGTAGCAACATAGTTTTGAATGACTGGGTCCCTGCTATCGCATGGTAAAATATAAAAGTTAATAATGAAATCAACTTAAGGCTTCCCAAATGCTGTAATAAATGAAGCATGATGAGTTGAGCAGATGTCAGCATGTGGCCCAAGAGTTTACAAGAGTCTCCCTGTATTTTTGTTGTGTTTGAACTTAAAACAAAGATAAGTCATTATAGTTATATTTAAATTTTACTTTATTTACTGTGGAAAAATTTAAGGGAGCTATTTATTTAAGCTTTTATTCAACTTTATAAGAGATGCTTCTGAGTCTAGGAAATCCATGCACTTCTGGAGCTATTATTTTCTATTTGTTTGATTAAATAAACATGTTTTAGGCATTTAAACGAAGTTCAGTGTTTGCGTTATTCAAAATTTTTCACGCCGATTTTTACACTTTTACTGCAAATGAATATCGGCTCCAAATATAGGTATCGGCCCTGAAAAACCCATATCGGTCGATCTCTAATCTTAAACCTCAGACATGGTTTAAACTATTTTTGGACCAGTAGTATTGAAATATTATGGCAGTTCCAGAAAATGTAAACTAATGAAGCTGGTTTGTCCACAGTGTTCACAAGATGGATTTAAGTGTTTCTCTAGTTTGATTGAAATTCACATTTTAATACAGTATAAAAATTCTCAAGAGACCAAAATAGACAAGGTCGCTAAAGAAGTAGAAAGATTTTTAATAATCATGGGTTTTTCACCTGCCATGGCTTTTTGTTGCCATTATTTGACTTAATATAATGTATTTTTGTCTACTTTTGAATCTATACTATTGCAGCGCTTGGAAAATTAGCTTTAATATCTCAGTAGTAAATGAAGTGCATGTAAAGACAGTCATGAGTTAGATAATGAAAAAGGCTGCTCTTTAATTTCATATAGTAATTAACTAAAATACACTTGTGTTCATGGATTTAAAGGTTGTGAATGGTCAGCAAAATTATATTCGCAGTCCTTGAAAAGTCATTGACAGGCTGAAATCTTGTGTTTGAACTCTGTAATTTCCTTTTTTTTAATTTCCCCCTGGAGTTCGTGCAGAATACATTTGTGCCTAAAAGCACAAGTTGAAAGTGAAAATGACAACCTGCAATTCGAGTCACCTTGTAATTACTGGATAATTTGTTCATAAATAAAAGTGTTAATATGTAAACTTTGCTTTCAGCTTGTGCTTTGCCCTCATGAAGCTGATTAAGTGTTGTGATTTAGGGAACTGACAAATTGTCTTTGCATTATTTAGATTTTCCACTGCAGAGCGTCAGTCACTGCTGGGGAACTTGGTCACCTAGCTCGCTGCAGACTCCATTTGTATTACAAGTAGCATTCCCTTCGAACAAGGGAAAACATTGCTCTTGCTCTGAGTTAAAATACTTGATGTATAGTCTGCCGCTTTAACCCACTTTGACAAAGCTCATTGAAAGCTGTAGTGTAAAAGTAGCCTTTTCTTTAAAGCCCTCTGAGCTGCACTGTTGCTGTATCCCAGACAGTCAAATTGATGATGGCATCTCTCTTCTCTGTGCCAGACCATTCAGCATTCTCATCCCAATTCTTTAAATTGAAATGAAACAAGTCAGGGTGCTAGAATATGTTTAGGACTGACAGGGTAAGTAAAGGCAGCACTAAAGAACAACATCAGACCATCCTCTAGATCAGTGGTTCTTAACCTTGTTGGAGGTACTGAACCCCACCAGTTTCATATGCACATTCACCGAACCCTTCTTTATTAAAAAATAAAATATGATTTTTTTCAAATTCAAGACACAGGTATATGTTTTACTGGTGCACAAAATGAACCGTGCATTAACATCACTGTGTTCAAAGAACAAACCAATACAGTGCATGAACCCACAACAAATTACATACCTTTTCACAAAGACATGACCTTTTTTAATACTATCAAACTGAAATGGTTTTAATTTTTAACCTTATGTATTCCAATAATGAACTTATTGTATTTATGCTATTTATCATTTTTAACATTTTAACACACAGCCATCACCTAATTTCCATCAGGCTACAATAATAATGAATATTTACTGCAAATCGGTGTGACTGACAGCTTTAGCGTAATACGATTTCTCCATCCGTGGCAGTGCGTCGGTCGTCACGTGATTGTAACTGACCAGTGCGGTGACCGACAAATGTAAACAAACGCTACACATGGCTGCCTCCGTGGTTAACAGGAAGTAGCAAAAGTCATAACATCGATGTGGAAAATACTCAAATAATTCATCGTCAGACGAGTGGAAGAGATTATAAACACTTCCGGATGTGTTGTAGTGCTATAAGCAACAACAATACACCGCGTATATTGGATGTCAATCAGAGAAAGAGTCTCCGAAGCCGTTTGTTTACATACACAGACCTAGCCCGACACACACACCCGACTAATGAGTCGAGTGTGTGTCTTGACCTCCGCCGAACCCCTGAGACTGACTCACCGAACCCCTAGGGTTCGATCGAACCCAGGTTAAGAACCACTGTTCTAGATGTTAACTTGTTGATAAATGACCAACTCAAATGACTAAATATCCCCACAGCCTTTCTCTGTGTCTCCTTAAATGACTTCAAGATGGAAGTCAGGCAGGTCATCTGTGTGTTGTTTACCTGCACACACCCCGATACACACCTCACGTGGGTCCTCTTCATGTACTTATTTGATTAAGAAGAACCTGATCTGAAAGTGACACAAAAGAAACTAAGCAGCTGCTATCTGATAACCAGCTCTTTCTCATACTTACCAAACAAAGCAGAGAAAAGCATGTTTATCTGGCAGTGTCAGACAGTTATGTAATTTGTAGTTGGCATGAAATTTTGATTAACCCTTTCACGCATAGTGGTCACTACAGTGGACAGTTACTCTACAGCTGTTCTCTTGTATATTCATAGGTTTTGTTGTTTTAGTTCCATATCAGCTGACACAGTGGACACTTATGCACCATCCCATACACTGTAATTCATGTAATTACTGTAACTTTGCTGTTTTTGATAAACCTGATCTGCACTAACATGTTTGAGTGTAAATCAATTGCTTGTTTTTAGTGCATGGACTATGTGCCAGTATTGTTTTATTCTATTGACTGTCTTTTACTCCTTTCCTGTTTCATTATGTACAGCACTTTGGGACAGGAGTGTCTGTTTTTAAGTGTACTATATAAATAAACCTTGACCTTGTTATTGTTATTAGACTGTAATTATAACAGTTTTTTTTTTTTTTTTTTTTTTTAACATATCTCCATGAAGTGAGTAATGACTCGTATTAGTGTCTGTGAAAATGTGAGATAACATCAGATGAGCAGCATTAAAAGTGATTTTCTTTCATAGATTTCCACACAGTATATCAGTAAATGCATGTTTCTTTGCTTCAAAAATGAAACGCATGGTGTCCAGCCGAGTGCACATTTTTGCAAGTCATTGAAAAATGAAATATAAACAATAAAATTAAGAATAAGGAAAAGAAATAAGAAAAATAAAATAACAATAATAATAATAATTATAAATAAATAAATAAATAAATAAATAAATAAATAAATAAATAAATAAATAATTCAATCACATTGTTTTTTTTCATGCCTAAAGAGGAATAAAACACTTGGGGGGAAAAAAATCTTAATTAAGGCGCTCATAATTCACACATGAAAAAGTTAAAACCTTCACTGATTGCACGTGACGGGCGTGGCTGAGTACTGGGCTACATGTGTTTTTCATGATGCAGTCAGTAAACATTTGCTGTATGCTGACAGTGGGTGCATCATGAGTGATCCTTTGTGACCCCTTCACATCCCCTACTCTATGTGCAAATGAACAAGCTCACAATTTCTTAAACAACAGCAAGTTTAACAGGATGGTCTAAAGCAGGGGTCTCAAACTCATATTCTTTCAGGGGCCACATTCAGCCTGATTTGATCTCAACCTATAAATAATGACAACTGCATATTTTCTTCTCGGTTTGATGTGAAACAAATTATATTATACTATGCCCATAAATAATGACAACTTCAAATTTTTGTCTTTGTTTTAGTGCAAACAAACCCCATTAAATTATGAAAATACTTACTTTTGTAAACTATCCAAACAAAAAAGATGTGAATAACCTGAAAAAAACAGAAATTTCTTATGAAAAATAAGTGCAATTTTAACAATATTGTGCCTCAACTTATCATTTATACATCTGCATTATGGATTGAATCTACAAAGACACCAAACACTTAGTAACAGGCAGAAAATTGTTAAAATTGTGCTTAATTTTCTTTAGACATTTCAGGTTCATATTTGTTCAGGTTTTTCAAATTTTATTGTTACAGGATATTTTGTAAATGTAACTATTTTCATATTTTAATGTTATTTTTTGCTCTAAAACAAAGACAAAAATTTGAAGCTGTCATTATTTATAGGCATAGTGTAATAATATTTTAGCAGAGGAGAAAATATGGAGTCATTTTTTGTAGGTTATGATACTATTATTTGACTGTAGATCATATTGGTCTGTGTGTGGAACCTGAACTAAAATGAATTCGACAGTCTTGACTGTGGAATTTTTGCACTTTGCAAATTCATCCCATGGGCTGGATGGGAACATCTGGGGGGGTCGCATTTAGCCTCCAGGCTGCATGTTTGAGACCCCTGAACTAAAGCTTCTTCGTCTGCACATCACAAATAAACCATCTGTCAGTATAATGAATGAGTAAAAGACTGTTTTGCTGCCGTTTCTCCACTAGTTAACCTCAAAGGAGTAGGGACATTTCAAGGACACCGACAGCTTCAAGGGTAGAATGTTTCATGCCTCACTGCATGAAGTGATGTGAAACGATCAACGCATCTTAGATGTCAGTATAACAACTCTGAACATTCCTTTTAGTTTATTGTTTCTCTTCATGATATACATTTACATGATGATTTATTTTTCAAGCATTTATTAAAAGTAATTTATGAATTCCAACTGGATTTTGTGAAATATGGATATTATATTGACTCACAGGAGGAAAAAACATGGCATAAGTGCACTCAAGCAGTAGTAGACCTATGAAACACTCATACTGAATTTGTTGGTGCAATTTTTTCAGACATTAAAACATATAAACAATGGGTACCATGATACATTTATGTTCTAAAGAAGGTGCTAAAAGAATGTTGCCAGTTCCCTCTGAATGCAGTGGGAGTAGGGCTGGATGATCTTATGGTTTTATATCATGATCTGTCTTAATCTGGCAAATAATTTCCTTTTCATAGGGGTTGTACAGATTGTGTCATTAAATAACTGTGCTGTCTGACCTTTCCTACTCAGTTGCTGTTTATTTAAATACTCACCCTGTAATTATTGTATTTTACAGAGTGTCACAAAGCTACCAAGGCCAGTGGCTTATGGTGCAGAGGCACTGCAAGGCTAACATCTAAGTTAAGTTCTGAAATGGAGATTCTTTAGTCACTTTATGCATTAAAGTTAATCTTTAGTTCTGTTTGTAATTACTGGACAGAGGAACTGGGATGTTACCCATTGGTTTCTGACATTTGGCTGACACTGTGATTTTTGGACCCAGAATTGGCCATATTTAGACGCAGTGGGCGAAACTATAGGAGCCTGAAGGGTCAGAGGTGACAACCACAACAGTTGAGCTATCTGTCAGGAAAAAATGTGTTTTATTAAATTAACCAAATTTCTGAAAATCTAATTTGGCAGGCAACAGAGATGTCATATAAAGCTTGTATAAAGCAGATATCAAAGCCTTCTGTTTTCCTGGAGATCTAATTAATGGAGGAAAAACTTATGGATAGACCACCAGATCCACCAGATTAGAGGGTCCAAATAAAAGGATGAGACAATAATATTGACTCAGTGAATTTAGAGAGAAGTTTATGCAAGTTTATAGGAGCTTTTTAGAACCCACTGGCCCAGGTCATTTTCCATTGGTTTTATCCCATGTTAACTTGCAGAGGTTGTGTAATGTACTGTTTTACTGGTTCTGAACAAAATTACAATTTCATGCTGTGATGAATTACTGTAGATCTGTGAGCTGCAGATCTGGCTTCTGGACTCTGATATTCAGTGTAATTTATACAGGTGCTTTAGTGTTACGTTAATGTGCAAATACATTTTTGGGTCATTATAAATTTCTAGCCAAATAAATTGGGCCACAGTCTAAGTAATTAATGGGAACACTGTTGTATCACAGATGTAGCCTATGTAGAATAAGGAACATGTGGACTAGTGTTGCAATAGTATTGCAGCAATATGTTCCAAAATGATGCGAAACTGCAGTTTCTTTTGAGATAACGGCAACAAATATAGTTTAAATCTTCAGAAACCCCAAGAAAACTTGTTATAGTTCAGTTGTAACCCACAGTTTAAAAGAGGTAAGAGGAAGGGATTGTACTTCACAACTTCATCATATGCTATTTTGGAGAAATCAACCCGCTGTACCTGTGAGTGATGGGACAACACTGTGTCCTTGTGGTATCCGGAGTGCATTCACGTCTTGTATTGTAGCTAACCACATGTGACTCCAGGTCTGAAAAGGGTCTACGTTGTTTGGGAGGTGTCAGTTATTTAGACCATTAAAGCCATTCAAGTGACGCTGAAGTTGAGGAGTTTAAATCGTGATATTAAGTGTCTATAATGATAGATGAAAGTAGGTAAACTGTCAGCAGTTAAAGCAGCACTACCAGTTGAGAACTGAGCAATAGCAACTGAAAGAATGGAAGTTTGAGTTGCACTGAAATTTGATAGTGTGTGATTAAAACTATTTACATTATAAATCACTTGCTACTGAAAATTGAAAGGGGTTGAGTTTTGTTTTGTGTTTGAGACTGGCTGTGACCCTAAAACAACTGGGTGTGTCCCCAGTGCACATTGTCACCTCAGTTATTCATAACATGGAGAAAAGAAAATTTTTATCAGCACAGCAACAACATAATGTGAATGGATGCCTTTGACCCACCACAGACCTCAGTTATTGCTTATTTGAAGCAAGGTAATGGAAGCTTGAAACCTTGAAAGAAAAAGTAATAGGATATTGACCAGTTGAGCAGTGAAATACACACTCTGATACAGTCCTGGATTTGACTACTGGAAGCAAGATGTCAGTAATTTTTTTACTCTTAATTCTTTCCTTCTGCTACTGTTACTTTATGTGTAACACGTAATTTAGTGGCTTCATCTTGTTTTTCCTCTTGTCATGTGGGCAAATTTGACAGCTGACAGGAGCTTTTGTAGTTGTCTTTGATTATTCTTCCCAGGCATCAATCAACTAAAGTTAAAGTTAACGCTGATAATGAACTTTGGACATTTTCAGTTGCTATAAACTGGTTTAACAGTGTATCACACTATAAATGCAACACTTGCAAAGTGTCACACACTTTGCCTCACTCGCAGATACATATTTGGACTAAAGTCCAAAGTGTTTCTTGGTTTAAATTACCGATAAAAAACATTTCAGTTCCTTTCTGCCATCCATGTCTGAGTTTGACACACAGAGAGGGATCAGGATGCTCCCAGTATGTATTATAAAATATGAAATCTCCACTACCAGTCAATTTGCAGCTGCTTACAGACTACATTTGGATATAGTGTGTATTTTCATTGTTTACACATTGTTCACACACACATCTGTATTCTGGTACCCTACTCTGGAAAGTCCTTTCTTTCAGGTTTTCGTCTGGCATGACTCACTACCCCCTCTAATGGACACATACATTGCTAATGGACACCTATGCCACGTTTCCACTACATGGAACTGGCTCAGCTCGGCTCAGCTTGACTCGACTCGGGCACTAGGTCCTATTCCTGGAGACCATTTCCATTACAAGATACTACCGACTTTACAGTACCTGGATGTCATAGTGATGCGGCGCATTACTTCCATGTGGTCTGCTCAGAGTAAGGATGGGAATTGAGAACCAGTTCTTTTTGAGAACCGGTTCTCAGTAGCTCGATTCCTTGGAATCATTTGCCTGCCTGCTCAACGATTCTGCTTATCGATTCCGCCTTCGTTGTGCATGCGTGATGACGTCACACGTACGCTGCATTGTTTTGGTCAGAACGTAGCTACCATGGCGTTGAGGCAGAAACTGTCTAACAAGACGACACCAGGTCCACTTACTTGGAACACTTGCAAAGCTTCCTTGTCTTCAAAAGAGTGGAATCCCTCCAATATCCTCAAACATTTGTCCACATCATGTGAATCATTTACAGGAATGTCATGAATTTGATTCACTACTTAGCAACGTTTTTGAATGTAGCGGCAGAGTGAACGCCGGGCCGGTTCCGGTGTGGGCAACAAACGTCGTTACCCCTCAAATACAAGTTTCCGAAGGTAAGAAGGGAAAGGAAATGAGGTGCACAACAACAAGAGACGAGGTGAACCGGTTCCACATAGTAGAAATGCGGCAATAGAGGAATTAGTAAAGTGTCTTTAGTTTCACTTTCACTGTACTCCCTCCCCCTCCCCCCCCAAACCGGGCCTGACATCATCTGTTCTTATTATTTGTACATACTGTATATGGTATATTTTCTGTGCAGAGATGGAAATATAAAAGACAGTTAATGCAAACACACCCATTTGTACTCTTATTCTCTCACCCAGTTAGAATCGATAAGAGAATCGATAAGGAATCGGATCAATAAGCAATACCAATAATGGAATCGGAATCGCTCAATTCTTAATGATTCCCATCCCTAGCTCAGAGAGTTGCTGATAAACTCACTCGTTGCATGTTGTCTCGTCAAGCTCGTGCAGAATTTTTCCGTCTGAACCTCCTCGACAAACCATGGTGTAGTTTTGCGGGATGTCATCATGTGGATTAACCTCCCGCTATATTTACTGTAAACTTCCGCATCTGTTTTTTGTAAAATGGCACGTCACAGAGACAACTGTCTGACCAATCAGTGGTTTGCGGTGCTGACACGTCCCGTTTTAGTATCTGGTCTCCAGTCTTGGAACCTCGGCGGAGGTGATACCAAAAAACTAGTACCAGGTACCAGATTCCAGGTCCTTTTTCGTAGTGGAAATGCAAAAAGGTCGAGTCGAGTCGAGCAGATACCATGTAGCAGAAACGCAGCAATACATTCACACTCACACATCGACCATGGCTGTGAATAAATGTTTATATCTCTGCAATAAAAAAACACAAGCATATTGGACATGTCAGAAGTCTAAGTCTAAAATAAACTTGTAGGCCATTTTTATATATAGCTTCTTACATATAGCTCCTTTAACAGTGTGTAGCATTTAGCCAGGTATATGTGATAAAACCTGTTAAAACTACTCTCCAGAAGTGGTAAAGCAGCCAAGAGAAACTGCAAATTATCTGTGGACAAAGGCAGCACAAATAAGGATTGATACCAAAGTCGTCCCTCCTGTGGCTCCATCCAATTTGGGCCTAATCCTGTTTGTTCTGGCTTCAGCAAAGGGCACTACTGTTGTGCTGCAGATCAGTCTTAAGGCATCAAAAGCCAGGGAGGCTGATTCTGTAGGCTGGTGCTGGATGAGTTTAAAACCAGCTTGATCTGATAAGTCGGTCTGCCACCCAAGTCCTAATCCTTTGTGATCTATCCACTAGGAGACAGACTGAGAGGCGAAATCCTCTGTGGGTATACAATGAGAAGTGTACAGTCTCTTTTTTCATATTAGATTACAGACAATGATTCTAATCGGTCAGACAGAGAAGATTTTTTTTTGCATTAATCAACAAAAACCTGGAGAACAAAAAGTTGAGCGGATAATTAAAGAACATGCTTGAGGTAGGGATGAGGCCCATCTGATCCAGTATCGGTATTGGGTTCTGATACCAGTGTAATTCATGGATTGGAAATTTCCATAACTACTGAAAACCAAAAGTGAAACTTAACACACTTCGAACATCTGACCCGGTTTCTGTGCCTCTGTTATACTCTCTGTTGTCATGTCCCCCCCACCCCACCCCCAGCGCCGCTGCAGAATATATGGAAACCCTGCACATAAGTTCTGCTTACGGCCACCCTGCTTCCTGAGTGTTTGCGTTCTTCACATAGGCTACATGTATTCGTTCAGTACTCCTCCATATTGTATCAAAGGCCCCGAACCAAAACAGTTCGTTACAAATGAGTGCACCGTGCTGCTGATCAGATGAAGCAGCCCTTTGTATTTCATTTGGAGAGGGGTTGTGTTAGACAAGTTTACCCTTTATGTGTACCTGTCTTGGGTTTAATAAATATTGGCAGTCAATTTGAAACCCTTACAGTTGCATATTTGTTTTTAGGATGGGATTTTTCCTATTAACAGGATTTCCTGTTTTTTACCTCGGTCACGCTTGCCGCAGGGTATTGTCATCATGAATAGATAAATAAAAATATCTGTATAATAAACTTGAAACGCACCCTTTACACTTCCTTGACATGTTTTCTCTTAAATAAATCAGAATCAAGCCTCAATATGACAAATCTTTATTCCACGTATCCCACATTGTGGATTCTGTCGTTTACATTTATTTCTTATTCATCATTAAAAGGCATGACACCAACTCACATGATCCTTTAAACATGCTAAGTATCTTAACAATTTAAATCATTTCTCATTGTGTATTTATTTCTCTTAGACTTATTTCTCTAATACTTATGGTTCATTTACATTAATTCTTTATCACTGTATGTACTGTTTTAGATAAATCTTGGATTCCTGGAAACATCTATTGCACAAACCAGTTCCAGTATTAATTCACAGTCTCAAATATTTTACATATTGCAAATCAACATATCAGTGACAGTCAATATTTAGAAGATTTTCATAAGTCAGGCCGAGGGTTTTCAAGTGCGAGGATGTTATGTTTCTGACCTTATACTTACCTCAAGTTTTCTTTTGGGACACACATGCTTGCTTTGAACATATCATACTTGCCTCATATGAAATCAACAACAGTGATAATAATAATATTAAACCAAATAGAGCTCTGGTATTGGAATAGTAATTTTATCGGCAGATATCCAAATTCAGGTATTGGGATCGGATCAGAAGTGAAAAAATGTGGATCGGTGCATCCGTAGCTTGAGGTAGGTAGGACTGAATGTCACTGCAAGAGAACCATTGAGTATGGTGATGTTCTCAACAAAATATCTTCAATCTCTGGATACTGTTTGTCATTGTGCCTTAAGATTCATTACTGGTTAGAGTTGCCTCCCTCACCATTGTGAATTGTATGCAAAAGTGGAGTGGTGTTTGAGTTCTCGAAAGTTTTCCCATTGGTTGACTTTGACCTATAAGCCTCTTCTAGGTTTGATTCCATCTTACTTACAAAGAACCAATAGACAGTATGCCTTACGGACTTGTGACATCATTTGAATGTTCCCAGAGTTTGGACTGAAATGGTGAAGTGAGCCTTCAGTTTTGCTGCTCGGAATACTTTCTGGTCTGAAAATATCAGAACTCATTTCACGTCAAGCTTTTCTTTCCATCTTATTAACTAGACAGTGAAAATCCTTTGGACAGCACCTGTGTTTTTAATTATTACTTATCTCAATTAGTGACACGGTGGTACAGTGGAAAGCACTCGTGCCTCTACAGCAAGAAGGTCCTGGGTTCGATTCAAACACCAGTCAATAGGGGTGGGACTTTTCTGTGTGGAGTTTGCATGTTCTCTCCATGTCTGCGTGGGTTCTCTTCGGGTACTCCGGCTTCCTACCACCATCCAAAGACTTGCACTGATAGGTTAATCGGTTAATCTAAAATTGTCCATAGGTGTGAATGTAAGACTGATTGATTGTTCGTCTCTATATGTCAGCCCTGCGATAAACTGGCAACATGTCCAGGGTGTACCCTGCCCCCACCTACAAGTAGCTGGGATAGGCTCCAGCGACCCCCACAACCCTAGTGAGGATACAGCGGGTTCAGATAAATGAATGAATGAATGATCATTTGAATATTCCCAGAGTTTGGACTGAAGTGGTGAAGCGAGCCTTCAGTTTTGCTGCCCTCTCTGCCTGGAATACCTTCTGATCTTACACTTTAATAATTTGTCAAATTGTTTGTATTTCTTAAATCGTCTCTTTTAAGTTAACGCTATAACCAACTATAATCAGACTCAGTCTTATTGTCATTCAAACAATGTGACATGATAAAAACAAAACACAGTCCCCCAGGTCTCAGTGTAGATAGATAACTTTATTGCCATTCAGGACACATGTAAAAGACAGTGCACTAGAACGAAATTTCATTGTGTTGACTCTCGAAAACGCAATTAAGAAAATAAATACAGTTTAAGAAAAGCAATAGAGTTATTAAGAAAATAAAAAGTTATACAGTACAGGTGTATGCAGCATATATAGGATTAAAATAATAAATAAAATAAATAAGACCAAAATAGAGTAGAATAGAATTAAAAACTACTGTATACCTTAATCTATTGAACTTGCATTTATCATGGCGTCTGCTGCTGACCTCTTGGACAGGTCATCTTTGTAAAAGAGATCTCGATCTCAATGGGACTTCATCTGGTTAAATAAAGGTTGAATAAATAATTAAATAAGAGAACAGTAAATGCTTGTGCAGAATGTGTTTTGTCTGTCAGCAGTGTGGTTATTGTCCTTCAAAACCATTTCTTTGAAACCCTAACTGAATGACAAACAGGACTGGCAGAAAATTCTAAACAGCCCAAAACACAGGGGGAAGGGTATTTAAGGGAGACTTTGGAATGGGTCAGGATTAATTTGGAAGAAGAGACAGAGAGAGACAGCGAATAGCCATACATGCACTCTGCATCCAGACTGTGTCCATCAGTTAAACAGGGACCTTTTGATAGGAAGCCACAGAGGCCAAGCAGAGCCCAAACACTGCTCCCTCTGTTCGGCTCTTGAGACTCTGGAGGAAAGGCGCTCTGATTTGGAAGCCTGACGATAAGACGCAGTGAACGTCATTTATTCATTCCAGCTGACTCTCCTGCCATGGCCACAAATAGTCTGACCTGCCATGTTTTTCAAGGTTGACACACAGACACAGTTATGCACTGACATTTATTATCTTTAAACTTTGCCAGTTTTGGGGGAGAAAAATGTCAAGTGATTTTGTCAGAGTGAAAGGCAGAAAAAGTTATTTTCAGTGGAGGAACAGCCTCCAAAGGCAGGTTTCAGTACATATTTTTCAGACTGACACTTCTAGGGGATGTTGAGTGAAGTCCTCCAGGCTTAAACAGTCTCTCAAATGAAATGTCCAAATGAAAAAAACAGGAGAGTGGATTTAATTAACACCAACACAGGGCAAATAGCCAAAGATATCTAAGCCCTGAAAATGGTCTGCACCATTACTCAATGCTTCCTCAACTGAAAAATGTGATTCACTACAAACACAACAGTCTACAGTCAAAGTATTAGAGCCAATTGCACCGTGATTCAGCCTTTTCCCCTTCTCCATCCATCTTTGTAGTCTCGAAGTTGTCAGGAAATACTGCTGTATTTCTAACTAATTGTACTAAAAGGTGATACAATAAGAACAAGGTGGTATCATCAGTTTGGGTAACTTTCCATATCAATTTTAACTAACCAGTTTGATGTGAGCTGAGTTATGCTTGTTTTCCTTGCCCTTCAAATATTTTTGTTTTTAATTTGTAGAACCTGGGGCAGCACGGTCATGCAGTGGTTAGCAATTTGTTGTTCAGGTATAAATAGTATTTTTGTAACAGTGTGCAAAGGTTTTAGTAGAAAAAGGGGGATGTAGATGAGAATGACCCATGGGTTAACTGTGATGCTACAATGCATCAAATGGCAACTTTCAAGTTTAATATTGAACACAATAAGAATCACAATATGTTGTTTATTTTAGTTGTACATATTCTTGTTCTTAGTGTTTTAGTATTCTCACTGCTCATTTTGATGGGTTAAAAATTCAATGCATCAAATTCAATTACTACTCAAATGAATAACTTCAAATTCCATTTACGAAACAGTAGTTGAAAACTGACAGCAGTATTTTTTTAAAAATTAAAAACAAAACAAAACACAATTTTAACAACACAGACATAATGCAACTCATCATTATGTAGGCCTATAAAACCCTGACAAAAAAGCATCTTGATACTTCTTTTTTATGTATTTTGTTATGTTTCTTTGTTTAAAAACGGGGAACTGTGAAATAACTATCAGTGGAAGCAATAGGTGAAGCATAGTTACCATTTTTACTCAGTACTGGTATAATGCATTCCAGGACAGGTTGTCAGTATGAATGTTTACTATTGTAAATGTCTGTTTTACTGTAGGATGATTTGTATTTGGGTAACAATGAAATCATGCTCACTGATTTTCATCCTTCACCCTTGTCACCTACCTATTCCTTCTCTGTTCGTCTTATCTTATGTTTCCCTTTGCTTCCATCCTCTCCCCAGGGGTGTGGAGCCCTATGACCCCCCTACCACAGTATTGGTCCAGAGACACGAGCCTCACGATGTATCCACCATCCTCAGCAGCACAGACTTCTTCCAGAGTGAACAGAACCTCAAACTGATCCAGGAACAAGTGGATAGCTTCCAGCTCAGAGATAAATACATGTTCGCCACCACCACAAGGGTGAGTGATGATGAACTTTACTAAAAATTCATGTGGGGTTCAAATAATAAAATCAATTATCGCTTTATTTTTATCCCATTTAGGTGTTGTCATGTCGTTCTCATGCAGGTGTTTCTTCCTAGTTCAATTCTTGCCTAGTATTTAGCAAACTGTGTCCCAAAACAGATTGAAGCTTTTCTTTATCAAAAGGTTAAAGGTTTACTCACATCCCGGCAGGAAACTTCACTCTTTGCATTAACATTAGCATTACCATCTAGCATTAGCACATAGCACATATTAAGAGCAGTGAGCTGCCACATACGGCCTTCTGGGACAAAAAGGGCCTTCAATGGCAGGGCTGTCTGTCTGTCCATCTGTCTACACCCGTAACTCAAAAAACAAAAGCACCTTTTGACTTGAAATGTTTATGTAAGTTTTGTGTGTCCCCTGTTTCAGCCCTCCTATAGCATATGGTCCAGATCCAGACTCTCAGATTATTTAAAGCATTCTTCATCATTGGGAGAACGGGCATATTTGGACATGGATGTGATTTTCTCAGAGGTGAAAACTGTCACTGCTTTCATTTAATTTCTAATCAATTTCTATTACCCACCATTTTGATAGGTGTCGCTCACCTCAGTTGTGAACCTAGTAATTTCAGATTTGATTTTTGCTCTCATTGTTCATTCCTTTTTCAAATCAGACCTGTTAATACTGTTCTGAAAGTAGATCTATCTGTACAGACACTGACATCACATCCACTCCATCACAAACAACTTCAAAATAATTGAGGACTGAAGCATGAATCCACATCCCGGAATGTGTTTTAAAGGTCAGTGAATAGCTTGAGTGTATTTGCAACATAGTGTAGTTATTCAGTGTGATGGAAGTGGGCGAGAGTCTGTAGTCTCTGATTATTGTGTTGACTAGAGATCGACCGATATGGGTTTTTCAGGGCTGATACCGATTATTAGTAGTTAGAGGAGGCCGATAACCGATATTTGGAGCCGATATTCATTTGCAGTAAAAGTGTAAAAATTGGCATGAAAAATTTTGAATAATGCAAACACTGAACTTCGTTTAAATGCCTAAAGCATGTTTATTTAATCAAACAAATAGAAAATAATAGCTCCAGAAGTGCATGGATTTCCTAGACTCAGAAGCATCTCTTATAAAGTTGAATAAAAGCTTAAATAAATAGCTCCCTTAAATTTTTCCACAGTAAATAAAGTAAAATTTAAATATAACTGTAATGACTTATCTTTGTATTAAGTTCAAACACAACAAAAATACAGGGAGACTCTTGTAAACTCTTGGGCCACATGCTGACATCTGCTCAACTCATCATGCTTCATTTATTACAGCATTTGGGAAGCCTTAAGTTGATTTCATGATTAAATTTTATATTTTACCATGCGATAGCAGGGACCCTGTCATTCCAAACTATGTTGCTACATTATTAATGATTAATATGACAAAAGCTACATAAAAAAGTATAATAGTTGCTATGAGTGCCATTAAACTCCTGACAGAACACAAACAGCCTTTAGGGCTTTAATGAGCACACACAGGATTTAAAATGTTCCACCATGTTCAGATAAATCACTTCTGAATTTGACTCCCTCATCTTCACTTTAATTTTCAGATCATAGGACTAGAACACTCACAGCAACATTAGTAGTTGTGAGTTGTAGAGTTCTTCATGTGACTTTAACGCAAACACACACTATTACATTACATACCAACACAGTCTCATCCCAAATAGTCAGAAATTGACGCATGCGGTCAGAGCCCCAGAGCGGCACTATTTGACGCGGGGGGTACTCCTTCCACGTCGAAATCCGACGCGGAAGGAGTACACATCGCAGAGAGGCGAAGTTTTCTGGTGTGAGAAGCTCCGGAGATAAAACATGTGTCAAAGGTAAACGCAGAAAACTCTTGTGAAACTGTACTAAACATCCCTGTGCTCTACATCTCACAACTACTACTAGTGTTTCAGAAGAACGTCAGAGCAGAGTAAACATTAGCGGCAGCTCTGCTAACTCAGATTACCTCCTGACATGTCTGAGAATTAGACTGCTGATAATATGGAGATGGAAACAGTCTATGATAGAAAAGCATGTGTTTGGGATTAAGAGAGAGCGCCTAAAAAACTCAGTTCACTTGTTTTAGGGAAGCACACTGAGGTGAAGTCTGATGAGCTTTTACCAGAACATTAGTTCATCAGTCTGGCTCTAAACGCTCTATGTATTAGTAATGGAGAAAATGTATAGGACGCAGTCTCATCCCAAATCAGTCCCAGTCTGTGTGTGTGAGGACAGCTTCCACGTCAACCAATCAGAGGGCGCAGAGTGGATAGTGCAGGAGAGAGAGAGAGAGAGAGAGAGAGAGAGGCGCGGCTGCATCTGAGCCGAAATAACCCAGTTTTAAATTGATTTCTCAATATCGGCCCATCGGATGAAAAAAAGGCCGATACCGGTATACGTCAAATTCCCAAATATCGGCGCCGATAATCGGCCCGGCTGATAATCAGTCAACCTCTAGTGTTAACACATAACATATTTTAAAGCTTACTGAATATATTTCTTTTAAGATCAAATGTTTTATTATGTACAGTATATCTGAATAGTTTTTTCAGTCATGATTGTGCCGTACATAACATCCCTGAAGTTACATCTTACTTCTTATTGCTTATTTAAGTCTTTTTGGAAACTGCAACCTTTCCACAGAAGTGTAGTATTTCCTGCTGATCCGACCATGTACAGGCTCACATTTTTAAAACCTATTTGTAAGCCCGTACTGTAACACATCATTAAGCAGGGTGCAGAGAAACCGGCTTTCACCTCAGCATAATGTGCTGAGTGTAACAGACGTTAGATCAATATTTGGCTCGTAACAAAGCTGTATGTTTGTCATTGTTAGTCTCCAGTGTTGGGTGTAGTGGAAACCGCAGTTAGTCAGCAGACAGACAGCGGAACAGATGGGGAACATGATTTGGATCTCATCTCCTCCCTTTTTTTCGCAGGACAGATTTGCTCTCCTTGGTGTCACACGTTGGCTTTGGCGTGAGCCGATGCCTGCCTGGAGCTGTGGTGTTGTAGAAACAGTTGATTGTAATGAGACGTCTGCTGTGAGGGATTTGTCTGATCTGATAATTGATATCAGATGGTTCATCTAAGTTAATGCTTCAAATCAGCAGGGAAGCTGTCCCTGCCATTATTAACTCACCAGCTTCTCATTTTAGATATTTTCCACCTCATTCAAATATTTTTTTTAGTTGACATTGATACTGTACGAGATGGGGACAATCTGTAATGTGCAATAGCATTGTACAATCTTATGATGATGTAACTTAAGGAAAATAAATCGGTATTGGTGTGTGGATATTAAAGCTGCGGGAGACTTTCGTGACCAATTTTTCATCAAATCTGTGAAACCCCAGTCATAGCTTAAGTATCATGAATCCACAAGTCTTTCTGTGATTACTCACCTGAATCTCTTGCATCATGGTGAACAACTTCGAAGTGTACTCCACCATAAACAAACCATTTGTTTACAAACAGAGCCGGTAAGTAACTCGGGTATCTTCGGAATTTTGTCGCGACGTGCATTGTGGGAAGCGGAGGTTCGCGCAGCCGCCTGGCAGTGGCAGCAGCAACAAACATGACGCGGAAATGGCAGGAGCTCCGCTTCCCTCTATGCATATCCCTCCAGCTGTTTCCACGTTTCAGCTGTTTCCACGTTGTGTTTGTTGTAGCAATATGATATCATATGGTTTCAGTGCCGCTGCCAGGTGGCAGCACGAAACTTCCGCTTCTCACAATGCACGTCGCGACAAAATTCTGAAGTTGCCCGAATGAAATACCGGCTCTGTTTGTAAACAAATGGTTGATTTTTGGTGGAGTACACTTTAAAATTGTTCACCGTTAGGGAAGAGATTCAGGTGAGTAATCACAGAAAGACTGACAGATTTGCGATACTTCGGCTATGACTGGGGTTTTACAGAGTTGATGAAAAATTGGTCACAAAAGTCTCCCACACCTTTAACTACAAGGGGCGTATACACAACCTGGGCAAAAAAAAGTCCTGTATTTAACTTAGCAAATAGGTTGATGTGTTTTAGCTGCAGCAATTTTAACTCTTAAGTGATGCAGTAGTTTCTCATTTCTTAAATGGTTTCTTAAACAGTTTGATAGAGAACATAAGGATTGGACTGCTTTTCAATGGATAAAGGTCATGTGATCTGATGAGTCCAGATTG
This sequence comes from Sphaeramia orbicularis, assembly GCF_902148855.1. NCBI lineage: Eukaryota > Metazoa > Chordata > Actinopteri > Kurtiformes > Apogonidae > Sphaeramia > Sphaeramia orbicularis. The sequence continues at coordinate 4,005,616 of NC_043969.1, read as the reverse complement.
ACCCTATTCTAGAGTGATGGGTGCATCAGGGTTAGAAGAGAGGTGGATGAAGTGATTACCCATCGTGCCTAGTGCCTACAGTACCAGCCTGTGGGGGCCGTGTTATGATCTGGGATTTATTCAGGGAATAAATGTTGTGACAGTGCATAGCCTTATTGGAACAGTGCTAAAGTTGTTACTTGTAATGGTGTTTGGTCAGTCTGTGTTCAGTGATAACATAGACCCTAAATAGTGAATTACCTGTTCCCATTGAATAAACAAATAAAATAAATGATTGCACATATTACCCACCCAAAATTTTAATTACACATTTTAACCTTAACAAATTTAAGGGTGATATCCTCAGCTCACTATAAAACTCTCCTTTTAAATGCAACAAAAACAACAAATAATATTAGCACAACAACCTATATGTAATGAAATATAATTGATCGTCACTGTGTCCTCAGCCAAATTAAGAGAACTGGCTTCTGTTATTTCTCGAGTCCGTTGGCATTTATGAATAAAATAATTTTCTGATATTTATCTACCTTGTAAGAATTCTCACCATAATGTCATATAAAATATGCAGGGATTGGAATGACAATGCGGTTTTCATCCTGGTCGCGGAATGCTGGACCAGCTCTATACTCTCCATCGGGTGCTCAAGGGTTCATGGGAGTTCGCCCAACCAGTCCACGTGTGTTTTGTGGATTTGGAGAAGGCGTTCGACCGTGTCCCTTGTGATATCCTGTGGGGGGTGTTTCGGGAGTATGGGGTCCAGGGCCCTCTGTTAAGGGCAGTCCGGTCCTTGTATGACCGAAGCAGGAGCCTGGTTCGCATTGCCGGCAGTAAGTCAGACCTGTTCCAGGTGCATGTTGGACTCCGGCAGGGCTGCCCTTTGTTACCGGTTCTGTTCATAATTTTTATGGATAGAATTTCTAGGCGCAGCCAGGGGCCGGAGGGGGTCCGGTTTGGGGACCACAGGATTTCGTCTCTGCTTTTTGCAGATGACGTTGTCCTGTTGGCCTCATCGAACCTGGACCTTCAGCGTGCCCTGGGGCAGTTTGCAGCCGAGTGTGAAGCAAGCGGGATGAGGATCAGCACCTCCAAATCCGAGGCCATGGTTCTCGACCGGAAAAAGGTGGTTTGCCCTCTCCGGGTCGGTGGGGAGTCTTTGCCCCAAGTGGAGGAGTTCAAGTATCTTGGGGTCTTGTTCACGAGTGAGGGAAGAATGGAGTGTGAGATTGACAGACGGATCAGTGCAGCGTCTGCAGTGATGCAGTCGCTGTACCGGTCTGTCGTGGTGAAGAAGGAGCTGAGCCGAGAGGCTAAGCTCTTGATTTACCGGTTAATCTACCTTCCGACCCTCATCTATGGTCATGAGCTTTGGGTCATGACCGAAAGGACAAGATCCCGGATACAAGCAGTCGAAATGAGTTTCCTCCGCAGGGTGGCTGGGCGCACCCTTAGGGACAGGGTGAGGAGCTCAGTCACCAGGGAGGAGCTTGGAGTAGAGCCGCTGCTCCTCCGCGTCGAGAGGGGCCAGCTGAGGTGGCTCGGGCATCTGTTTCGGATGCCTCCTGGATGCCTCCCTGGGGAGGTGTTCCGGGCATGTCCCGCCGGGAGGAGACCTCGGGGAAGACCCAGGACACACTGGAGAGACTATGTCTCTCGGCTGGCCTGGGAACGCCTCGGGGTCCCCCCAGAAGAGCTGGAGGAGGTGTCTGGGGAGAGGGAAGTCTGGGCATCCCTGATTAGACTGTTACCCCCGCGACCCGGCCCTGGATAAAGCGGTGGATAATGAATGAATGAATGAATGAATGGAATAACAATCAATCAATCAGTCAGTCAGTCAGTCAGTCAAATATTATTATTTATTTATATAGTGCCACATCATAACAAAAGTAATCTCATGACACTTTCATAACCTTTAGAGCTGGTCTAAGCCAGAATCTTAATAAGCCAATTGAGAGACACCCAACAGAATCCAAATCCATTAATAATGTGATAGTAACATTATCTATGTCTGTTTTAATATTCACATACATTTGGTTGTAATTATCGCTGTATCATCCTCTTTAGCTGTGCTGTCATGCAGCTGCATGATGCATATGGTGCACTTCATTGTGTACACAGCAAACAGCGGGTGTTTAACATGTGCTTAATGAAGTCAAAATAACAGAGCAGTCTTAATCATTCCCAGTGGTTTATGTGGTCAAGAATGAGGAGTAAAGCTCATTCCCAATCACCAGTGTGGCCCAGCTCAGATTCACTGTGTAATTCTCTACAATGTTGTGAGGCTAACAGCTCTGTTGTGGTTTTGTGTAGTGCTGTAAATGTGATGGAAAAAGCATATGCAACAAGATAAAGGCAGGTTCGCATCAGATGTAGTTAGTGCAGAAACACTATATACAGCAGAGAAAAAAGGATGTGATAAATCAAGTGCATTATCACTGGCTCTCAGAAGCAGGAAGTTACAGCAAATAGGCATCACAACTGTCAAGGATTTTCTCAAGAACAGCTTCAGCTCCCCATAAATGATGTAACCACAGTCAGTTATTGTAGTTTCAAATGATGAGAAGGACCCTGTGTGAGGAGGAGGATCAGATCTGTTTGACACAGTGCAGGTGTTAGTCAGATATTGGAGGGATTAGGTCAGTATATAGGTGTTGTCTCAGAGTTTCACACTATTTGCTATTTGAGGTAAAATGATAAATCCATATCAGTTTCTCCCTGCACACAACCACTATGCTAACTTATAACAAATGCTCAAGATTGAAAAAGAAATCATTCTCAAATTAGTTTGCGACCTAATACTGATTCCATCTGGGATGCCCTGACACGAAAAAGACAGGAAGGCTTTGAGGGTGAAACACTATTAGCATCATTTGGCCTGTTTGTTTGGGTTATCTTCCTGCAGTCTTCCCCCGGGACTGTAATTTCTACGGCAATTCATCAGTGCTGAGTGTAATGAAGGAAGCCAGAGGGGAAACACTACAGAGTACTGATTTATAGATAAGCCTGGGGATTGTTTATATGTTGAGTTTCAAGTTCAGAGATAGAAATATGAGAAATGGTTATTGATGACCATAACTGATGTTTGAAATGGTACTTCTGTTCAATCTCATCAACATAGAAACCACGAGAGGGAGTCATGACTTCTTTGTCATTTGGTATTTGTGGAAAATTGTATTTATGATTTTGCAGGTGTATCCTTATTGTATGTAATTTCTCTGTATTACCCTAAATAAGCAAAAAGCTTACCTTGCAGAAAACAAATTAATGTAACTTTGAACAATAGTTTGCATTAAAACACAAATAGGACCTATACAAGAAAAAAGCTAATTGTATAGACTGATTGGACTGAAAGTGAAGTGAATTTCCTCTTTGCTTTACCACAGTTCTTTTGCTGTATTTGCTAAAGCCAGAGGTCAACACCAACAATGCAGGAATTAGCAGGTTAGCAGTCATCTGTCCATTGAATGGGCTTTATGTTAATGTTTCCTCAAGACTCATGCAGACAGTCTTTGCATGTATGAGGTCAGGCCCTGCAAATGTATTCCATTCCTAAGTTTTAGAGATTGTTGTAGAGATTTTCTAAAAAGGTGTAGATTAGGAGTAACAGAAGAACACGCTGTACCCTGTTCTAAACATTTTGGTGAAGCATTTCCAGTCGGATGTTGGTGAATCACACACAGCAGGCAGCGCCTCAGTCTGAGGAGCCAGACTTGGCTCGTAGTTGACCCGTCTGGGACCTCACTGCCTGTTGGAGCTCAGACTAGGAATAGGAATTGTGAATCAGTTCTTTTTGAGAACCAGTTCCCACTAGCTCAATTCCTTGGAATCGTTTGCCTGCCTGTTTAACGATTCTGCTTATCAATTCCACCTTCATTGCACATGCATGATGACATCACAAGTGCCCTGCATTGTTTTGGTTTAGAACGTAGCCAGCATGGCGTCCAGGCAGAAACGCTCCAAAGTATGGGTATATTTCACGCAAAAAGATGACACCAGGTCCACTTGAAATGCTTGCAAAGCTTCCATTTCTTCAAAGGGGTGAAATACCTCCAATATGCTCAAACTTTTGTTCACACAGCATGCAGTTCATTTGCAGGAATGTCACGTATTTGATACCCTACTTAGTGACGCATGTGAGTTTAGTGGCAGAGTGAACACCAGTGTCTCATCCGGGCCCGGTTCTAAAGGGGAGCAACAAATGTCCTGCCCTCTCAAATAAAAGCTTCCGAAGGTAGGGGAAAAGAAAATGAGGTGCACAACAGTGGGAGACATAATGGAATTAGTAAAGTGTCTTAAGTTTCACTTTGTATGGTCATATAGTCAGGGTTTGGCTTGACAGGAAGATATGCCATACTGTGGCCTGTTTAGCGGCAAAGAATAAAAAACATCAGGGACTTATAAAGTCCTGATACCTGTCATATAAATGACCACTTATAGATAATGTACATTTCCAAGTATGTTAGTTTCGTCACATTATTGTTCTTACTTACTTTTCTGACTTCAGTTACTGCAGGTGTATATGAGTTAATGTTTTAGCGAAGCTATATTTTGTAGTACGACATACACAGATATTTCAGACTAAAAGCATTGTTAAGAAATGTAACTGTCCACTGAAATGTAAGTGCTTTAGCTTTAAACGAAAATGGAAAGTGTTGACATTGCATAAGCAGTTTAATGTAATGTCAACCAGAAAAACAGGTTCAGATTAACACAAGACTACACAACTTAAATATGAAGTTATACTGCTCACACAGAAGACATCAGATGTAAAAGTTCACCTCATAAGATAAACCTGTGTCTGTAAAAATAAAATCTGTTTGCCTTTCAGGTAATTAAAAGCCCCAGTCACTGTTTGGGCAAATATGGTGCCTGGGTCTTATCTGCATGGCAATGAAATGCAACAAGAAACACAGTCGGTTCACCGTAACTAATGTGCAAAGAAACTATGGTATGCCTTAAAACTGACCTATTGCTCCTCACCAAGTTATCTATGACAGCTTCCAGGTCATTGGTTATTAAAAGAATAAATCTTCTATTCCAGTCTTTGTTACTTTCTCTCCTCTTCTGTCTTTGGGTTGCACTAATAGGATTAGAATAATGGAATATCACAAGTGCTTTTGGCAGTGCCAAGCTGCTTAAGCTAATTAAAGACCCAGAAATGGAGAGTTTTATCTAACAATAGGGATCCTGAGAAATAGAGTGCTAATAAGACCTTAAAGATGCTAGCCTGTGGTCTCATTGAGGAGACCCAGGGAAGATAACTGGCTTAGCAAATGTAATGGGGATGTCGATAAGGCCCATCCCATCTATCCCCAGTTATCTGTTAGCTGTATTGCTTCTCGTTTGGATAGTAGATTGTCTAGGGAATTCTGGGGTAGAGTGAGGGAGGAAAACAGGAAGTGGAGACTGCAAGGGCAAGAATTCCTCTTCTCATTAAAGTCAGCATAATTTTTAGTGCTCTCACAACCTCTTTGTTTCTTCAAAGTTTCCTTAATCATTCACTGATGTTTCGACATGTATTTGAGTTGTTATATACTGTAGATATAGTACTGTCTCATTGAATAAAAAACAGATGTTTTCTCATGTCTGTTGCCTTAAATTCTAATCATGTAACTTAAAAACTTTAAAAACCTCTGTTCATGTTAATTATGTCTACGTGAGATTCTGAACATTAGGTTTTACGTGTCTATTAGTGAAAGAAATACAAAAATAACATAGGGTTTCTAAATCCCAGCAAATTATTTGCATTTCAATCCAGTCCACTCTATGTCAGTTCTGTTCCAGGCAATTCATTTGGGGTTTTATTGACAGTTTGGAAAAACAATGGGCCGAAGCCACAAAGAATGGATTATGACTGCTAGTTACGCAGGGGATTGCAAAGCTTCCCCACCCATAATCTACTCTGTTTCAAGGTCTGAAACATGTCTCTGATGTCCTAATCATAACAAACAATTATGTTGCTGAACATAGCTGGGATTTTGTAGAAACATTAGTATTGATGTTGTTTGGTGTCACAGCTGTGTGTGTGCCATAGTATCACTGAGCTCCAAAAAAGGCTGTGCTTTCAGGCACCTGCAACAGCATTAAAAGGAGATCAGCGAGGATATGATGGTCATTTATGTTGTGTGTTCTGCAGCTGTTACACCCCGGCGTTGTGAGATATTAAGGTGAAGTGTTAATGAAGAAATACCTGTTTTTATATACAAGTACCTGACACTCTGAGATAACACACACACACACACACACACACACTGACCTGATCCCTTCAATATCTGACTGGAGATTGTGTCCTTGACATCATCAAAAAGTAAGTAAGTAAATAAGTTTTATTTATAGTTATTAAGTCCATATAGATGTCTATAAATGAATGAATTCTGGACTTATTTAAGTGACCTGACCATCACATTCACATGTCCATATTATGAAGCATCAGATAGTATAGTTGTGAGTTTATGAGACTAAAACAAATTCATCATATCATTGTTCAATGTTGTTCAAACACATTTTATGATTTAAAACTGATTTTAAATTAATCAGAAACAAAGCTTATGTTAGTTTTTAAAAGCCAAGTCAAAGCCACAGGACCTTCCTTTAATCACCACTTCTCATGGCCATCAAATTGAGTGTGTATCCGAGTACAGATAACTAGGTATTTTAGTTGATGACTCACTGTTTTTCACCCCTCGCATACAGCAACGTGTAATGAGACTAAAACTAAAATTTTTTTTTTTTTTTTAATTGTATTTGATTTTATTTTTTTTTCAGGATAAAATCTTGCCTTTCTTTTGAGGCTAAGAAGAGACTTGTTGCTGCCACTTTTATGTCTGTGGTGGATTATGGGGATATTATTTATATGAATGCATCATTTCAGTGTTTACATGCCCTTCATACTGTTCATCACAATGCTCTGAATTTTATAACTGACCTCAGAGCTCGGACTCATCATTGTCTTTTATACACTCAAGTTGGATGGGCAGATCTTTATACACGCAGATTAAAACACTGGTATTCTTTTATCTATAAATGTATTTTAGGTCTGCTTCCATCATATTTGTGGGTCTACATCTGTTGGAATGACTTAAATAACTACAGTCTGTGGTCCCAGGATCTGCTATATCTATGAGTTCCAAAAGTCAGAACAGAACTGGGAAAGAAGTCTTTCAAACTTTCTGCTCTCACTGCCTGGAACAATTTACAGAAGGAGATTAAACTGGAGGAACTGATCTACTTAAATACATTCAGTCATTCTAAAGCAATAGGAAAAGGATAACTCTGGATGTAGATGTTTTTCCTAATTGATTAATCAGGTTCTGCTTTGAGTTGCTTTGAAGGACCATTGTAGTATACTTTTAGTACCTTTTTAAATTGTTGATGATGTTTTATATGTATGTTCTCAGTTAAGTGTTTTATGTACTGTTTTAGAAGTGACTTTTATTATGTTTTTTGTATATTTTTAATGTGGCTGTATGGCTGTGATTTCCATTTTGTGTAACTTCTGCTGTTGCTGTCTTGGCCAGGACACTCTTGAAAAAGAGATTTTTAATCTCAATGAGCTTTTTTCCTGGTTAAATGAAGGTAAAAAAAAATTAAATTATCTGTTTTAAACAAAAATACAATACTGAGGAGATATGTCTGGGTCTTGAATTAAGATAAGACATATTTTTTTAAGCATCTGCCAGCAGTCATTGGCAGCCATCTTTGTCTCTGGAGTTTCGCATCTGTGAAAACAGGAGTGAGTTTGAGTGTGGGTATGGATAGAAAAAAACATTACCTTTCAACCATTCTCTCTGAATTTACAACCATTCAACAGTCTTCAAGAGGTCCAAGAACATTCTAACTACTCTCAATGAAAACAGGCTGGTCTGATGCCTTGATAGACTGAAAACACAGGAAACTGTTTTTCAGTCATGTCGTGTTGCACGTAGAGTTAGCATAATAAAGAACAGAAACGCTCAGCACAAAATAGTCTACATAGGCACCTAAGATCTATGTGAACACAGGGATTGCAGATATAAAAGAAAAGACGTGTTGCCTTTTTGCTTTGTTACAAGCATTGCCTGAGGTGCATTGGACCAGTGGGTCATGAATATGTAACAGATCCCTGGAACATGCACTTGGATAGAACACAGAGAGAGAGAGCCTTATTGGCAGAGGTGTAAAGCACGTAAAGGTCTGATCGGATTCAACCATACAGCCGTCTGGGTGGAACAAGCAGAAGAGACTTTGACTTGTGACATTTCTCAGCTTGCTTTTGTGTCAGTACAGGTAGCTCTGCTTACAACGAGCTGTCAGCTTTAAAAAAGAAGAAGCAGACACTGAACATATGCTCTTGCTCTAGGCCTTCATTAACAAATGTCACCTTGCAGCTATTGATGGTTTGGGAGTGGAGCTCTACGCCAATAAACTGCAGCATTACAAGGAAATATCAACAAGAATGCAGATAATGAAGAGCTGGGCGAACAGAAAAAAAATGAAACCTGCTCAAAGTACTAGAGATATTATTTACAGCTATAGAGCCTCTGGAACAGATACTTCATTGAGGAAGACTCCTCTTTTGGAATCTGTTTCAGTCCAGGGTAGCATTTTCTGTGCACGTAATGTGTTGTGCACAAAATTTAGATGGTTCCTTGACTACTGATTCACATCAGCAGTGATGGATGTGCCCACCTGAGTGTCCAATGTCACAACAAAGGGTGTGTCTCATTAGCATAGGAGCTATGGGTATAATGGTAGAGAAGATTCCAATTTATAGGTTTGCATATCTACTTCTGTTAAGTATTGTTGATTACCTTTGAGTGCAGTCTGACCCTCTATTCCAGTGCTGATAAATGTGGTCTCACCTCTTGGACCATGGACAGCTGGTGTCCTGCCAAAGCTTTCTGAGTGAATCTTTGCAGAATATATTTAATGGACATAAATTATATTGACAGTTCATTTTATTTAGAATTTCAGAGAACACGCACCGACCTGAATGTAAGAGATCTATTACAGTGGTTTAGTTGATACAGTATGCAGGTATACATACACCAGTGTTTTCCATTAATTGTATAAAGTGTGGTAGCTGCCATAGTCTATTTTGTCTCGCCATAGTTTTGCAACAAACCAAGAATGTAGTGGAAAGCAGAGTCTTACTCGGTCTGATAACTGATGATAAAATCAACTGAATCTCAGGCTATGACACATGGAAGGATACAAGAATCAAACAGCACCAGTGCACATTGTCTAATGGATGTATACAGTAAACCTAAGCTATTGATCTTCCTGTAGTGGTATTTATGTGAACGGGGAATAATTAGAGGGGAAGGTCTTTTTGTGATTTGATAAGAGAATAATATTATGGGGGTACGGGGCGGTGGGAACCGTACAGGGGGCGTGGTCTGCTTCAGCAAACTGAATAAGAATGAATGTGATTGGTGGATTGCTGCGCGCAGTGGGTCAGGTACCCTTGAAATTAGATGAGAACACGTTAAGTTCATTTGCCTCCAACATCGCAGGACGCGCGATGTGACTATTGCACACACATACATCATGATGACGATGCTCAAACGATATGTTGTGCAGCTCTACTATGTGCTAATGCTAATGCTAATGCTAGGGGCTGTATGTATTAGGATAGGTAAAATACAGAGGATGACTTTCCCTACAGGGCTAATAAAGTGAGCTCACCTTTAACATTTTTAACCTTTAAATTTCTAGCACAGAAGTTTTCATCTTTAAACGTATCAAACTGTGCAACAAACAGATATTGTGCTGTTTCTACGGAGCGTAAAAGAAACCGATATGTCCTTGTAGCTGAGTGTAATATACAGAAAAGATCAGGTAGATGCCATATGAAGCAAACACAGGTTGCATATGGTGAAGCCTACATTTGACACTGCAGTGACAGAGCAGTGTCCTTTGTTGAAATGAATGAGTGAGTTTTATCTTCTTTTTGAGACATTAGAAACCTTTAAGAGGCTTTGTCGGAGTGTCTGAAATGCTAATCACTGTGGATTGTGTGATATTGTGTTGAGAATGAATTGTACAATTGCATGTGTCTGCCACCCAGACTGAGCTGATCTGCATCTTGAATCAGAGTGTAGAGAAGATCACTCAGAGAGAACATGAGCACAGTGTGGAATGTGTGGCTCACTTACAGTTGCCACTGCAGTGCAATCTGAGGCGTCAGTGGAAAAATATATCATCACCATGCTGCTTATATGTGAAAATATGTAGTAGACATGCTCCAAGTTTCCTTTTTGACTCACAAAGTAAACTGACACGAAAGCTTTAATTGAAGAATTTAAGGTAAAAGATTGAAAGAAAACCATTGGTGCACTTACAAAACTTAAATGTTGATAGGAGTTGAAGCAGAAGGGTATTCTGCTTTAATGACTGTAGTTTGGCTGTGTGGCCTTTTATCAGACTGGCTACCCTACGGATCTTGTTGTCTTTTTCCATTTTCAACCTCCCATCTTCCTCTCTCCGTCTCTGTTCCATTCATTTGTCTCGATGCTGTTTCTGCTTTGCTTTCACCTCACACCACACTGCTAATGTAACCACTAAGGTAGATAAATCAAATAGACTGAAAAGAAAAGGCCAAAATGCTCTGCTGGAGACTCAGGATGTTCGGGCTCTCAGGAATGGACACACATTCTCAAGAACATAAGTCTTATGAAAACCCACACAAATATGTTAAAGTTAGGTTTGCAGTGAGCCAATGGGGTGAATTGTGGTTACTTTATGTAGCTTATATTAGAAATGTATCTGACAGCTGTGCATGATACACTGTGGCTATACTATGGACAAAAGTGTATTCTTTTTGTTTGCTATGGTGATGTAGCTATCAGTTGAATTGATCAATGAATGAATGACTCAAACTTAATTTATGTAACAACTTTCAAACAAATCAATGCAAATCAAAGTGTGTTAGAAGTGACTAACAGCATATGAATAAAGGTTGATACAAGCAACAATGAAGACATTATATAGAATTAAATGACTATTTTTTTTTTAGAATACAAAATATATTAAACAATGATAAAGGTTAAAGGTTAACTCACTTGGGGTCAGTTCAGTCTCTGCATTTTACCCATCCTAATACTCACACAGCACTTACCACCAGCATTAGCAATTAGCATTAGTTTGTAACCATAAACAGTAAAATGTTGAAAACAAAATAGGATGAAAGAAAGGATGAACGTAGGTAAGTGCAAACTATAACACATCAAATGAATGTCAAAGGAAAAAAATTCACATTTTCATTTCCTTTCACATTCTTTGGAAGTTTGTTCCAACAGCACTAAATGATGCCACACAAGTGTGGCAATTTGAAAACTACCAGTGCAGAGACATACACTGAAATATTGACTGGCACATAAGATGTTCTTTTCACCAAATGCAGTGGCAGCTATTTATCAGTTGTGTTATATTAAAGTTGTTTTTTTTTTCATGCATTTATTTGTTTGAATCTTTGATCAGTCAATGATGAAGTGATAAAGTACTGAAAGATTGAAATATAGTCGCTATATTTATATTTTGAATGAAAAGTCTTTATTTAGGCAGGGATAAATAACACAAAACAAAATATAGAAACATGAACTGTCATTGGTATTACCATTGGCTATTTGCAAATATCCCCAAACCAGTGTGAAGGCTGTCAAACAACTGAAATATGTGTTGTATTTCTCATCTTTCTCAGAGCCTGTGCTGAAGAATTTTGCATGGATTGTAGCTGATTTATTCTATTTTTTAGTAGACCGGAAAGGAGAGCATTTCAATTGTTGCCTGAGGTTGTAGCAACATCTTTGTGATGCTGTGGGAGAGGAGAGAAACAACCTCACTTGGGAGATGTTCTTAAAATGATAAAAAGCCATGATAAAAAGCCATTTTTGTGACACTCTGCATATGGAAACACCTTGAAATTCAAATGAGGGAATGTTCTTCGGTTTGGAAACCTGATAGCAGGCTTAGAGGCCCGGTTAGCTTTGGCTGCCCGATTTGTGGCTGTGCCAAAGCAGTGCCATTTACATGCTCGTGGTTGTGTAAAGTGTTGCCACTGGATGGTGGGTGGCGTGGGCTCCATACCCTATCCTTCATGGCAACAACCCTTTGACAACAGCCAAGGGGAGGCATTTTGCAAGAGAAAGTAGTCAGAAACCAGTCTACTTTATCCTGCTCTGGAGGGCTGGTTTGAGTTTGCACCCAAGTTCCATAACACATTTTGAGCCTCCTGTGTCTGGAGAGAACATGGTCACAAGTCTCAAATGTGAAACACATGAACTACCACTGAAAAAGGCTTACAAATGCATGATCTGATTTGTGTGTAAAAAAGCTCCCTGTGATTATAGATATCAGAAATATTTGTTCTCTTATTTGCAGATTTTTTTAATGTATGTGTGTGTGCACTGATCACCGGAGAAACACTGTTTGTGGTTACATTACTGTGTATTGAGGAAAACATCTTTCCCACTTTGAAATTATACATGAATCCACCAAACAGCTTGATGTCCCAGTTTTCCACCAGCACCTAAATGCAGAATGCAATTGTGGATTTCAGTGAGGCTCAGACCCTGAAAAGGCCCTCAAAATTTCATACGTATATGTAACCTGATCCATGCAGCCAGATTTAACCGTCTGTAAATGAATGCCAGTCACAAACTTTTTTCTCTTTATTTTTTTTTTCACACAGAAACTGTTTTGAAAAAGAAAATGACATGTTGTGTTAAGCTGAAGTTAAAAATCTGTACAAATATGAATATTTATTCAGGTTTTGTGGAGTGCATTCATTAAATTATTTTACATATGCTCATACTGCTTGGTATTTGTACGTGGACTGGAACATATTAGGACCACATGATATTGAAAAACCTGACATTGTGATCTCATTTTCTTTCTGTGATATGAAAAAAAACCACTGGAATTTTCACCACATGACAGATTTAGGCAATTTTGTAAATAATTGGAATCACTTTGAAACTCAATTACCTCTGTGTATCCAAGACCATTTAAGTCAGACTGACTCAATCAGATGAGACAGACTACCGTAAAATGATTGTAGATTATCTGTTTACGTCATCTTTGAGCAGGTGGGATGTATTAGACAGCAAGTGAACAATTCTTGAAGTTGATACGTTGTTAGGGAAGTCACTTTAACAAGGGCCAAATTGTGATGTTCACATGACTTGGTCCGAGAATCTCGAAAACTGCAGGTCTTGTTTGGTATTCAGGGTCTGCAATGGTTAGTACCTAGCAAAAGTAGTCCAAGTTGTTAAGCGTCTGTGGGAAAATTGCATTATTATTATTAATAACTATTCACCTTCAACCTTCAAGAATTTTTGAGATAGGATGTATGGTTGTGGATTGACAGCAGTTTGTTTGACAAGTGGTTTCTCAGTGAATTTAACACAGACACCTATGCTTCCTCCATAAAGAGCCATGTTAGAAAGTCTTCAAATGAATATTTGTAGCTCACATTTTTGGGTTTAAGCAACAAATTATATATCAAGTTGTTGGAAAAAACTCTTTCCTTTCAAATGTTTTTCACATTTTAATCTTAAAACATTTCATTTTTGATCTACAGGCCTCTAAGCCCACAGAGATCACTGCTTATTCAGTTCTGACTTTTTTTCTCTCATATTATACATTAATATGTTCACAAGACTCACCACAAGCCTCACCTGCAAGAATTTTTGAGATAGGACATAGGGTTATGGATTGACATCAGTTTGTTTTAGAGGTGGTTTCTTCGTGAATTTAACATGGACACCCATGTCTCCTCCATAAGGAGGAATGTTTATAAACAGGTTTTCATTGACTGTGTGTTTTATCTTTTCCAGAAAATTCCACAACGACACATGATAGAGGGGTGGATAAGAGATAGGCTTACTGTTAACTATTATTATCGATACATATGGATTTAGTGAATTGCCATCTTTTCAGTGTCATTTGTTTCAGACACAGATACCTCAGTTGTTTTCTTTCTTGGCTGGATCTTGTCCACAGGTTGTTAGTGGTTATCAGGTGCACCTACCATGTTTCTCCTCACCTGGATGTAATTGGTCAGTTGAAGTCTTTAAAAGGAGATTGTCCCTCCCACCTCAGTTTGCCCCACCCTCCATCCTGACCGCTGACTCCGATTTTAAATACTGTTTAAGGCCCATCTTTTTTTATCTATTTGATAGCCTTGGTGGGTGATTGTAAATTGTATTTTCAGTGTCTTTTAAGAACCCCTAAAAGGGTCCTTTATTGGTTTGACCCCTTTTCATGGTTTTGTGCAGTTTGTTTTGTTGCTTTCCCAATTTGCCACCTCTGTCCATTAGTTGTGTTTTTTTGTGTGTGCGTTTGTGAGAAATGTAACATTACATTAACCTTTTCCAAATTGTTCATGCAACTTACAGATTCTGCTGTTAACCTTATGTGATTTGTAAATTTAGGTTTTGAAAAACCTTGTCAATAATTCAGCTAATCCTTATCTTTTCTCTTTCCTGTTGTGCTGCTGCATTGTTATAGTAACATTTTTTTAATAAATAACTTGTACATACAAACACAATGTAGAACAACATAATTTTCATCCAAATATATGAGTACTTTACTTATAACCAGTCCTTTTTTGGTACTATTCCTTGCTTTTCCACCACACCTAGACACGTCCACAAATCCGTCAAGAGGCAAGCACACAGATTACATTTCCTTCAGGAAACCACTGAATGAACATGTTGATAAACTGATGGAACTGGTTATTAGGCCTGATAGAAAATGAAGCAGAAAGAATAGTGTTGATGTAGATTTTTTTCTCCTCCTGTATATAAAAACTGTAAATAATTGAAATGAAATGTAAGTGGATCTGTGTGATGTTTTAGTAAAATAATGTGGGTTTGACATTCTGTTTGTGAGGTTTTCAGCTTGTGGGATGAATTTGTGAAATGCAAAAATTACAGTGAAGATTTTAACAGGCTGAAGTGGGTTCAGAAAATGAATGAATGAATGAGTACTAACAGTCAAAGGTGTCAAACCCATCTCAGTTTAGTTTCAACATACAGACCAATAGGATCTAAAGTGGATCATAAGATAAGATAAGAAGATATGACTATGAGCAGTGTTGTCTGTCAGATGTCTCAGTAAAATGACAGCACATCCCTTTCCGCTCTGCAGGGCCTAATGACAGGTCAAAACATCATTTAACATTAATGCTGGGCTTTTAAAGGAAAGTTGGCACATTTTATTATGTTATTATACACTGTCATTATATCAAATTAATGAAATTAGTCTTATGTGATTAGAAAAAAAAACATCACAGGCAGATGATACTGAACGGTTAATGTGTGATTATAAATACATGTCTAATACTGGCCCTTTATATTCATTCAACCAATATATTAATTACATTCCAGGCAGAATGAAAAGTGGATGTGCTTACTTCTGTGTTCCACTTCAGTTTATGGCTTTCTACACTGGGCCTCCTGTGAGCTCCTCTTGCCTGATTTTTCTGTTGTTTTCATTGTTTGTGTGCCTTGCTCTCTCTCCTTCTTATTTTTCTCACTATTTCTTAATTGTCACTCTAGAGGCTGTTAAAGCCCTACACAGGGTGGTCCAACCTAATCCAAAGTAAAATAATGAAGCTACTCAGCTCTTGCAAAGTAAATTTACAGCTGGGAGAGCAGCTGGGATGAAACAGAAATGGGAAGGCTATAAGAGAGTATGTAAACTGTGAAGACAATGCAATTAGGGATACAGAGTAGAGCCTTAATAAGCACAGAGGGCTGCTTTATTCAACAGGAGGAAAGGAAATGCCTTTGTTCTCCGCTGTGAATGCAGATGAGAAGGAAAATACAGGGGCAGTATAAACAGCACCTCATTTTACAGATCTAGATTTGAGTAAATACAGGCAGACAGTCCTTCATTATCTCAGCCAAAAAAGCCTGGGTTGTAGGTTAACATAGACATTAGATGGACAGTGACTTTTAGAGCATGTTTAGCTGTCATTAGTCATCAAAAAGTACAAGTCTGGAGGAAGTACTTTATTATGCTATGAAACAGTTGTGCATTTTTAAGAAACAGTTTCTAAACATCAGTTAGAGCCACTTATTGTGTGTTATTTAGTGCTGCTTTGACACTCCAAATGTTGTCGATAAGAGACAGAACAGCTAATGAGGAAACCGACATCTGGACATTTTGATGATGAACACAATTTTTTTCCCCAAACTACTTCTCCTTATTTACTTAATATTGAGTGAAAGAAGGCACCTCTTGTCTGTCTACAGCTTTATTTTACCAGAAGTGATCCAACTTCCAAAAAAAACCCTGCTTTTCAGTTTTATTCAGTTTCATTCTTTTAACGCTTTGACATCTATGAGTTTTTAGTCGTCATGTGCATCAACTGTACAAATAAATAAAAAAGGAATGAAACTTAAACATATTATCATTACTTTGACCTTAACATGCAGGTGTAAAACAGATGCATTTCACTTTCATCAAGGTGGAAAAAAAGTTTATGGTGTGACCTTTTGGACATAGGCTTGCTAAAATTGTTTGAAAGAACATGAAAGCATGTTACAAAAAAAATATGCAGTGTTTCATTCCCCAGGATGCTCCCTCTCTGAAATCTATTGTTTGACAATGATGTGTTCCCAGTGCTGTGCAAATAGTCATTAAACAAGGTTGTTTAGTTGAACAGTCACAGTGTCACTGCTACATAATATCTGCTGCTGAAAAATGAGTGACCAGTCAGTTACAAGTCACACACACAGCTGGAGTAAATGTAATCTGCAGAATATTCCAACAGCACTTATATATTATAGCTAATCCTATCAGCTGTATGAGACTATGTGACAGTAAGTATTTATACTCAAAGCTGACTGTAAGACCACCCACAAAAAAAGAGAACATTCCATTCCTGAATACACTGTGCTGTATTCTCAGTGTGAAGATGGGATATTTGTCAAATTATATAAATGTGGCGTGTAGGGCTCCTCGATTATAAAAAAAAAAATCACGATTATTTTAGCAATAATTGAAATTACGATTATTAAAAACGATTATTTGTTAACCTTAAAGTTGTTTATTTTTTTCTTGCAAAACAATGTAAGATATACTCTTTAAATATAAATAAAGCTTTTAACCATTAAAACAAAGTATGTTCACTTTTGTACGAAACAAAAAAATCTTTGGATGCAAATAAGTGTACTGTGAATTCAAGTATGTTTCCTTTAGTAAACAAATAGTGCACTGGAATTAAACTGCTCTAGACTTGCCATAGAACTGGAGCAATGAAAAAAAAACTCACGTAAAGTGCAAATTATAAATTCAAGTATGTTCAATGTAGTATGAAACATAGTAAATTCAGTGGTGTGCCGTGAGGTTTCAGTTAGGTTAATACGGGAGTTGCAGCGTAAAGAGATTTGGAGACTGAAGATTGCATTGTGGACGAAGTTGTAGACGGAGTTTTTTTTTATGTGTTTTAGTTTTTCATAAGATTATGATAAAGGTCGCGGTGGTTAAACTTTAGATGGTTAAAAAGGTTTGCTGTGTTACCGGTCGGTGCGGACGCAACTACGAAACACTTTTTGCACGTAATGGGTTTTTGCTATTCATCAAACCCAAAGTGATTCCATACAATTGAATTTGACTTGCCTTTTTTGTTTACCAAGCACTTCTGCTGCGATTCTCCTGCTATTTTTCCAGACCGCTAGGTACAACTTTCCTCTTGGGGTGGACCTGCCGGCTAGCAGGCAGCTGTAGCTTAGAGGGGGGCGGGGCAGAGCAGCTCATGGTAGTTTGCGTGCGCGTGAATTAAACAACTCAAAATGAATAATCGTTTTTTTCTCGATTACATAATTTTTGTAATCGTTGCGTGTAATAATCGAAATCGTAATTGAATTTCGATTAATTGCACAGCCCTAGTGGCGTGATTGTTCTTTTGCTTTATGTTCTGGAGGTTGACTGATATAGTAGTCAATACATCAATCAATCACTCTCACATTCACACCTACAGACAATTTTAGGGTGACCCAATAATCTGTTTGGGTGCATGTATTTAATTCAGTTCAACTCAAGTTTATTTGTAGAGCCCTATATCACAACAAGGTTGCCTCACAGGGCTTTACAGAATTAGTTGGATATGAAAACAAACAACACTCGAATAAATAGTGGATGAAGAAAGTGGATTAATGTGCCAGGCATCCCCCATCCTTAGACCCTCCTTCTTGGCAAGACAGCACACCAAAAACCCAGTGGGAAAAGAGAAACCTCGGGGGGAACCACAGCGAAGGAGAGATCCACTCTCGTGGATGGACAGGCTGTTGATACACCAGGACTGATGGATGTCCATTTGTAGTTTAGACGGTGGGGGAAAGCTGCAGCACCCACACAACCACAGAGAGGACATGTAAACACAGAAAGGCTCCCATCAACACCCGGCATTTTATTACCCTTGGCCACAGTGGCCGCAGGGTATTGTCATCAGTTGGTCGTCTGTCTGTCCAAAAACTTTGGCATGTACTGATAAGTCAGGCCACTGGGGGCAGTAGTGCGTCTGATTAGTCAGGCTGAGGGTTTTCAAGTGCGCGCACGTTATGTTAATGGTATTAAAATGCTTTTCAGAATAAAATCTGAATATTGTAGAAGCTGTATAGGATCATCTGGACAGAGGAAAGGATAAAAGACTATGAAGTGTCTGGGACATTCTGAAGGTGTGTAATATAGCAGTAGATTGTATAAGAAAACATCCAGACAGTTGACCTAAGAGAGCTGAAGATTTACTGAATCCAAATGGACGTCACACCAAATCCTGACTTTACCTGCAGAAGCTGTTTAGTTCTGATTTAGTATTTTTTATTTATTTTGTTTGTTTGTTTGTTTGTTTGTTTGTTTGTGTGTGTGTGTGTGTGTGTTTCAATACTGTTCACATACCTATTTCGAAATAAATACATGTGTCCATTACAAAGCTGCAAAAATAGCAAAGCTAAAGACTGGTTAAGACTTTAAAACAATACTGTAACTACAGTTTAGAAGCCTAATATTTGTCATCAGCCACTATCAATGCAATTTTCTGCTGATACTAACAATTCCATGCCTATTTAATTTCTCTGTCTCTAATACATATATCCAATATGTTGTGCATCGTATATCTGTTTGCCTTGATGAACTGGTCTAATTCACAATATATTTTTTATATTCAACCTTTTTTCTTTTGCTCTTAATTAAAAAAATTGGGTCACTTTTCAAATAATTTTGATTAATTAGATACACTCACATTTTTTAGTTACATTGCCTGGTCCTGTTGAAGGCTGGTTATGAGAATAAATTAGTACTCAACCTCAAATGTCATGTGTGTATAACTGTGTACAGTATGCATCACCAGTATCTCTTCATTGGGTGGTTATTACTTCACAGTCAGAACTGTTTCTATGTCTCTCCCTCTTGCTTTTGTTCTCTCTCAGCCTCATACAGTCACACACACATGCAGAAGTCCTCCACTGGTCTGCACACTTGTAATTCATAAAAGATCAGAGCTCTAGCCGAAAGCTCCTTAATGTATTTGTAATGACAATGGGATGTGCCCTTGGAGTACTGTCTATGCAACACACATATTTCTGAAGCCCACTGAGAGTCTTTTATAGTGTGGCTGTTTTCTGACTCAGCTGTCAGCTCTGTACCACAGGAATATTATAAGACAGAAAAACATCATCGAGACGGGACAGTCCAGATAACTAAACTCACATCTGTTTTCCTACCGCCAAGCTCTCATGCGACAGCAGAGCGTCACATGACCCCTACCCCCCTCTCTCTGATTCATCAATGTCTTGCCATGTTCCAAAAATATGAAGGCAAAAGTTCACAGGGCGTCACTGGACTCATTGTCTTCCGCGTGCTCTGTGACTTGATATAAATGACATCTCTGTTTCATCTGTCCCCTGCCTCTCCAGAAACTGTATGGCAGCCACGAACCTTCGTCTGTTCAGCTCTGGGTGTCCTACAACCGCCAACCCATGAAAGCGGCCCAGTTTATGACCCGGCATCCAATCACAGTGAGTCTCTTTAACATGCACCGAGTAATGAATTAGAGTGTTTATGGAAAGCTAATTACCAAACAAACAAAGGCCCACTCTCTCTTGTTTTAATAAATACAGGGCATGTTTTTGATCAAAGTTGATGTGACTGGTCCTTTTCCTGCTCAGGAAGTAGTTTATTACTGTACCTTTTTTAAATGAAAAAAGTGGTTGTGTTTGGAATTCTAAGTGGCATAAGACTTCAGGAGTTGGACATCTGAATTCTCCAGCTGCCTTCACACAATCACTGGACTGAATTACTTCCTTACTGCACCTGGATCTAATTTGCTGTAATAGAACTGACTCTGGGGAGCAGTTCAGCAAGATCTGACAAGCATTTAAAACAAGTCTGGATTAAGTTATAGACTGGGAAGGTAGTTGATTTTTTTTCCTGTGTGTAGCAACTTTTTTTTTCTGTTTGTTTAACGACTTATGTAGACCAGAATTTAATCGTCATAAAGCCTAGGAATGGCCATCCTTACAAATAGTTTTTAATACTTTTACCTCAAAATTGTGGATTAATTTTTTTTTTCTCAAAGCTTGTTTTCCTTTCAACTGAACAGGTTATTTTATCTCATTGTAACAGAAAACAGTTACAATAGTTTTCTCTTATTCTATACTGTTTCTAAATTATAATAATTTTCTATGGGTCACTGCCGTAGTCTGTTTTGTTCCACCATAATCTTAAAACAAGTGGTGCCAGGCACAGCAAACCCCACCCCTCGCAGGTATTGTAGCTTATTACCTCCACCAAGGAACAGCAGAGGTTAAGTTTTCATCTGGGTTTGTCTTTTTGTTTGCCTGTCTGTTAGCAAGATGACTCAAAAACTTATGGACGGAATTGGATGAAATTTTCAGGAAATGTTGATACAAGGAACGAATGATTACATTTTGGTGGTGATCCCTGGGGGGGATCCAGCTGATACCATCATGTCTATGAGTGTGGTGATGTCAGGATATCAGTTGCCTCTATATATGTACGAAGATTGAAGTAAATTGAAACTAGAAAAGCACTCAGAGAGCGCAGACCTCCGCCAAGGCAGATCAGTCCCCCTCCCCCCAATCACCACCAAAATTTTATCATTTGTTCCTTGTGCCAGTATCAACATTTCCTGAAAATTGCATTCAAATCTGTCCAGAACTTTTTGAGTTTTCTTGCTAACAGACAGACAAACAAACAAACAGACAGACAAACCCCAATGAAAACATAACCTCTGCCATTCCTTGGCGGAGGAAACAAGAAGAAAAAGAAGGAGAGGGAGGAGAAGATGAAGCTGTTTACTGCACCTCCCTAGGCAGAATTGTAGTTAGTATAGCAACAGGTATGTGATGAGACAAAATTATTCCTCAGTCTCATCCATGAAGGAAACGTGGTTCTGGTTTGCATCCTGTTCATATTTTTTCTACTGAGTTTATTGCAGTCATATGTAATGCAGCCTATACCACAGTTTATCTGTGTCAAAGTAGTTGATCTTTGTCCTTTTTGTTTCATATTCACTTGCCAATTATGTGGAAACGCAGCTTATTATGATACTTTTAAGAAATGTGGGAATGCAGGAAAGTTACTACAGAGGAGTCTTAAAAGAACAGAGAAAGGTCAAATGACCATAAAGTAGCATCTGTGTTAAATGAGCAGAACATTACAGTATATTCAGCAGAAAACCCTCTGCTCTTTGAGGAAGAGTCACAGCAAAGACTCTTCTGCTTGGTAAACCAACGTCCTGTATGAACACATAAAGAACATTATATCTGTGTAAAATCATTCATTCATTCATTTTCTGAACCCGCTTTATCCTCACTAGGGTCACGGGGGTCGCTTGGAGCCTATCCCAGCTACATAGGGGCGAAGGCGGGGTACACCCTGGACAAGTCGCCAGTTCATCGCAGGGCTGAACATATAGAGACAAACAATCACTCTTACATTCACACCTATGGGCAATTTAGATTAACCAATTAACCTATTAGTGCATGTCTTTGGATTGTGGGAGGAAGCCGGAGTACCCGGAGAGAACCCACGCAGACACGGGGAGAACATGCAAACTCCACACAGAAAGGTCCCACCCCCCGTCGACTGGTGTTGGAATCGAACCCAGGACCTTCTTGCTGTGAGGCACGAGTGCAATCCACTGCACCACCGTGTCGCCCGTGTGTGTAAAATCAATAATATAAAAACTAGAAAAGCACTCGGAGGGCGCAGACCTCCACCAAGGCAGATCAGTCCCCCCCCGATCACCACCAAAATATAATCATTTGTTCCTTGTGCCAGTATCAACATTTCCTGAAATTTTCATCCAAATCCATCCAGAACTTTTTGAGTTATCTTGCACAAAGACAGACAAACCAATGCTGGTAAAAACATAACCTCCTTGGCGGAGATAACAAAATGAATGTTTTTATAGACATTTTAAATTTCGCCCACTATAAGTAAATGGGAGAAGAAAAAAGATTTTAAAAAATTCATAAAAAAGTTGAAGTTTGACCTACTTTTCCCAAAATGTAACCACATTTATTCTGGGTCACTGGCAATGTATAAACTCAATTTGGTATGAATTCAACCGATTGATTTGCTGCTAAAGTGTTAACAAACAAACAAACCAAACCAAACCAAAAACAATATCCCTTGCTTCCCCTTCGGGGGGTGGGGTAATAAACTGAAAATATTGTAGTAAGGGCGACACAGTGGTGCAGTGGATAGCACTTGTGCCTCACAGAAAGAAGGTCCTGGGTGCGATATCAGTACCAATTGTTCAGGGTGGGACCTTTCTGTGTGGAGTTTGCATGTTTTCTCAGTGTCTGCGTGGGTTCTCTCCAGGTACTCCAGCTTCCTCCCACCATCCAAACACATGCACTGATAGGTTAATTGGTTAATCTAAATCGTCCATAGGCGTCAATGTGAGAGTGATTGCTTGTTTGTCTCTATATGTCAGCCCTGCGATGAACTGGTGACATGTCCAGGGTGAACCCCGCCTTTGCCCTTAAGTGCCTGGGACAGGCTCCAGCGATCCTAGTGAGGATACAGCAGGTTTAGATCATGAATGAATATTACAGTAAGCAGAGACTTACTTTACCTAGGGTGACCATATTTTGAGTTCCAAAAAAAAGAGGACACTCAGCTCTGCCTTAACATACTTGAAATATATTCGAAGTTTACTCAAAGATGCCTTAGATTTAAGTAATGGTAAGTAATTTAAGTAATGGTTCTGTGAAAAACAATGGAAATTGGACATTTTCTCAAATTTTTAAACTCCCAAAAGAGGATATCTGGTCACTCCAACTTTACCATGTTGCTAAAGATGTAAATTAATTTTGGGTTGAACTTGGAGAATTCTGGGAAAAATTGCACTGCACCGTGATAAAAGTGAAACTGACACCACATACGACATTTTAGAATATATGCATGTGTATGTGCATGCCTGGATGCAAATCACACTGAACCAGACCCTGAACCAGCAGCTGTCATAACTCAGTGACATAACCTGAGTATAAATGTTAAGGGCAGCATGACTGTTATTTGTTGTTTATTTGTCAACAAATTACTGTTTTTCAGTATCATACATTTTATAGTTATATTTTTTTAATGTCCTGAGTATTTCCTCAACAACCAGCAAACAAACCCAGCAGCATTAATAACATTCGTCTTTTGTAAAATGTAAACGTTATTTTCACAGACAAATCTAACATCAGGTAATCAGCAAATGAGTTATGAATCCATGGTGCTCTATGTGAGTCTGCATTTATTACTCTGACAGAAACTGGTCTGTTTGTACTTTGATGATGCTCAGATTCTCTGTACCAGCTCTTACACCAAATGTCCATTTTCGCATTGGGTAAAAAATAACCTCATGATCGATAACTTGATGGAGCAAAATGACAATATTGACAGACCTCAATACAATGATAACATGAAGCAGAGCTTTGAAACAATGCAGGCAGGCAGAAGAGAAATTACACACACATATATATGTGTGTGTGTGTATATATATATATATATATATATATATATATATATATATATATATATATATATATATATATATATATGTGTACAGGGTGGGGAAGCAAAATTTACAATATTTTGAGGCAGGGACAGTGGGGAGGAAAGACAGTGTATGACCAATTAGTTTATTGAAAGTCATGAGAATTTATTTGCCACAAGAAAATTTGCATAATAGAAAATGTTTTTTTCTATGTGTCGTCCTTCTTTCTCAATAACTGCCTTCACACGCTTCCTGAAACTTGCGCAAGTGTTCCTCAAATATTAGGGTGACAAGTTCTTCCATTCTTCTTTAATAGTATCTTCCAGACTTTCTAGTAATAGTTTTGCTCATAGTCATTCTCTTCTTTCCATTATAAACAGTCTTTATGGACACTCCAACTATTTTTGAAATCTCCTTTGGTGTGACGAGTGCATTCAGCAAATCACACACTCTTTGACGTTTGCTTTCCTGATTACTCATATGGGCAAAAGTTTGTGAAAAGGTACGGATAATAGTGTTAGGTATGATTATGACATCAATATATGTTTGGTTTCAAAACAATTGACGTAGTGCCCGCTGAGAAAAAACAACTAAATGTTCATTGTAAATTTTGCTTCCCCACCCTGTATATATATATATATATATATATATATATATATATATATATATATATATATATATATATATATATATATGTACAACCATTTTACTTTGTACTACAGTACAGTTTTCTACCATTTTTGTTTCTTATACTTCAAATTTATTATGAATAGTGTGTTGGCTCTTGTATTCTTTGTTTATCTGATATTTTTTGCTGTCTGTCTGTATGCTGCTGCACTACAATTTCCCAGTTTAGATCAATAAAGTCTGTCGGGGTGTCTGTCTATTTATCTATCTATACACACACACACACACATACACACACACACACACACACACACACACTACCCATCAGAAGTTCGGACACACTTGGTTTTTCTTTATTTTAAGTGTGACATCTCAAAACATGTTTTATAATTTAGATTCTTCAAAATGGCCACCTTTTGCTTTGATTACTGTTTTGCACATTCTTGGCATTCTCTCAGTGAGCTTCATGTAGTCCCCTGAAATTACCTGAAACAGTCTTGAAGGGGTTTCCAGTGATGCTGAGCACTTGTTGGCCATCTGTGGTCCATCTCATGTCATTTAAATGAGAAGGTGTGTCCAGACATTTTACTGGTAGTGTGTGTGTGTGTCTGTGTGTGTGTGTGTGTGTGTATAAACAAAACATTTATTTGTGCTTCTGCTTTCAGGCAGATGCTAAATTAAGTGGAGTTTAAGTACATAAAATAGATAGGAATTTGCAGCAATAGGCATTATGCTGAACAGGTGCTTGCCAAAGGCTCCTAGGTGCATGTTGAATCTGCGTGAACCACCATTGGGGTAACATATGTACACTGTATCGGCTGATTCCACAATTGAAATAGTTTGATGCAAATTTGAGACATTTGACGTTAAGGGGTTAAACCCCATTCTCCTTCATCATGTTCTAGGTGTTATACATCTTCCTGTCTGTCTTTCCTCCTAACAGGAGTACTACATTGCGGATGCATCTGAGGATCAGGTGTTTGTCTGCGTGAACCACCTGAACAACGTCACTCACTTGTACATCTCAGATACACAGGGCCTGTCCTTCTCGCTGTCTCTGGAAAATGTTCTGTATTACAGTCCTGAGGGCTCTGGCAGCAATACACTCATCAGGTACTGCAAGCTCACACATGTTATCTTGTTTTTATCAAAACCTGTTGGGCTGGTTAGGCACTAAAGTTTATTTTAAAATGATCTTATGTCAGAGGCAGTTTCCTGAAACAACAATTTGAATAAGAACGTACATACAGCACAAAGATTTCCATAACGAACAAGAGTTGACTAAGTTATCCTCATTGACATGCTTATTGGTGTTATGCTTTGGACAAATAACTTGACTATCAGCACAGAAGTCACTTGTAGTTTGTAAGTCCAATATTCACTCTCCTTTTAGCTCTGTTTTAGTTTCCACCAGCTTCTTAGTGAATGGTTTCAGTGGCTTAAACCTCCACTGTGTGAACTATAGAAACATTAACTGTCGATACTCTACGTTTGGACCCCGGAAGTAAGGGATGCCGTCAAGCTGAAGAAGGAGTCTTATCGGGCCTTGTTGGCCTGTGGGACTCCCCAGGCAGCTGATGGGTACCGGAAGGACAAGTGCACCGCAGCCCGAGTGGTTGTGGAGGCAAAAACTCGGGTCTGGGTGGAGTTTGGGGAGGCCATGGAGGAGGACTATCGGTCGGCCTCGAGGAAATTCTGGCAAACCATCCGGCGCCTCAGGAGGGGAAAGCAGTGCGCCACCAACACTGTTTACAGTGGAAGTGGGGAGCTGCTGACCTCGACTGGGGATGTTGTCGGACGGTGGAAGGAGTACTTCGAGGATCTACTCAATCCCACTGTCACGTCTTCCATGGAGGAAGCAGAGACTGAGGTCTCAGAGGTGGACTCGTCCATCACCCAAGCTGAAGTCACTGAGGTGGTTGGCAAGCTCCTCGGTGGCAGGGCACCGGGGGTGGATGAGATTCGCCCTGAGTATCTTAAGTCTCTGGATGTGCAGGGACTGTCTTGGTTGACACGTCTCTGTAACATCGCGTGGCAGTCGGGGACAGTACCTCTGGATTGGCAGACCGGGGTGGTGGTCCCCCTTTTTAAGAAGGGGGACCGGAGGATGTGCTCCAACTATAGGGGGATCACACTCATCAGCCTCCCGGGGAAAGTCTATTCCAGGGTACTGGAGAGGAGGATCCGACCGATAGTCGAACCTCGGATCC
Organism: Sphaeramia orbicularis; assembly: GCF_902148855.1. NCBI lineage: Eukaryota > Metazoa > Chordata > Actinopteri > Kurtiformes > Apogonidae > Sphaeramia > Sphaeramia orbicularis. The sequence continues at coordinate 3,978,775 of NC_043969.1, read as the reverse complement.
AGGAGGAACAATGCGGTTTTTGTCCCGGTCGCGGAACGCTGGACCAGCTCTATACTCTCCATCGGGTGCTCAAGGGTTCATGGGAGTTTGCCCAACCAGTCCACATGTGTTTTGTGGATCTGGAGAAGGCATTTGACCATGTCCCTCGTGATATCCTGTGGGGGGTGCTTCGGGAGTATGGGGTCCGGGGCCCTTTGCTAAGGGCAGTCCGGTCCTTGTATAACCGAAGCAGGAGCCTGGTTCGCATTGCCGGCAGTAAGTCAGACCTGTTCCAGGTGCATGTTGGACTCTGGCAGGGCTGCCCTTTGTCACCGGTTCTGTTCATAATTTTTATGGACAGAATTTCTAGGCGCAGCCAGGGGCCAGAGGGGGTCCGGTTTGGGGACCACAGGATTTCGTCTCTGCTTTTTGCAGATGACGTTGTCCTGTTGGCCTCATCGAACCTGGACCTTCAGCGTGCCCTGGGGCGGTTTGCAGCCGAGTGTGAAGCAAGCGAGATGAGGATCAGCACCTCCAAATCCGAGGCCATGGTTCTCGACCGGAAAAAGGTGGTTTGCCCTCTCCGGGTCGGTGGGGAGTCTTTGCCCCAAGTGGAGGAGTTTAAATATCTCAGGGTCTTGTTCACAAGTGAGGGAAAGATGGAGCGTGAGATTGACAGACGGATCAGTGCAGTGTCTGCAGTGATGTGGTCGCTGTACCGGTCGGTTGTGGTGAAGAAGGAGCTGAGCCGAGAGGCAAAGCTCTCGATTAACCGGTCAATCTACGTTCCCACCCTCACCTATGGTCATGAGCTTTGGGTCATGACCGAAAGGACAAGATCCCAGATACAAGCGGTCGAAATGAGTTTCCTCCGTCGGGTGGCTGGGCGCACCCTTAGGGACAGGGTGAGGAGCTCAGTCACCAGGGAGGAGCTCGGAGTAGAGCCGCTGCTCCTCCGCGTTGAGAGGGGCCAGCTGAGGTGGCTCGGGTATCTGTTTCGGATGCCTCCTGGACGCCTCCCTGGGGAGGTGTTCCGGGCATGTCCTGCCGGGAGGAGACCTCGGGGAAGACCCAGGATACGTTGGAGAGACTACGTCTCTTGGCTGGCCTGGGAACGCCTCGGGGTCCCCCCGGAAGAGCTGGAGGAGGTGTCTGGGGAGAGGGAAGTCTGGGCATCCCTGCTTAGACTGTTACCCCCGCGACCCGGCCCCGGATAAGCGGAAGATAATGGATGGATGGATACTCTACGTTTGGTGATGAGAATGTACTGGACTGTGAGACTACCGGATCTTTTTCACTAGCCTCTTTTACACAACACTTCTGTCATAGAAATATTTCACCTTTATTCTGGAATGGCATCTGTGTAAACAAAATGTTGGGATCATTTGGTCCCACCTTTATTGCGTCTTTGTAACACCTCTGGAGGTAGTAACAGAGCTGTGATAAAGGTGGGATCATGATAAAAGGAACACTTCTCAACCAAGGTGTAACGTTTTGATGACTGCAACCCCCAGCGCAGGAGAGACATCAGGTGCATATGGAGGTAGTGGCATGATTTTGTGGCTACGTGCCATTTTCACTTGGGGCACGAAGCTGGCTGCGGTGGGCGCAAATTGGGGCTGGCACAAAGCTGGCAATGGTGGGCCGCAGAATCCATGCCAGTGCCTCCTTAAGGCGCCCGCTGTCTCTGGAGTCAGGGGATTTAAAAATGAGCGCTGTGTCACCACCCCTTTGATTCTGGAATGCAGGCTCCGCTGTGTAAAAGTCCAGTTGTCTCACCTCTGTTACACCTTTGACTTGGCTGTGGAAATCAGTTAGTGGTGGTAAAAAGGGGGGATCACCATCTTGCCTTTTTTCCGGGATCTCTGTGTAAAAGTGGCTATTGAAAACAGCTACTTGGAAATGTTGTTGATTTGAAGTACAAATTGGTCAGGTCAAGGGAACTATCTATGAGAAAGATCAAAGTTTCTCTTACCCTATTCTGTATGCACTCACTTGTTAGCTTATTACTGTAATGTATAATAAATGCTTGTATTAAAATATTTGACTTGTTTTCTAGACACATTGGTCCTTACATCATAATAGCATCAAGGACTGAAACCGTGTCACTATGCCCGTTTGACCGCATTATTTTAAATCTGTGTCAATAAGTCTAAAAGTTTCCAATATATTTTCCTAAATTTTCAGTGTAGTTAATATGTTATTTAACACATCACAGGCAGATTGAAGTGACTTTCCTGTTGGAATTGCATGTTAAGCACTTCAGCATAAACCTTGTCAAAGTCAGAGACATTTTGATGAAATTGTGTTACTAAGCACTTTTTAAAATGTTTTTGGTCAAAAATGTTATTTTATGCAATTATCATCCTTACTATGTTTAAGTACTTACACATACCTATTGAAATATGTAACACACATTGAGTGACACATAGGTTATATATGTACGAAGTTCGAGCCCATTGAACACAAAACATGTAACCGTATCACTACTTGACCTGACTCAAATATAGATCAAAACAGTACCTTTGCAGCCTATTTGGAAGCTGAAAAATGTTTTCTCTGTACTTCCAACAGAGTGAAGGAGATCTGTGACACTTGTTACATTTGTCACATTTGATCATTTGATGAGTGAAGTTACTGTTGTTGTCGCTAACTAGACTCAACATTCACTGGTTTCCTCATCTTATTTTATTTTATTTTATTTTATTTTATTTTATTTTATGTAGCAGTAGCATCCGTTGTTGCATATAATGTTTTTTTTTTTTTTTAGCACTTTAAGGCTAATTTGTGTATTATGGACATCTGTAAATAGCCATTCAAGCTTCAGGAGGCAATAACCTGTGTGCCAAGTCATTACACTTTTGCCTATTGTATCTTTATTCAGCTTAACTCATTGCAACTTTACTGCTTAGCTAAATTGTACAATATATGGTTAAATTATTTCTGCTTTTATTTATATTTTGAAATTAAGCAAATTTGTTCTTCACGTATAGTAATGAATCACCCCTGTGACCCTGTGTGCATCTACACTACAAATTAAGTTCAACCTGCAGTTTTAGAGGTAACAAAAAGACAAAAAAATACAAACTCCTTGCAGACATTGAGGCCTAATAGTTCGTTATCTAATTAAAGTATATTTATTGATCTGACGCCGCTGTGTTGTGTGCCCTTGAGGTCTGTATTCATTGTTTATCTGCTCAGTCTTCTGTATAATCACATTAGAAACATCCTGTGTTTGCAGAATCATTCATAGTGTAGGCTCAGGTGCTTGGCTACTACTGATGAATGTGATGTTGCTTTCTCCTTATAAAATCCTAGAAACTGTGCCCTTTCTGTTCCTTATGCAGTTTAAGTAAATGTGCAGTACATGCATCATTTATGGGTGGTGGTTACGTGTAAGTTTCCTGTTTGTTTTCACCTCTCTGCAGTGAGTGAAGTTGCCTATTGCATCTATAAATTTTAAAGAGGCTGATGCATTTAATTTAGCTGTGTTTGTCCTGCATTCTATAACCATCAAAACAGCACACATAGGCATAAAGTAATCTATGCAAGGAATGACAGCTGCAGTGGGGCTTGAATTCCCAAACATTAGTGCTCTCTTCAAAAAATGTTTTAAGCTGTAAGTGTCCTCTTGGCTCTCTAATATCTTGGCTCTTTTTTAGGTACTTTGCCAATGAGCCTTTTGCAGACCTGCACCGAGTGGAGGGGCTGCGGGGCGTCTTTATCGCCACACTCATCAACGGCTCAGTCAGCGAGGACAACATGCGGTCCGTCATTACTTTTGACAAGGGAGGGACATGGGAGCTGCTTCAGCCGCCTGCTGCCGACAGCCTGGGAGGAACCCTGGACTGCCAGGTACAAAAACACATGGAACATTTTGGTTTGGCTAGGCCTTCATAGCTAAAATTAAATGTAAGAAAGACAAATGCTGCCACCTCCTTCTTTTTGTACTGTGGTTTATGGCAAATGTGTGAAGAGTTTGTTATCTGATCAACTTGGGAGGTCTGGTGCACGCATGATGCACGCTCCTGGTTAAACATCACATTTAACCCTCTGGAGTCTAAATGTATTTTGGCCATTTTTAAATACTTTTGATTTTGCCCTCATATCTCATCAAAAAACAGTTTACCCTGCCTTTTTTAGTTTCATTTTTTTCAGCACAACCCCACCTGTGTGACTGTACACTTATTTTTTTCATTTGACATGCTGCATTAACACTCTGAACCTTTAATTACACAAAAAACATGAAATCCAAGTAGGAAAAAATTTAGTTTTTTACTGTTTTTCACCAAAAGCATGTTGAAGGAACCATTTTCATAAGTTAGAGTGAACATATAAATAGAAAACTTCAAAACAGTAATTACAAATGTAGCAAACAAGTTACATATGACTATTTGAACGTAAATAGAAAACCATATACAACTATTTCTAAAACAATCTGATGTCACAATATGATGGACAAACATGTTCAATGAACCATTTTTACAACTCAGAAAACTATGTACAACTATTATAACTATGCAAGCAATCAGGTGTCATAAAATGCCACACAGATCACTTATGCCACTTTCTAAAACAGTTCACAACAACACTGAGGGGCACGCAGAGGGCTGCATCTGATTGGCACAGCTGATCTCACAGTGTAAGATGTATTCATTTGTGGTGGTAATATCCAGAAAGTGCAGCGACAGTCTTGTATAAGCGAGCAGATCCTGTGTAATAATCCAGTAATACAGGACCAGCTGAGATCTGGACCCTTCTGTGACCGCCAGCTAGTTAGTTAGTTAGTTAGTTAGTTAGTTAGTTAGTTAATCCTGCTATTGCATGCATAGATCAGGACTTCATCTCTACACCTAACCGACTTGTTATTTTAGCCAAGACCTGTAAAAATATAATTAACTAATCTCATAAACCCAACCAGCAAACATCTAACTTTACACACAAAATGAATCTGTCTGTTTCATATCATTTAGTTTTTGAGTCTTAGACAGAATTTGTCTTTTTAGATGCATCCACCCATCTCTGTACGAAGGTTTGGTGGTCAACATCTGTTACTTTTATAACACATTATCTCAAGAAGAGATCAGCCTGAGAGAAAGTTAGAAGTTTGGGCAAAAACATTTACTTAGGCTCAAAGATGAATTCATTAGATTGTGGTCAATGGTCAAGGTTGCTGTGACCTTACAAACATGAGAAAACTTGCTGAACAGATTGTGATGCAAGGACAGTGAATGCATCTGACTGAACTTGCAGTTTTTTTGCTCTTTTTTTGGCCAAAAACTTTGGGTTGACTTCTGGTTTTGCTGGTCTAGTTTGGAATGGGAGAGTGAACTGGTTTGATTTATTCATACCAGCTGAACTGACATTTGTCATTATCCAGGTTATCTTAAATTAAGATGTGTCCTGCATCAGCAACCCGTAACAACACACGAATAAGCAACATGACAGCATGATATATAATATAAGAATATAATATTACTAGTGTGTGATCCGTGGGGAACCATGGGTTCTAGATGTGGTAGTTGTTATGCAGGGGAGAGTTGACGTTTGGGAAAAGATGTTAGTCTATATAAGTAGTGACATAAAAATTGTCTGGCAAGTCATTCTTTAAACGGCAATTATTCATACTCAGGCGCACCTGCAGTATGAGGTACACACGAAACACACGGACAGGGGTGGGGGGTGAGTTGTTTGTAAGACCGGGGTGGTGGGAGTTCTCTGTAAATAACAGGACGTACCTTACCTCTGTCTCTCAGGTTTTCTTCCAGGAATTTTTGAAACTGTGGGAGAGGACTTTCTGCCCCCCTGCCCCCCCAAAAAAAACATTATCACCACCTAAAACTTTTTTAAATAAAGTATTTATTTCAGACAAAGGTAATGTAGCCTTATCTAATGGCCCAGTTTGCAGCTAGGCTTGGGTCCCAGCCGGACTCTGTGTGGTTCAGCTGAAATTCCTCTGTTGTGACTAATTTGAGTTTAAAGAAAACCAGGCAATTCATGTCAGGATAATACTTTAATTTAAGTAATTTCAGGAAGTGCTTTTATTTGGAAGTCTGTCGAAACAGGAAATAGCTTTTGATTGTGTTGACAAGAAAAAAACTTTACACTTTGTAGTTGTGGAGTGCCAGTTACCTGTTTGTGTTCTGTAGCTGCAGCATGTTTTAGAATAAACGCACAGTTTGAGAAGAAACCTGCCTGGTCATTAAACACTGAAACTCCAAGTACACTACACGACAAAGCCGGGAGTAAATGTGGTGTTCCTGTTTTGAACTTCATTTCATGTCATGCAGTGTTGCACTGACTGTAAGGCAATTGTATTCCAAAATGACTAATATCTCCCAAAATACTGGTCTTCTCAACTTTCCGAGATATTGAATGTGGAGACGAAACTATTCCTCAACTGTAGGTACCAAATTGGCCATGTAAAAACATCAGAATGTGTCAGAATCGTGCTAGTACACACACACACACACACACACACACACACACACACACACACACACACACACACACACATAGACGCTCTGAGCCCTTCCAGTATTATGATATAGAAGATTATATTATATTTATAAAATATATTCACATATATTTCATGCCAGTTCAATCTGTCGCAGATTGTCTTTTCTGTGAAGGATGACTGGTCTGCATCTACTGTCCCATAACATCTACTGATATTTACAAAATTAGCTCTTGTGCTTCATCTGTCAACCTCTTCGTGAGACATTATATAGAATGAGTGCAGGCTAGAGAACTCTACAAACTCACCCACACCTTTAGATTTTGCAGTGAAGGCCACCATATTCTTGACAAGTGCTGACATCAGGGGCTGATTTGAGCAATTTTAGTGGGTTTGCTTGTGGAGTTGAGAAATAAATTCTTTAATGCCTATTATTGATGGTCAGAATATAAAAGGCCCTGCCCCCTTGGATGTGTCTGTGTTGAGAAAAAGCGTACTAGTAACAGACAATTCCACGCAGTGTTTCTGTATATTATTTGTAACTTAGAGCGTTGCTTAGTCACTTTTTGACCTGACCTGCCTTAAGACATGATATGTTTCTTGAAAGCTTACTTGTACATGTTTTCATTACCTATAATGCATCAGATGAAGATAGAAGCCTCTGGGAAATTATTATCCCGTTGTGCACATATTCAGCATGTCTGTATTTTTTATGGTACCTCTGGCGTGATATTGCAGCTACAAATTCCATTGAAAGATTGAAAAAGAAACACTGACATTATATAAAAATATATTTTCATTGGCAGACCAAAAGTTGAGTTTATGTTTTTCCCTTTCCTCTTCAGCTCAGTAAAGGTTGCTCCCTCCACTTGGCCCAACGCTGGAGTCAGCTATTTAACATCCAGCTGAGGAGGATGCCCATTTTGTCCAAGGACTCTGCACCAGGACTCATCATGGCCACAGGTGAGATGACCAACAGTGGAAACAACAACACAACTCAGAGCAGTGTTTCAACAAAATCGATAAGTTGATGTGCTGCAGTCAAGGTCAACAGCTACACATAAGCACCAGCTTTTTTACCCCATCTAAACTTTCCATCTGAGGCCAAAGTTTAGTTTTAGTTTTAGCCGTAAAAATTCTGTTTAAACTTTGTTCGTTTTATTTTGTCCATTTTTACCTTTGAATGTGTTTGGTCTTAAATCAGTCCTAAAAACACTACCTGATTCTCACATTGCTGCTTACTTGATTACAAACATGGCATTATTGCCATATCTGCTGCAGCTTTGATGTATTATTCATCTCCTCACCTCATAACCGTTAATATATTGCACTACCGCCACCATTGTAAATAGATTGATATATACACTTTATATTCTATTATAGTTTATTCTTTATACCACTTATTTATTCTATTCTATTTTTACCTCTTTTTTTAAATTTCATGACATTTAATTACAAGGTGAGAGAGGAATGGTATCTCAATTCTCTGTGTGTTCAGTGTCCTGAATTGACAATAAAATTAATCTTTGAATCTTAGGGCATGAAAAAAGTCTTAAAGCATGATCTCTATTGCAGCTAGAATAGAATAGAATAGCAAAAAATAAGCTTTATTGTCATTGCAAAAATATTTCCGTAGAGTGCAACAAAACGTTTATATGTTCTGTAAAGTACTCACCATGAATACACACAACAGTTACATTATTTTTCTTTTACGTCATCTTCTTCTAATCACACAAGAAAGTAGCAATACAAACCTGCAAGTCTTTCTCTTTGGTGAGGTTGTTAAGGAAATGGCCATATCCTGTATTGCTTAAAGCACAGGAAATGTGGTTTCATGCTGCAAAGAATCTGCTAGAAACTTCTGGTTTAGTGCATTATTGTTCTAAAAGGTATTTTTGCTTCCTCAAAACAAAGATATACTGGTATAAACATTTCAATGTCTTGGAGAAACATAAGTAATCAAATGAAGCAAGTGAGTTTGTGTGCTGCGAGTTCCTGTCTGCAGTCTGATGCTGTTTGGCTCTTCACTGCTGGCAGAAAGCATTGATTTGCTGATGCTCTTCAGTGTCGAGGAGACTGCTTTCCCTGCACCCAGCCAGTCCTTCTAATTAAATTCTTATTAGATAATGGGCACAAAGAGAGAGAGAGAGAAAGCGAGTGAGAGGGGGGAGGAGGGTCTGGCAATCGTGGGCGTCATGCCTTTTGTTATCGCTCCCAAACAGATGGGCTAATTACTGCTGCAGCGCCCAGCGGGCTCTCCACGGGTCGAACACGCTCATGAACACAGACGGGCACGTACGTCCACAAACCGCACAGACATGTTTACTTTACAGCAGCCACACTCAACCGCTCATACACTGCTTTGTGTGTTTGGATCAGTGTAGATATTAGTGTGAAGATGTTATGAAAATATACTCATCAACTGTATGCAGTGTCTCATTCATTTCTGTTTGGATGTCTTTATTGGTCCAAATGCATACAGTTGTATTTAAAGCGCATGCTGTGATTTTTCTCTCTGCTTTTGTTTCCCATTTCCTCTCCGTAATCTGACAAATAAAGGCTCAAAAATATCCCAAAGATTAGAAAACCCCAAAACGCTGGTATTTCCTCAATTTCCTGAGGGCTCTACCCAAAGGATCAATGAAGTTCTATCTAATCTCATCTAATCTAATCTCCGTACCCCAGTCCTTAATATTTCAAGTAAAAATGTATTAAAAAGCAAACAAAATATAAAAATATGTGACAAAATTTTGTGATGGAATCAGCAGTGGAATGTACTTAAACTGTACTTTACTTGAGTATTTATATTGCATTCTAAAGTTCTACTCTACAAAAAAGGATTAAGGCCCCACTGAGGATAAAAAAAAAAAAAAGTCATAATCTTTTGAAAAAGTCCTAATATTACAATCATAAGGTTACCAGAATAATGTCATAATTTGTCATGGCAAAAGTTGAATGTTATCAGGATAAATTCATGGAAAAGAGGAAATCAGAAGAACAGTCTGTAACTTCTATTAAAATGAGGAATGTTGGGCACCTCCATAAGTTTGTGTATAGGTTTCACATGTAATCAAACACGAATAAAGTCTGTTAGATGTAGTTATAGTTGGAAAGATACTTTCAGCTGATACTTTTGACTGTTGTCTTAAGTTTCTTGTTAAAATATGTGTAGAATTCTGACTTCATTCTTGTAATATTCTTAAAATACCTTATTTTTTCAACTTCAGTGTGGACCTAATCCTTATTCGTACTACTCCACTACATCTCAGAGATAAATGCACTTTTTACTCCACGTTTGTCTGACACATTAAGTTTAAAGCTTTTCATCACTTCCTTGTCCAGTAAAAGCTGTATTGATTTGCTCATCCTTAACTCTTTAAGTGCCAGACAGTTAAGGGGTTAATAAGCCTTAAAAGTGCCACAGATTTTGGCCGTTTTTCAGTATTTCGCGTCGTTTTTATAATATTTGAAGAATCCTGCAGGAAACCGCTCGGTAACATCCGACCGATTGCTGATTAGATCCAAAACGCACCGGACGCAGCCGATTCATTATTGATCGTAATTTGCATAATTTATAATAATAATAATAATAATAATAATCATCATCATCTTTATTTATATAGTACTTTTCATACATTAAAAACTGTAGCACAAAGTGCTTTACATATCAGTTTAAAAATCAGTACCGCCCCCCACCCACACCCACCCACTCACCCGCACACACACACACACACACACACATATACATGCAAACCCACAAGCTCACACATACTTAAGAAGACTGACTGAGCACGGGTAGACCAGAACAAAAATGTACAAGTAAAAGTAAAACATCAATTTAGGAGGCGCTGTCTCAGGGAGCCATCCGCACCAGGATGCAGCCGCCGACCCCGGCGACCAGGCACCAGCAACACAGCCCCGCATCCCAACTAGTGGGAGAGGGCCAACTGGGACCCCCACCCACCAGAAAGGAGCGGACCCCAGTGAGAGAAGGCGCCACAGCCCCCGGAGTCCACAGCCGCCCCCCGGCATGGAGGGCTCCCTCTGATGAAACACTGGAGAATAAGAAACATTAAAAAGATATAAAAATATTATTCGGTCGCGTGACCTCAAATTCCAGTCTGATTGGTCTCAAAAGGGGGACACAGAAAGAACGTCATCGAAATGTGAGAAAGAAATGGGGGTGGATGGTTTGTTTGTACACAAATGTGGCGTGTTCTCCAAAGCCCATCTGATCGGCCCGTGGCACTTTACAGGTTGTTTTCGTAAAGCCGATTTAATCGGCCCATGGCACTGAAAGTGTTAAGCAACAGAGTCCTTAAAAACCTTTGATTAAATGGAAAGTGCATTATCCAAACAGATGAAAAGTTGACGTATTAGAAATATGTGGTTCTCACACAGCAGTCAAGCAACAAATAGATTCTGATGTTACAGAGTATGATGCATAGCTTAAACTGGAATCCAAAAACATCATTTATAATAGAAACTATAAAACTACACTGTGGCTACTTCCATTTTCCAGACATTTATTCCATTGCTCTAAATTCTGAATATTTTTTCCGCCACTGCTAAAACTAAAGCAACTATGTAGTTTTCAGATTACTGTTTTTTAAAATATGTAACAATTTGAGGGAAGTGTGTCTCGATGCAATCTGTAGCTGGTACTCAGTACAGTCACAGTATAGACATGCGAGCGTGTTTCAGTCGTGGGGTGGGGGAGATTTCTGCCCGTGAAAGTGAAAGTTAACGCTCATTTATCTTTTCCCTACCTCCTGAAGCTTTGCAAATTTTCATTTGAGGGGGCAGGACATGACGCTGTGCCATGGCTAAACCTTACTAGCGGAAACTCTGCGTTGTTAGCAGCGACTCCCTCCATATGCAGAGGTGTGGTCTGTTTTCCAGCAAACTAATTAAGAATGAATGTGATTGGTGGATTGCTACACGCAGTGAGTGTCAGGTACCTTTGAAATTAGATAACACATTGAGTTCTTTTACCTCCAGCATTGCAGGACCTGCGATGCGACTATTGTGCACACGTACGTCGCAATGATGATATATCGTGCAGCTCTATTTCCGCGTGTAGTCTCTGATTTGTAAGTAATGGAAAAAGTTGCTCTTTTCCAATTTTTATTTCCTCTTTAACTGTGTAAAAGAAGCAAATACACCTTCTATATACAAGTCTCCAATACAGTGGATGCCTATCTCACTCCAGTTAGAAATGGCCCCATCCATAGTTGAAGGAGCAAAGGTAGGGTTTGTGGCGATGGGTAGTGAGAAGGATAGAAGTTTAAAGTTGTAATAGGATGCAAATCATAGTGTCTATAATCTGGTTGTTATATATCATCCTATTACTTTGGGTTGGAGCGAGATGCACTACACCTATGGAATATGGGTAGCAGTCTTCCCGCTCCATCTTTAGCCAGTTATATGATAATGATGTCGAAGAGTCAGGCCAAAATATAAATGTATTAACTGCTGAGGCCTAGTATTAAAGTGTAAAATTTGGGAGAGCCAAACTTCCATCAGTCTTTGACCAACAGAGGGGCTTTTTTCCCACTTCTATTGGCTCTATGTCCCCAAAGGAAGGGGATTATCAAAGAGTCTAGTTGTTTGAAGAATGATTTTTTACGGAAAATATGAATGTTTTGATATAAATATCTATTGACTTCTTTTAGACATTTTAATATTGTGTGTCGTCTTTTGATTTTTCTTTGTCATATTTGTCATACATTATGAGCACAATGGTTAATTCCATTACAGACCTGCCTTCCCAAGAATAAAACCCTGGAAGAAGCACTAACACTTTGGCCTGAGATTCCACAAGTTCAAAAATACTGAGTTTTGGCAGAACATAGTGTTTGCGGTCTAAATATACCAGCCTATATTTAAACAGTGATAGTGATAGAACTGTAGTACACATGGTTACAGCCTGTTCCTACTTGCCAGTTTCAAATCAGCACAATGAGTAAAATTGTCTTTTGATCATTTGTTTAGTGTTTCCAGTCTGCGGCTCCTTGTGTGATGGTGTTTAATGAGAATCATTAGCCTGGTTTACACAGTGACAGAGCGTAATTCATTTCAGAGGCATTGTTACAGTCCTCAGCAGAGACACATCAACCATGCTCCCCTCATTTTAATCAGCACTTCACGAGGCCTGTTCACCCGGAAATGAGATTTGATAAATACAGTTGATGTTGGCCTCCAAGTGTCGAAAACAGACAGATTTAGAATTGATCATCCAGTCCATAACTGTCATATTTCTGATGGATGAGTGGAGGGATGCCTCTGTGGGTCTGTGGTGTGTATGAGGAGGAGGGGCCCAGGTGGCTGATGTGTTTACTTGCTCAAGAGTAAAACAAAACAGAAGAGTCATTGCATTTCTGTTAACTGGTATTTTTAGTGCTTGCAGTCCTTCAACATGATGTAAATATACTGCTGAAAAAATGAGTCCTAATGATGTTTGTGTCCAGACTTTTCCTGTAGCTCCACCAGCAACTCAAAGTTTTTGCCTTTAACAGCTGAATTTATATACAGGTATATTAAAAAAAATTATTTGTGTTTTTGCTTTCAAACAGATACTAAATTAAGTGGATATAGTTAATTTGACTATAGGACATGATATAGATAATTTGGGTGTGATGCAAATTTGCGACCACAGGCATAATGGTGAATTGTCAGAGGTACATATCGAATATGCCCAAACCAGCATTGGGGGAATACATACGCTATCTGAGCTGACTGAATAATGGAAACGGTTTGATGCCAATTTTCGACAGTCGATGTCAAGGGATTAACGCTTGTCTTGTAAAAAATATGACAGATTCAGTAAGAACAGGGAACTCTAATATGTCTCTGGGATCAAAGTGTACAAAAATATATTATAACTTGCTGTTAAGTCTTCATTGTTTACTCATTAAAGCATAAATGTACAATTAGGAAAAAGCCGAGTTGAGGATAGAAGATCAGTCGAACAATGTTAATTTAGTTTCCTATTTCCTAAGATCTTTACTGTGACACCAACCTTTGGTAATTTTTTTTTACATTTGTGCAAGATCAACTTTTGTCTTCATTTTCTATCCTGTTTTTTCACTTTAAAATGAACATTGTGTGTTTATTAACATCTGATTATCTGTGACTGGCCTTCAGGAAACTGTCAGGGAAAAGTGTGCCCATATAAGTCCATACAAAGGCCACATACATGAGTAGATGCAGAATGCAATACAGAATGGGCTGTACATTTTACCACGTGTGCGTCAAAACAGTGGCCATTCTAAGTCTGCAACATTTGGGGGAAACCCCTGCAGGGTGTGTGTAAATCCCTCTGTGTGTTTCCTTGCAGGATCTGTAGGGAAAAACTTGGCCAACAAGCCCAATGTTTATGTATCCAGCAGCGCAGGAGCTCGGTGGAAAGAGGTACGTACAAAATCTGACACAGATCTTCTGTCAGGGAGAGTTTTAATGTCACAGTTAATTTACAGCACTGTGGAGTTTTAAGAGCATAAACATGCCTTATAATTCAGACTGAAATTATTTAAAAATTATGGATGATTCATTAATTTTGTTAATTATTGTTCACAAAACAGGCAGTGCTGTATTATATGAAGCTTCAGTCTCAATGTTAGCAGTTGTTTCAGGGGACATTACCCTTAAAGACCCACAACTATTTTTGTCCATCCATTTTCTGAACCACTTTGTCCTCAAGAGGGTTGCGGGGTACTGGAGCCTATCCCAGCTACCTATGGGTGAAGGCGCGGTACACCCTGGACGTGTCACCAGTTCATTGACATATTAGTGCATGTCTGACTGTGGGAGGATGCCCAGAGTACCCAGAGAGAACCCATGCAGACACAGGGACATGCAAACTCCCCCCCCAGGAGTCCAGCCAGGACCTTCTTGCTGTGAGGCGACAGCACTAACCACTGCACCACCGTGTCGGCCACTATACTTCCAAATTATTTTCCTCTGCATTTTGCATTTTTCAGCAATTCCATTGCAACACTATGCTCTAAGATGTGGAGAAAAACTGCAGAGCTGAGAGTTAATTTCCCAGTAATTTTCTGCTACAAGCAACAATTTCACACTACATGTAGTCATCTGTGTCAAACCTGGAGGATATATAAACGAGTCATTCTCGTTAAATCAGATGGGACTTTGATTCTTTTACTTGTAGTTTCAAGAATGTTCACTTTTAGTTTGGTTTACAGTCCTTTATCTACCAGACATTGCTGCTACACATTAAGCTTAATTTTTAGAGCTTCCTTCAACACTTGTATGATCTGATATAAAGCTGAAACAATTAATCAGTTAATCACCTTGAATCAATTAAAAACTTAATCGATTGCAGTATTCCTGAATCGAAGCTCCATTTCCTTAATTTCCCTGCCGTGAAACATTTGTTCTGCTATTGTGTTTCACACGGATGCTCACTGTGATTCACATGACACCAGAATCAACACAAACGATGTGGAGCATAGCTTAGAAGAGACGAGGACAAAAAGTCAGAAAATGTCTATATGCTCACCTTTCATCATTGGAATCATCACTTACTCCTCTTTTAAACTTCTAAGCTTTCACACAAACATTGGAAATATTTGGCTTCATTTTTGAAGTTGTATGTTAGTTCCATCTTAATTTGTTAGTTGGATACAAATGTGTTGAATACTGCAGTGCACAAAAATGAATAAAGCTAACTCTGTTTTTTTAACCACAATGCTAAATATTTGGCCTCATAGGATAATTGCTTGAGTCATAGTTTTGGCCTAATTGTGATATCTGCATAACTTTACTTTCCTAACACGACAGATTAATTTTTCATCATTGGCTATGACCTGAAAAAAAATGACTTGGGTAATTTTGCTATGAGGCTAACGAAATGAAATTCTTGTAATGACTCAGGTAAATATTTTTATGTTTCCATATGAATGCCCACATGATTCAACTTTGATGCTTCCTGTTGTCCAGGCGCTGGCAGGTCCACATTTCTATACATGGGGTGACCACGGTGGTATTCTCATGGCTATTGCACAAGGAGGGGCCACCACACATCTCAAGTAAGTCCAAACACTGTGAGACTTTTTGAGCATTTCTTTGAGAAGTGAAACACTTGCACTGTAGAGTTTCTAAGCAACATATTTTAAAGGAATATTCAGTTTCAAACACAAACCCAGAGAGACTCAGCCACGTTTCCATCTGAAATCCCTGAACAAATATAATACTTTTGCAACAGTTTTCAAAGCAGATGCTAGGACGCTTAGCAGGACTAGATTATGTGATTGTGATGCATCTTTCTGGGAACAGAAGCAAATCAGCCTTCCATTTGTTCAGTGGTCCCCAGATTGGGAGGTAGGCCCCTAGAGAGAAGGCTCCAAGGTCCAAAAGGGCTGTAACTTACAACTTATGACAGTGGAGTTGTAATAAAACACCTCTTTTCCAACAGCAGCAGCGTCCATGTGCAGTATGTTAATGTGAAAACAGCCGACCTCATTTACAGAGGATTGAGCTTGTAGCCTGGTTACTCAGTAACCTGCTTTTACTGTGACGCATACAGCCATTATAATGGGGTTAAATTCCCACATTGTGCTCCAATATTGAACAAGAGCTTTATCTTGTTTTATATTTAACAAAAGAGTGGGTAGGGAACAGGTAACAGATTCACAAAAGAGTCTCTACTGATACTTATGCTGATATTTTAAATAAATATTTGTAGGTGCTGATGGGTTTCTTTTATTGTGTGTTTTGTGTTGGGCTTTTTATTTTCATTTGTGTTATTATTCTGTTTGGTGCCTGAGAAACAAATGAATCTTACTTTACTTTTGTATAGCAAGCCATTCACTAGTGTAACATAAACCCAGGTACGGTGATTCATTAATGACCTGCTTGTGCATTATTTTGCTTATGACAAAGCTGTTTACTGAAGAAGGCAGGAATTTTACCTGAAAAAAAAAT
Source organism: Sphaeramia orbicularis (assembly GCF_902148855.1). NCBI lineage: Eukaryota > Metazoa > Chordata > Actinopteri > Kurtiformes > Apogonidae > Sphaeramia > Sphaeramia orbicularis. The sequence goes on along the minus strand of NC_043969.1, from coordinate 3,962,394 downwards.
TATAAAAATAACTTGATGGATCTGAATGTGAATTTGTCTCTTCAGCTAAAGGAAATTTTTTCTTATATTCTGTAGTTCGAACATTTTATGATGATGATGATGATAAAGGCAAAGAGAAATTACTAATTTAAACTGAACACTTTCGAATATTGAAGGCAATAAGTTAACCAAAAAAGAAAAAAATGTCGCAAAGTGTACAAATATTTTATTGTGGTTCTTTTTATGTCTAAAATGGAGAAGGAAGAAGCTGAGCTTGTATTGTCCTACCCCAGATTTGATGTATGACATTGCAGCAGTATGTGATTCATTACAACAGTCTGTTTCACAGAAATTAGAAATGGTATAATGTCATTGTCCAGTCAGAGTTGAGAATGACAATAACACCTGTTGTATATTGGTTGACACTGATTTTTGGTCACACTGTCAGTGCATCAGTAGTAATTATATATGGAAAGTTCTTAAAATTTCCAAGACACAATTTCCCAAAGGTGATTTGAGCATCTGTTTTTTTCCCTGTCAGGTTCAGCACAAACGAAGGAGAGACATGGACTGACTTCCAGTTCTCTGACCGGGAGGTGTACGTCTACCAGCTACTGACTGAACCTGGAGAGAAGAGCACCATCTTTACCATCTTCGGCTCTTATGCCGAACAGAGACATAGCTGGCTCATTCTGCAGGTCAACACCTCCGACGTTTTGGGTAGGTGGTAATGTAAGAAGGAGGTATAGAGGAATGGGAAGAAGGTGAGCATTTTATATTTAGAGATCCACAGCTCCTAGCAACTGCAAGTTACTCACAGCTATTTATAATTTCATCGCTCAGCTGTAGGTTTCAACACAACGTTTGCTGTCTGTGCTGTTTCTGATTTTGAACCACTGCTACCTAGGCCTGTAACGGTACACGTACCGAACCGAACCGTTTCGGTACGCCCCTGTTTGGTTCAGTACACAGCTGCACCGAAACAGCACAGTATGATGAGAAAAAAAAAAAAAAGAAAGACGTTGTTTGATGCAGAACTTTAAATCCGCGCAAGTTTCACACAGACTTAATAAAGGAGCACACATTGACCCGAAATATGAAATAGCAGTTGATATAAGTTAAAAAAAAAACAACAAATATGATGTGAACCTGGAAGGAAGAGACTGAAGACCCTCCACCATCAGTACAGTCCAGTTTGGATCAGTTCAGGTTCAGGTGAAAGACAATGAGGAAAGAGACGTTAATAAGACGGACGTTGTTTGGCCCCTAGGAACTACGGTAGTTCGAAAACACTGACACTAGCTCTGTCTGTCTGTCTGTCTGTCTGTCTGTCTGTCTGTCTCTGTCTGTCTCTGTCTGTCTGTCTGTCAGTCACGCACGCTGTATAATAGAGGAATAAATAGAACGTTGAAAGTTTGTAAAGTTTCACTTTCATTTCACGACAGCGTTCATTACGTTAGTTATGGACCACACCCCCAGGTATATAACTGCACACCCCCCCTACCCCCCCGGCTCTGACAAAAAAAAAAAAAAAAAAAAATACCCCGTGCACACAGGCACACACAAATACACACAGTGGCCTAAACAGTTTGTTCTCTGTCCTAAAATAAATAATTTGGTTCATTGTGTTGTCAGTGTTGCTCTTCAGCTTGTTTCAACAGAATACCAGTTTACCCTCTTGTTAATGTTGCACTTCATGTGGAATTTTTTTTGTTATTTTTCTGCAGAATGTGAACTGACAGAACGGTGATTAGATTTTTCTTGTTTGTTCGAAACTACCTTTCAGGGAAAAGTGCAATACTAATGTTTAAAATACATTTAGTAATATTAATAATTAATTTTATTTTCTATTTGATTTGTAGCAGCAGAATTGTATTATTCCTGTTTGTCTATATTCTATTGTCTCCAAAAATTGGGGGAAAAATGTTAAAAAATTCATAAATGCATTAATAGACATTTTGAGGGGTTTTCTTTCTTCCCGTTCTGAACCGAAAAAGAAAACAAACCGTGGCTTTGAAAACCGAAAACGTACCGAACCAAAAATTTTGTGTACCGTTACAGGCCTACTGCTACCTTTACATGAAAATGAATAGGTTATTTGTATGTTCATGTTCCTTGTCTAATAGTTGCGATGCTGTAGATGGTTAACATTACATATTAACACATTTAGTTGCCTGCATTTATCAGACCGCTTTAGTGATGTTTCACATTATAGTTTATGTAACAATAAAACACTGACAGGCACCATGTTACTGAACAATGACTATTTAGACTTTTACTGCTGTTAACTATTAGTTGATAATGCGTACTTTTAATCAGACTTGGGTATGGATACAGAACATTTACATGTAGTTGGGAATTTTTAGAGTATTAATAGTTTTACTAATCAGCTAATTGAAGAATCCTTCTTCTACTGCTGTTAAATACAACACTTATGTAGTAGTGAATTTGTGTTGGCTTGTTAAATTTGTATGGAAACAATTTCATAGTAGTTTGGAGCCTGTTAGCTTAATTTGCTAATTACAATACATATATTAATCAACCAGTTTTGGCTGTCTCTAATAATTGGTTATATGTTCAAAACATAAACCCCTCACAGATGAGTTATTAATATTTGTTTTACTTGAAATCTCAGTTTTATGAACTCCAGTATCTCACCCAGTCAGAACTCACTAGTACACTTTCAGCAAGGAGTGAATGATTTACCTTTTGTAAATTTCTGTGATGTACTTAAATAGATTATATGTACAATATCAAAAGCCTTAACAGGGATCAATGCAAGAGCATTCATTTATTTCTCTTTGTTAGCTACTGCAACACAAATGAGAAACAGAGCTGAGTTTAATGTTAATGACTGACTACAATAAACAGCAGTCATGTTCCTTCTTACTGGATTCTTTATGGGGTCAAATCAAACATTTATGCAAAAACATCTAAAAAAAAATATTTATCATCTGTTTTATTGATCTTTTTTGCTATTATTTTAGCATTCCTATACTGTTGTGTTGTTTGGAATTCCTACAGTTGTGTCTGTTTTATAATCTATGTTCTCTAGTCCTATTTCATTCTCAGTTGTAGTAATGTTTCAAAGTTTTATGTTGGATTTACTTATAAAATAGGATGCAACACTGATAAATACCACTTAGAAACAAAAGGGCTCCTCGCTGAAATGGGTGTTTGTACCATAAATTTGCAAGTTCCTCTCTGACCATATTTACCGGATTACATTTCATTAAATTTCATAACATGACTACAAATTAGTACTTCCATAATAACAAGCCTTTTTGATAATTAATGTATGACCTGTTTGTGCAGTAAATCTTTTTAGTCAATTTGAAGATTCACACCCATAATTCTACTCACTAAATTATGCAAGGATGTGTAAGTGAGCAGTAAATTACATGCAAGTTGTTATGATGTATAATGTCCTAAGGTTTCTAGTTAAACATTGTACTTTGCAGGCTGGTTACCATTTAGCAACATGAGCTAACAATGCTCAAATCTATATTTGACCATTTTTAATTAGCTGAATTTTACTTTGTTGAAACTACAGGGTGGGGAAGCAAAATTCACAATGAACATTTAGTTGTTTTTTCTCAGCAGGCACTACGTCAATTGTTTTGAAACCAAACATGTATTGATGTCATAATCATACCTAACACTATTATCCATACCTTTTCAGAAACTTTTGCCCATATGAGTAATCAGGAAAGCAAACGTCAAAGAGTGTGATTTGCTGAATGCACTCGTCACACCAAAGGAGATGTCAAAACTAGTTGGAGTGTCCATAAAGACTGTTTATAATGGAAAGAAGAGAATGACTATGAGCAAAACTATTACCAGAAAGTCTGGAAGATACTATTAAAGAAGAATGGGAGAAGTTGTCACCCGAATATTTGAGGAACACTTGCGCAAGTTTCAGGAAGCGTGTGAAGGCAGTTATTGAGAAAGAAGGAGGACACATAGAATAAAAACATTTTCTATTATGTCAATTTTCTTGTGGCAAATAAATTCTCATGACTTTCAATAAACTAATTGGTCATACACTGTCTTTCAATCCCTGCCTCAAAATATTGTAAATTTTGCTTCCCCACCCTGTATATCAGTGAGTCACAGTATCATAAAAAAATATAGAAAGAATGTCCCCGAAAAATATGTGTTAAAACATATTTCTGAAATATGGTGTTGGACATAAATGCAATATACAAACACAGCTACATTAGTTGCTTCACAGTCAGGATCCTGAGCAAGCAGTATGATTTAGGTTAAGTGTATGTATATGTTACAGTCACACCAGACTAAACAAGAAAAAAAATTTACCTGAGAGCAAAAGTTTTATCATTTGTAAGCTCACTGCAATACTAAAGGTGAATGGTGAATGGAAAACTAATGAATTGAGAAAAAAGTAGCTTTGAGTCCCATATCAGTGTAAGTATGCGTTATTTATTTTTCCGGTTTCTGTCCTCCAGGTGTGCCCTGTTCTGAGGCTGACTACAAGCGCTGGTCTCCATCAGATGAACATGGAAACGAGTGTCTGTTAGGAAGAGAGATAACGTTTAAGAGGAGGGCTCCACACGCTACATGTTTCAATGGAGAGGACTTCGACCGACCCGTCACCATCTCCAACTGCTCCTGCACCCGACAGGACTATGAATGGTAAACACTGCACACAAGGTCCAGTATTGTGTGTTTCATCAGTGTCTGTTGTTAGTGTTATGAAATAGAAACCTGGAGAGCCAAGAAACTCAGCAGGGACTAGTACATGATTGCGTTTGTTTTTCAATAAAATTACCTTTGATCTAAAATATGTTCACCTGAATGCAGCTAGAAATGAAAATGGATTTCAGTGGTTTAATGTGTTGATGATGCCTGTTATGAGCATGAGCTGCTTTGACCTACGCCTTAATATTCTAATAATAATCACCTAGTCAGAATAAAAAAGCCTCATTCAGCCACCACGAGACTTGGATAATGACATAATTAATCCAGTAGAAAAAAAGAAGCACCCAATAGCCATGTAAACACTTAATATGTTGAGAAGAACTAAATGTGTTCTTTCGGTGCATGGTGCTCCTGTGAGGTTATTGTCTGGTCACTTGAGGGACTGAAATATGGCGGTAGAAAAACAAATCTGAATCAGAGCAATTTACGGATTGTTGAAAAGCTTGATGGTCAAAAGTTGGAGAAGAGGAACAAGCTAGAATCTACTGAACTATTCTTCTTCTTTTGTGATTTTTCTGCAGATTAGAGATTTTTTAGCAGGTAGAACTGGTTGATGCATGTCATTTCATATATGACATTACTGCAGTGGACAGTTGTTCAGTTTTTAATTAAAGCTACATTATTTGCAGTAATGACTCCAACTTTTAGTTGTTGCATTTTACAATATTTGTTTTGCTCACTTTTCTGTAAATACTGCTGTGACACTTGAATACTCCCACTGTGTGATAAGTCAAGTCTTATCCTGATATATTGTTTAATGAATCCAAAACACGTGGTTACAAAAAATTCTCTAATAAGCTACAGTATAGGTAATAGTTTGTTCACAGTTAAATCTAACTTACGGTTTTTGTCATTTTGTTTCCAAGTTTCCAAGAATATAATCACTGATTCATGACATTCACTACAGTGGACAGTTACATTTTACACAGAAATTATATGTGTGTGTATATATATATATATATATATATATATATATATATATATATATATATATATATATATATACACACACATACATACAGGGTGGGGAAGCAAAATTTACAATGAACATTTCGTTGTTTTTTCTCAGCAGGCACTACGTCAATTGTTTTGAAACCAAACATATATTGATGTCATAATCATACCTAACACTATTATCCATACCTTTTCAGAAACTTTTGCCCATATGAGTAATCAGGAAACCAAACATCAAAGAGTGTGTGATTTGCTGAATGCACTTGTCACACCAAAGGAGATTTCAAAAATAGTTGGAGTGTCCATAAAGACTGTTTATAATGGAAAGAAGAGAATGACTATGAGCAAAACTATTACGAGAAAGTCCTGAAGATACTATTAAAGAAGAATGGGAGAAGTTGTCACCTGAATATTTAAGGAACACTTGCGCAAGTTTCAGGAAGCGTGTGAAGGCAGTTATTGAGAAAGAAGGAGGACACATAGAATAAAAACATTTTCTATTATGTCAATTTTCTTGTGACAAATAAATTCTCATGACTTTCAATAAACTCATTGGTCATACACTGTCTTTCAATCCCTGCCTCAAAATATTGTAAATTTTGCTTCCCCACCCTGTGTGTGTGTGTGTGTGTGTGTGTGTGTGTGTGTGTGTGTATATATATATATATATATATATATATATATATATATATATATATATACGATGAAGAAGTAAGTTATTCAAGAAATCCAATTGGATATGTTTAATGTCAAAAATACCACCGTAGAAATTAATGCATGAAATGGTTGAATGCCTTGCAATGCACATTAATATACATTATTGAGTATGACTTTATATAGTGTCAGTGTGAACAGTTAAAACTGCAGTGTTGGAAAAGCCACAGTTACCTAGCAGTATGTTAGAATTCAGGTGGTTTGAGAGGATATGTGAATTATAAGTAAATCTACCCAAGGACACAGACTTTTTCTTATAGTAGGTGTTTTCGGAGTAGTAGTGGGCTAAATACATGACTGACCCCTGTTATTACCAATTACTGTTACTCAGATGTAAATCTGCTGCTCTACTGGCTTTACTTTTCCAGAATCGGTTCATTGGTGTTAATATTTAGTCTTTTGATGTGGACTGAGAGGAGAGAGCTGTAGAAGGAAGGACTATTTTTTCATATTTTCCCTCTGATTTCAGCTCAGTTGTTAATCACAATGATTTCAATCATGCTGAGAAAAAAATTGTCCATGTAATCACCACCACTGGCTGATATCTGACCCTTAATTAAATTTCACTTCAAGCAAACAAATACTTAAGTCATAGCCCACTCTGCATATTTTTTTTGCTCCTCGATCTCCCATCATAAGTCATAATGAGTCCATTTTAAAATGCACATCAGGAGCTACCATTAATCAGAGGACAGAAGCTAACTAGCTGTTTTTTTCCTCTTCTTCTCTTTTTCTCCCGTATTGTCTTCCTCTTCTCCTTTGCCTGTTTTGACACAGCGACTATGGCTTCAAGCTGAGTGAAGACTTGTCTCTTCAGGTGTGTGTGCCCGACCCTGAGTTTTCGGGCGACCTCTACGCTCCTCCAGTTCCATGTCCTGTCGGTACCACCTATCGCCGCAGCAAAGGGTAAGACCGCTATTACCTGATGTTACAGGGCTGAAATGTGCAGCCTGGGATTGTTTTGTGTGCTTCATTTGCATAATGTCAGCGTCAGCAGCACTGCCAGACTCCAATTTACATTTTCATGAGACAAGTTATGCTAGTTTTACAGAGATGGATGTCAGGTTTGTCAAATATTTCCATGTTATGAGTCTTTTAACTGGCATGTCATTAACTTCTAGTCATTCAAGTCATATCCTTACGAATGTATGTGGCAGGGTTTTTTAACATGTGCTGTTGATGTAAAAACTGCACATTATGAACCCAAGATCAAAGTAAAAGGGGCAGTTTATCTACTCACAATGTGGCACTAACTAGAGCTGCACTAAAACCTGAATTGTTTTGATATAGCCTACTACTTGCCAAGCTTCATTGTCCTGGAGAGAGAGTTGATGTTTTAGCACATAGATTTGTTTAGTAAGAGCACCACCAAATGACCAAGCCATGAAACGTTGTCCTGTTTTGATGATGCTGCAGATACAGGAAGGTGCCCGGTGACAGCTGTAGTGGAGGAGATGTGGAGGCCCGACTGGATGGAGAGATGCTGCCTTGTCCTGTTGGAGGTTAGCATTAAAAGTATAGAATTAGACCCTTTGTCTTTAAGTCTGCCTCAGCTTATATCCAACATTGAAATAATTATGGGCAAAAATATGGCGATAGCCAGATGAGTAGCTTGATTTACAAATGTAGTAAAGAGATAATAAACTGCAACAAAAACCCAAGTTTAATAAACTGCAAAAATCCAAGTTTTTTTTTTTAATATCTGCAGTTTGGAAATAAGGAGTATTCCAAAAACAAACTTTGCAAAATTTTTATTAAGGACTCTTATTGAATTTTTATAGAAAATCCTAGTTTGTTGTTCCCAAAGCTGTGTTTTGACTTACTCAGGGTTAATAATACATCCAATGAACTGCTGAAGCAGTCTGTTTCAGCTTAAGCTTTCAGTTTCAGCTTTTTTTATGATGATGAGTCATTTATGAACCATTGCATACTTTGTATCAGAGATACTGCTGAATAGAAGCAAACTGAAAATGGTTGTATGTTTTCACAAATCATCTTGCCCCTGGAAATTCCTGTTTTATGCCTCTGTGCCTTCAAGAGCTATGACTCAGTTTGAAGAAAATACGTTTTTGTCCATGACTCAAAATTGTTCAAATTGCTAAATGTGAAACACAATTCTATAATAATATAAAATGATGTTGTGGGGATATTTTATGTCCAAAAGGTCTTTTACAATGTGACATCTCTCAGTGTTCTGCGTAAGTGCTTTTTTATGTTAGGTAGCTCTTGGTTTTTTGGTTCCAAATGTATATATTATGAACATATTAGGCTGTGAAATTCAGAATTGGGTGTTTCATCTCTGAACACGTATGTTTTGTAATCCTGTGATCACTTAAGAGCAGTTTTATGCTTTTACTATTTATCGCTTGATAAATTTGACTTACCATTCTCTCTCATTGATGATACATGTCACTTTGTTTAATTACCTTGAACCACTGTGAAGGTTTTACTGATGATGTCTGCTAACAGTGTGGTTTTAAACATAGAGATTTAATAGTTGTTGAGATGAAAGTCTGAAACTAAGATCTGAAACAAAGATGCTCTACTGTATTCTGTGCTTTCTGACAAACAAAAGGTTTGTAAATGTATCTGGGAAAAAATGGCCTGAAATTTGTAGTAATATTTTCAGCACTTTCCCCACAAACATTATCATGTAATCAGACCAGTCATTCCTCCCGTGCTCTTTCAGAGAGTAATGAGTTCATCCTGTATGCGGTGAGGAACTCCATCCACCGATACGACCTGGCCACAGGCAACGACCAGGCATTGCCTCTGGCCGGCCTCAGGGAGGCGGTGGCTCTGGACTTCGATTATGACAGGAACTGCCTGTACTGGGCTGACATCTCACTGGACACCATACAGGTTAGTGAGTAACTCGACTGGCACACAGCTATTCCTGCACTCAGTTTTCTTTGACCAGAGTAAGAGTTTGTCACAGTGTCAGAGCTCATTCATATGCCATCAGGATCTAGTTGAATAAACTGGCTGGTGTCCACATGTTAACTGCCAAATGTTTAACCCAATTTGATAAACTGTAAGAATTTGATCCACTGTGCTATCTCTGCGTCCTACTTGTTTCCTGCAGCGTCTGTGTCTGAATGGCAGCACGGGCCAAGAGATCGTAGTGAGGAAAGACCTGCAGAATGTGGAAGCCCTGACCTTTGACCCCATCAGTCGACTGCTGTATTGGGTTGATGCAGGAGCTCAGAAGATTGAGGTATATAGATGGCTCTGTATTTGCATGTATATGTTTATGCCTGTTTGTATTTGGCATTATTACTACTACAAGATCCAGATGTGTTTCTCACTGGGGAGTCATAGACTCCTAAATCAAAGAATAAGGAAGGAGCTGTGTAGGATGAGGTAAGGGAATGCAAATCTCATATTCACTTATGGTATTAGTCCAGTCTAGGACTGGAAAAAAGCTAATCATAGTAAATGATATGATCCTTGTAGAGATTTTGAACAAAATATAATGGAAAATGCACTGGAATGACAAACCTCAAGAAAAGTTTGCACAAATATCACACACACACACACACACACACACACACACACATATATATATATATATATATATGCACACACACACACGCAAAATTAACATATTAAAATGGATTAATACATTGTCATGATTAATTTGATCAAGAATTTTAATGCAATTAACCCATCTGCAGCACAGAATGACTCTGAACATGTCTGCCAATGCATTTGGGTCAGTTTGTCCAAGTAAAGTTACCATCACGCATGAACAAATGGGCAGTTGATCCGGGATTGACAGGCAGCAGAACCAACCCATAAAGATGGAAGACTCTAAACAGTATGTTGGCCCTCTGGATGGAAATATGAGGACAACAAAAAAACAAGATGGAACAGTTGGTTGCAGTTGTTTTGTTTCAAGTTGTCTATTTAATTGTAATTAATCAAAATTTATCCACAGTAACCCTATATATATATAAATATATATATATATATATATATATATATATATATATACATATATATATACATAGATATAGATAGATAGATAGATAGATAGATAGATAGATAGACACACACGCACAGAAAGAGAGAGAGAGAGAATGATCAGTATAAGCAGACAGCAGACGCTCTGAGAACATTGGGATTTTTTGAGGTTTACATTATCATATTACAATGGCGTTATCTGTCATTAAAATGTTGCAAAGTGGGACTGTGTGTTTCTTATGTATTCTGTGCTTATTTTTCATTCATTTATATTTCATGCTATTAAATATCATTGTCAGCATTATCAGTCATTGTTTTGAAAATTTTCAGGAAACACAAAAACTTAACTAGAAATTGAGTATCTGATGATGTAGGCTAAAAAGTCATGCCTAATAATAAGTGAAAAGTTGACTTTTTTGATGAAGGTGACAATATGGTGCTAATAGTTAATTTTCCTTAAATTTCTGTCCTCCTCGTGCATGTATCTTGGTTCCTTTTGCATTGCTACTAGTCTAACAGATCACCTAACATTGTTATTGATATCAGCCATTATTAGACATGAAGAAGTATTACACTCTCTAATCGTTAATACTGTTTGAATAAAATGATTTTATTTTTTTTTGTTTTTTGTCACCCACCTCTTTTTTATGTTTTATTTTTATTCAGGCCTTTTATATTGAACTCTAACAGTGCTGAATGTCTTTCTCATCAAATAACTCCTGTAAATATTGTCTGGCTTTGCTTAATGAACCAGTCAGACTTATGAACGCCTCTAATCATTGTTTCATCTAAAGGTTTCTAATCCTGACGGGGACCTCCGTCACACCCTGCTCAACTCCTCCATCCTGGAACATCCCAGAGCCCTGGTTCTGCTCCCTGGGGACAGGTAATACATATAAACCTCTTTTTTTCCACTAAAGAGACCCACATTGAAAATTAAGGACTGAGATTTTTAACCTTCACATGTACTTGCTTAATGACTGTGACCGTACAGTAATGCTGTCTGACAAGAAGGGGAAGTGAGGACCAGACAGATCTGTTCTCTCTTTTCAGATCTCTATTTGATATTAATGCCCAATGCTTGTGTGCAGTAAAACATAGTTGGTTTCACTTCTGTAGAGCTTCTTCTCCTTTTATTCAAAACAAGCTTATCCTATTAACAAACCTACCACGCTACAATGTTCATTTGTTCCCTTGATGACGCTGTGTTTCTGCTATTCCCTTTTTGTTTGGGTCAGAGAATGAATTTTTGTTTGCTTCACTGCACTTGCTTGCTCTTTCTCTCCTGTGTCTTATTATAAAGGCCAAACAGGACTTTTACAACAGGCGGTTTCTTTTTCAAGATTTTTTTTTTTTTTTTTGTTATTATATCTAATTATTCTTCTGTTTTTCTGGTCAAAACTGCATTGTTTCTAGTCATCTCCACCACTGTCAGACTGTACAACACAAGTATTGCAATTCTACTCTTATGTAAATATTTATAGAGTTTTTATTACTTACTGTTATTATTGTTATTATTATTATTATTATTATTATTATTATTGTTTGTCTTTTGCACTTCTTTATGCTGCACATTTTTTTCTTGCACTTTATTCTGTTGCTGCCGTGGCCAGTGAAATTCTCTATTGTGGGATCAAAAAAGTGTCATATAATCTAATCCAATCTTAAAAAAAAAAAAAAAGTACCAGACAAATGTAGAAAAAAACTTTATTTATCAAAATAACAGAATAATTTTTCTACATAAGCTCCATTGGAGTCTGAACACTTTTGCAATATATGTTTCCATTGGTAGATTCCATCTTTGTAGAATGGCTAGAGCTGTCTTTTACATTTGTCTGAGACCTTTTTGACTCTCCCTCGTGTCTCACTGTTTCCTATACCAACAATTAAATTCGAGTTGAACTGATCCTTCAGAGACAGTTTTTTTACTCAGACTATACAGCTGCTGAACAGCATCTCAGCCAGAAGGAGGTAGCTGGGAACCTGCAGCCTAACTTTCAGTTTTTATAATTGTATTTATTTATTTAGTGTTTCTATATTACAATAGGAGGACTAGAGCTATTTATTGTTAAGTATTTTTTATTGCTGCTGTGATTGTTATTGTTATTTGTTTGTTATTTATTTTTCAATATTGGGCGGAGAGAGAGCCAGGGCACACTGTGTTTCATTGCCATGGTACTTGTACCCTGAACGCACATGACAAATAAACTCCTGTTTCCCCTCTACAAACGTCCTGTAGTCTGATGTTTTGGACCGACTGGGGCGACCGAGCAGCCGGCGTTTACCGCAGCTACATGGATGGGACCAACGTGTCCTGCATTGTGTCAGAAGGCGTCCGCTGGCCCAACGGGATCACAGCTGATGACAACTGGCTTTACTGGACTGAAGCCTACAGTGACCGCATCGAGAGGGCTGACTTCTCCGGAGGCCAGCGTAGTGTTCTCATGGAAGGGCTGCCACATCCATACGCCATAGCCGTCTTCAAAGTGAGTCCAAATGTAGTGTCTATGTATTGTTTTTTTTATCTCATATATAACCTGGAAGGTAAATAAATGTATAAAACCTTTTACCTCTGCAATCCTCAGTAAGAGAAGCCCCCTCAGCTAACTCATATTTTGTTCCCAGAATGATTTGTACTGGGACGACTGGTCTAGAATGGGCATCTTCAAAGCTCCAAAAGCTGGCTCCCAGAGTAATGAGCTGATTGTTGGCAGGCTGACAGGAGTCATGGATCTCAAGATCTTTTATAAAGGGAAGAACAGAGGTGAGGAACACATTTAAAGACATAGGAACCTGAAATCACAACTGCCTTCTAAATGTCTTATGTGCATAATACAGACCTGATCAAAATCTTAAGACCAGTTGAAAAATAGCTAGAATTTACCGTTTGCACATTTGGATCTTAATGAGGTTTTAAGTAGAGCTACAATATACAAAAGCTAGAAGGGGGAGTGAGACAAAAAGCACTTTGAAAAAGTAATTTATTGAAAACAACAAGTAAACTGAAATAGGCTGTTTATCAGCTGATCAAAAGTTTAAGACCATTGCTCAGAAAATTACAAAAAACTCTCCAAACCAGAACAAAAAATTTTCTCAGTAGGACTCAGTAACGAGTAGCTCCACCGTTCTTGTTAATCACTTCAAAAATTCGTTTGGGCATGCTTGATGCGAGTGTTTCCAGGAGGCTGGTGGGAACATTGCTCCAAGTGGTGAAGATGGCTTCACGAAGGGCATCAACTGTGTGGAACTGATGGCCATTTTTATAAACTTCCCTTGCCATCCATCCCCAAATGTTCTCTATGGGATTTAAATCAGGGGAACATGCAGGATGGTCCAAAAGAGTGATGTTATTCTCCCTGAAGAAGTCCTTCATCAAGCGAGCATTGTGAACTGCAGCGTTGTCCTGTTTTTAAACCCAGCTGTTACCACACAGACGAGGGCCCTCAGTCATGAGGGATGCCCGCTGCAACATCTGCACGTAACCAGCCGCCGTTTGACGACCCTGCACCACCTGAAGCTCCAGTGTTCCACTGAATGAAAAAGCACCCCAGATCATGATGGACCCCCCTCCACTGTGCCCCCTCCTTGTCATGCCAGTAACGTTGGAAGCCATCTGGACCATCAAGGTTAAATTTTTTCTCATCAGAGAATAAACTTTTTTCCACCTTTCAGTGTCCCATGTTTGATGCTCCCTGGCAAAGTCTAAACGGGCAGTTTTGTGGCGTTGTAGGAGACGAGGTCTTTGAATTGTTTTTTTGTTTTTGAAACCCTTTTCCCGCAGATGCCATCTGATGGTTATTGTTCTGCAGTCGGCACCAGTAAGGGCCTTAATTTGGGTCGAGGACCGCCCTGTGTCTTGACGGACAGTCAATCGGATCCTCCGGCTCAGCGCAGGTGTAATTTTTTTGGGTCTACCACTTGACTTTTTTGTTCCATAATGCTCAGGATCTGTCAAAAACTTACTGCGTCCAACCTCAGCAGCTATGGCATGCTGCGAGAGGCCTCGCTTATGCAGCTCGACGATCCGACCACGTTCAAGAAGAGAAAGCTTCTTAGCTTTAGCCATCAGGAGGGCATGACCGTGTGAATGCCCGACAGAAAATGAGAATTTTGAGCAGATTTTGGCTTTTATTGCCTGCGGTCTTAAACTTTTGATCAGCTGATAAACAGCCTATTTCAGTTTACTTGTTGTTTTCAATAAATGACTTTTTCAAAGTGCTTTTTGTCTCACTCTCCCTTCTTGCTTTTGTATATTGTAGCTCTACTTAAAACCTCATTAAGATCCAAATGTGCAAAAGGTAAATTCTAGCTATTTTTCAACTGGTCTTAAGATTTTGATCAGGTCTGTATTAAGCACTAGTTTCAGTTTTCCCCATCCAAACATGCGCAACAGAATCTCTCTGTTTCCTCTCAGTTTGGCCTTTTGAATCTGATCAATTTTCTTTTGCATCTGTTGGAAATAATCGATTATCAATTATTTTGTAATCGATTAACCAATCGATCGATTATTTTCGGTGATTTGAATAACTGATTATTTGAAAAAGCAAAAAATAGTAAAAATGTGAAAAAAACAATAAATGACGAATACCTTGTCCTTTATTCCAGAACCAGCTAAAACAAGAACCTCAAAAAGTATAAAAGTAAAAGGAAAAATTTAAAAGATCTATATGGAAATACCAACAACAATAACAGCAGTATAAAAGTATTTATAAAAATATCTATACATATAAACAACAACAGACAAGTCAAATGACATCTACAAACGATATGTGCACTGCATTCTTCAACACATTCGTGTCCAACTTACTAACTTACCAACAGCTTAAGATGGAACTAACATACAACACCAAGCTAAATGTTTTTAATGTTTGCATGAAAGCTTAAAACTTTAAAGAAGTGATGGTTCCAATGAAGAAAAGTGAGCATATAGATATTTTCTGCCTTTTCGTCCTTTTCTCTTCTGAGCTACGCTTCATGTTGTTTGTGTTGATCCTGGCATCATGTGCATCATAATAAGCGTCCATGTGAAACACAACAGTGGAACCAATGTTAAGCAGCAGCAAATTTAAGGAACCAAAGCTTCAGTTCAGGAAAATTGTAATTCCTTTAAGCGATTCGAGGCGATTAATTGTTTCAGTTCTGGTTTGTATTGCCTATATTTTACAGGCATATATCTAGATACCTTGGTGTCAGTTACATGTTAAATGTGATCACCCTATTGCCATATTGTGAGTAAATTTTTTCTGATTTTTAGACATTGTATTAATCTTGGTTGAATTTTAGACACCATTATGAGAAATGAGAAAGTTTTAATTAAAATATGATCTCCCGTCCCTACAGCTGAGACTTTTTGCTGCAGCTCTTTCTGAAGTTGTGACAGTTGATGTTGGACTCATGTTTTCAGGGCGTAACGCCTGTGTGGACCAGCCCTGTAGCCTGCTCTGTCTGCCTCAGCCCGGACACCGGCACACATGTGTTTGTCCAGATGGCGCCCCGACTGTAACCATGCCCAACGGAGACCTGCAGTGCCAGTGTCCCATGGGATACCAGCTCCAAAACAATACTTGTGTCAAGACTGGTGAGACAAAGCACATTGTCATTTGGAATTTGAATTTTTTCATTGTGTAGGTTGAATAAAAATCTGACAAATAGTGACAGAAACATTGAAGTTGGGACAGTGGTTCCCAATGGAAGCTTGGTAAATCTGCCATTTTTCAGACAAGCTAACAAATACTGTATGTTTGCAAGCACAAAAAGTGGACTTTCTTGTATGTTAGAATAGATTATAATAAACTTTATTGTCATGCATGTTGGATGTTGGATCTAGTTTATAGTTCGGAAATCTGTAGTTGGTACATCTTTGGTAAAAAAGCAGAAGTTTTCATAATAGTGCATCTCTTGAAAAACTTGAATCTTGTGTCAAAATAAAGTTGTTGGTTTTTTTGTTTTTTTTGTTTTTTTGTTTTTTTGTTTTTTTTTTTTACTTTTTGATGTCAGTTTAACCATGAAAATAGTTTCTAATACCTGAAAAAGTTTGAATGAAGATAATGACATTTATGAATAATAATGCTGCAAGTCAGGATGTGAAATAGTTTCATTAACGCATTCAATTTAACAAAAAAACTTACAGCATTAGACGACAAAACAAAGGCAGCTCTTAGAAAGAGATGCAAATGAAACATTATTAATCAAAATTTACAAAGTACACGGTTCCCATATTGAAAAATGGCTCAGTTTGGATTTTAAAGAGCCCAATCAAGCAGTTTTACTACTGAATACCCGGCCAATGACTGTCAGGATTTCTGCTTATATCAACCCAACCATGTGCATGATTTTATTTCAACACTGATTTTATTTGCTACAGTATTATTCCTACTGATACTAAAATATGAAACATATTCCAAGTGATTTGATGCTATTATGCATTATCTCACCAGCTGATAGGCCATGAGCTATTGTGAATGCGCTGTGTCCGGTGTCATCATCTTCGTTAGCAATTTCTTCTCTGACGAAGCTACTGGTTGGATTAATTTCATATTATATACATTATATCATCATATTATTTTATTTCATATGTAGCTTCCTTGTCTACAAAGTTTGTTCACAGTTTTTAGATATTTAGATTTTTAAATTTTTATATTATTATTATTAGTATTGTTATTATTATTATGGTCCATATTTTGATGACTTTTTACGTGGAAATGATTAGAAATATCAATATAGTTACTATTGAGCACTGATAGGAAGTCATATATGGACTTTTATTTAATTAGTTGAATTCTCCTCCAGTGAAAGTACCACCCACTTCTATGGGGAGATTGGTCTCCTGCATCAAAACCACAGGACTCTAATCTCTGGAATGCTATCTGATGAATTAGTGGTGTCATGTCTCTCTTTTCCACCAATTAGAGCACAGCTGTTTGCCAAACCAGTACCGCTGTTCCAACGGACGGTGCATCAGTAGTATCTGGAAGTGTGACAGCGACAACGACTGTGGAGACATGAGCGATGAACAGGAGTGTCGTAAGTACTTGGTCTCTGTTTATAAATAATCAGCTTTCACTGAGAGAAAAAAATGTTTGTTCACTGTGATATCTGTGTCCTGTCCACTTCTAGCCACTACAACCTGTGACCCGACCAACCAGTTCCGCTGTGTGGCCTCAGGCTCCTGCATTCCACTGGCCTTTAAATGTGACCATGAAGATGATTGTGGGGACAACAGCGATGAAGAGCACTGTGGTAAGATGGGCCTCTGGTTGTTGTGTGTCTTTGTATGTATGTATTTATGTCTCTGTGTATGATAAAATAATGAAGACAATGGTCATTGTAAAGTAAAGGATATAAATGAATTGGAATCAATTGTACAGGAGTCAGACCTTCAGCTGAACTTTAGGAACCTGACCCTTTGAGTCAGATACCACTGTGCTCCAGATATAAATAAAATAAAGAATTGTCTTGTGCATTTGTGTAGAGAAAATGACAAATAATGCAGTGTTTTCCAGAGGAGGAATAATGTGAGGATGAAGTTACTATTTTTTTTCACAACAAAAGACCAATGCTTTAGCTTGAGTTCAGAATCAATATTTGGTGATTCTTATTCTATTCATATTCCTGTTAATTTTTAGGTTACCCCTTGTGTTAAAATGTTGTGTGGTGTTTTAATTTTGTTTTCCAGAACTATAGGGATTTTCTTTTTATTTTGTATCTCTTTGTAATGATATTGTTGAATATTTTGCAATATAGTTGAAATTATAATACAGAGAGTTATATGTAAATATCCATCTGACTCTCATGTTTGTACACTTGAAATGATGCTTTAAGCACCTGTTGGCATCAAACTAGAAACATGGACAGAGCACTTATTTAGGTCATTAATGACATAAAACCAGAACATTTTTACAAACTCTTTGACTCTGTTGTGCAGAGTCTCACCAGTGTGGCCCAGGGGAGTTCACATGTGCAAGAGGTGTTTGTATCCGTGAGGCCTGGCGCTGTGATGGAGACAATGACTGCAGAGACTGGTCCGATGAGGCCAACTGCACAGGTACCAGCTGTGTTGATCACTACACCATACCAACATAAATATTTACTTACCGACTGAAATGCCAATTGCTGTCACATAGGTAATGATTGACACTTCCCTTGGACGCCTTTGCACCACTTCTCTCCCTATTCAGCCTCTTCAGCTTTTTAAATGGTCTCTGTTTATTTCCAGTGGGCCATCATACATGTGAAGCCAGCAGTTTCCAGTGTCACACTGGTCACTGCATCCCACAGCGATGGAAGTGTGATGGTGATGACGACTGTCAGGATGGCTCAGATGAAGACCCTCAGCACTGTGGTAGGCACATCCTTTATTTTTACCCTGGCCCCCGAAGGGGAGGCAAGGTATTGTTTTTGGTTCAGTTTGTTTGTTTCTTTGTTTGTTTTTAACATTTCAGCAGCAAAACTGTTGGTTGAATTCATACCAAATTGGGTTTATAGATTGCCAGTGACCCAGAATAGATGTCCTTACATTTCGGGAAAAGTAGGTCCAAGTTTATATTTTTTATGAATTTTCCAATCTTTTTTTCCCCATTCACTTACAATGGGTGAAATTTCACGTCTATGAAAACATCATTTTTGTTTCAATTTGCTTCAAACTTGGCACATGTATAGAGGCAGTTGATATGCTGACATCAGCACACTCATAGACATGATGACATCAGCTGGTTTGATGCCAAAATAAGCAACAATATGTGCGAGGGGCGGGGTTTGTTGTGCCTGGCACCGCTTGTTTGAGTTTGTGGTGCTAGGAGCAATAACTACACAACACCCCCTGTTGAATGCAGCATTTTCCCCCTATTATTCTGACTTAGTCCCAGCAACTAAGCTGAAGATATAGGAAAACTGGTAATATTTCTCTGCCATTCTGTAGAGAGAAGATAACAGAAAACCCAGAGACATGTTTTTTTTTTCTTTTTTTTTCTCAAGAAATAAGCTGCTTAAAAGTTGTCTATTAATTGCAAAATTGTAAATGGTGTGTTGCCTCCATCAGTGGGCAGACTCAGCTAGTGTTTCTTTTGACCTGTTTCCTAAAAATTACAACAACTTAGGTCCATAGATGCTTAAATGCACAGATTTTAGTTAAATAACAACAACCAAAAAAGTCATCACAGCACATAAAGCCCATGATGTGTTGATGTTAGTGCCAGTGCTGGTGCAGATTTATCTTCTCATCAGATATGAGGGCAGCTGTATAAAGATAATTTGGTCTTGTATTACATATGTGGGCATGGTGGTGTGAATGCTGTTTACAAGGTGCTCAAAGATTCACTGGGGGAATATGATGGGTAAATGACAAATAGATCAAACTACATCAAGCAAGCATGTGTTCAGATCAACCCTTTGGCTATTAATGTTCTTTTTTTCTGTGTAAGGTTGTATTTGGTAGCCAATACATGATTTAAAATATTGGTTTTAACTGTTTGTAAAAAGGATATAATTTGGCATTATAAAATACCTTCAGAACTCCCAAAAAGATTAACGTTATTAATGCTAAGAAAACCTCTCTGTGAGATGGATTTAGGCACTGCGGTGCTACTAGGAGAAGAATGTGGACCTCTAAGTAGAATTGTAGTAGACACCACATAGGAACATACTGTAGATATCATTTAACATTATTTTGGTTTAAAAGAATAAATCCAGGTAATCCAGTCTGTAATTCCAGGTCAGACCTGTTTTGGCAGCAAAAGCGGGACCTACAGAATATTAGGCAGGGAATAGTAATGTTATGTTCTCACAGGTACTTGACAGGGTGTGTTTGTCGTTCTTTAGTCCACTGGGTACTAACTACTGCAGACCAGGAACACCCAAAAACACCTGTCGTTTTGGAGATACTTGACCCAGTCTATTGGGTTTGGTCACATTTTTACATGTGTTATTTTTGCCTTCTTCTAACACATCAGCCAAGGACCAAATGTTTACTTGCACCCTGATGCATTTCATCCACTGACAGGTAGACTTTCATAGCGATGATCAACTTGACTGTCATCTTTACTTGTCAGTGGTCAGATGTACCAGGGTAGTACACACTAAAGTACGTCCAGAACATTGATTAACATTATTCAACTGGTTGTACTTGACCAATATATCACAGTATGACCAACACATGTGTGACTATTGATAAAAATGCATGATAGTTGAAGTCCTTTTAACTTTTGAATTACGACTTTGTCTGTGCTAACAAGTCATATTGTCACATCATGTTTCAGATGTATTTCCTTCTGTCTTGCTTCTCTAGTTAAATGTTGGTTTCATGTTGGTTAAATGTGCAGTAATACTTGTATTTATACTGTGCTGTGTGTTTCCAGAGGGAACTCGGTGTAAAGGCTTCCTCTGCTCCAATGATACATGCCTGCCCATCACAGCCCACTGCAATGGTATCCAAGAGTGTCCAGATGGTGCTGATGAGCACAACTGTGGTGAGTGATGTCAGCTGAGGAGTATTAAATATATGGTTGGTAGTGAATCATTTGTATGTAAATAGATTGTGAGTGTGCTTCTTGTCACCCATAGATCCCCTGTGCACCCGCTACATGGAGTTTGTGTGCAAGAACAGAGCCCAGTGTCTGTTTCAGTCACTGGTTTGTGATGGAGTCAAACACTGTGAAGACGGATCCGATGAAGACACCGAGTATGCAGGATGTGGTAAGAAGCACTCATGTTCTCAACTGGTGGGTTGTGACCCAAAAATGAATGGCAGACTTGTTCCAAATGGGTCACAGTGTTTGTGGTTAAACTTAAGTAAAAAGAAAAGAAAGCTTCTTATTTGCTTGATTGAAAGATGTTAGATTTTATTGTCACTTACAGGCAAGATGCCGTACAAATATGGCCGTGATTATGTCAAACCTCAAAGTTGAGATGTCAGAACTAAAATATCAAGACAGAAGTCTCTTTAGAACTGAAACAGTGTTTTCACATAACAATGTGTATTGAGTGTAAACAGCCAGTTATACCTGTATTTACTTTATATACAAACGCAGTTGTGCAGCTGCAATTTTTACTTTCTTGTTAAGAGATATGTGCTCTGACTGCTGATATGTACATTTATTTGTTAAGATAAGCTCATATGACACTGAACATATGTTTGTGAGCGTATTTTGGAAGCAATGTTTCCTTGCTTCGAATTCTATAATGGGTTGTTGCCTGATGACCATTGGAGAACGTGGGTCCCAAAATCATAAAAAACGACAACCACAGCTAGAACCTTTGTGTCAGAGTGCATCAGCTTGTACATCTCGTTTTCCTAACACTTGTAATCTTTGAAAACCAAACATTCAAACATAAAAAGGATTTTTATAAGCACATCTAGACACTATTGCAACAGGACTTGGTAGTTCTGTCAGGCTTCCTACACCTTCTGGAAAATAGTTGACTAATGCTGAAATGGTCAAATATTTGTCCCAGTTTTTATAGTTGATGTCTTTGCTGACTGTTTTATCTGTACGGGTTTATTTGTTGGTTCAATTGCATAGAAATGAAAACCTCATTGTAGAGATTACACTAAATATTAGACTACTGTGGTAGAGGCTGAAGTATGTTGTGATAAATTGATAAGCATCATTGACAATTAATAATCCCAGCAAAGTCAACTCTAACTTTATGTCTCATATTTAAGAATTTTCATAAGCAAAAGGGGGCCAGGTTAAAATTGGTGATAGTATTAATGGTTTTATTTACATAGCACTTATCAAGAATAGGCCACTTACAATAAAGTCTTTTAAAAAGGCAGCAAAATCAAATACAGTGACACAATAATATAAAAACAAAACCATTATAACCACATAGAAGAGAATATTTCAGTCACTCATTAGTCATTCCAAGTAAAGACAAGCCACAGCTGTGGAGAAACATATTGATTTATATTAGTGTGTGCTGTCCCTGTGTGTTATAGCAGCTTATCATCACTGACAGTAATCTCTAGAAAAGAGTGGGACCCCATCCATCCATAGAGAGGTTTGATAGTACAAACCTCAAAGCCTGAAAGTGCAAATGTTGTTTCAAGTGAAGACCAGAATTTCCTTAATTTCAGTCATCAAAACATACTGCGGATGATTTGATTGGTCTGCTTTTGCACAATCCCATTTTAAAGGTGACTCAGTAAAGCATTCCTGTCTATCAGCAGCCAGTGTTGACACTGTTTCCCCAGCAACAATCAGTAACTGCAGCGCTGATTGTATGTCATTAGTTTTCTTTTATCGGGAAGTAAGTGATTCACTGGGTCTGGTCCTGTTCCTCTTTCTTTCTGAGTGCTCGTCTGCCAATCCCAATTAAGATTTAATTTGACCCACTAGCCTTTTCCCTCTGTTGTTTTCCCAGCCACACCATCTGAGTTCAGCAAAGTATGTGATGCCTACACCTTCCAGTGTGCCAACGGGGTATGCGTGAGCCTTGAATGGAAATGTGATGGCATGGATGACTGCGGGGATTACTCTGATGAAGCCAACTGCGGTGAGGGAGAGGAATGAATGCGTGTTTACAGTAAACCTGTGTTAACAGTGAAACCATGTATGGTGTTGATGTACAGTGTTACTCACATACACATGTATTAAATAAACAAAGTCACTGTTCCATTGAGCCTATTTACATGACCATAAAAATCAGATACCTGGGAGTAATCAGATAATCGTAATAATTAGATCTGATGTGTTTACTTACATTTCAGAAATGCGATAATCGAAAATCCCCATTTAGATGCTTCAGATGGTAGATTCACACATCCTGTTATTGTCTTCCACACACTTTTCGCCGTGTAACTTCCATTTTCTACTATTTTAATTGTTTTTACACATGCACAGATATAAAAGAACAAAATAAATCTGATTAGCCTGTATACATGCATGAAGACATCAGAACATTGAGAAGAAATCCAGGTGGATTAATCTGATTTCTCATAATCTGATTACTGCTGTTATCTGATAAAGTTTATCAGATTATACTGTTTATATGATCACTAATAATCTGACAACTCCAGAAATTGGATGATTGGAGTATTAGCGTGCATGTAAACAGGCTAATTGATTCTGCTGCTTGGTGTGAAATATGAGCTGTATCTAATGTCACCTCATCCTCTGTGTGTTACAGCTGCTCCCACTGAGGTTCCAGGCTGTTCCAGGTATTTTCAGTATGAGTGTAAGAACGGTCGCTGTATTCCCACTTGGTGGAAATGTGACAGAGAGAACGACTGTGGAGACTGGTCTGATGAGGCCCAGTGCACAGGTAAACACACTGCACTTGTTTAAAGCTAAAGGACTCCTAAGCAGGCGTTGCCATTGACATGATTCATCTGCTAAAACCACATTTTTTGAATAATCTCACTTAAAGGAGGGGTCACTCCTCACACTGTGGCCCCTGGGCCCTCAACGTGTGCCCCCAACCGCTTTCACTGTGGCTCTGGAGCTTGTATCATCAACACCTGGGTGTGTGACGGCTACGCTGACTGCCCTGATAGCAGCGATGAGCTTGGATGTCCAACAGGTACAGCCCTTTTTCTCGGTTATACTGCAGATGAAACCTTTACTGTAATATAATCTGCAGTTAAATGAAAGATGAGACAATTAGATTAAACTCATAATGTTGCCTCACAGTGGTATTGGCCAGCTTCGAACAGCATAATCCAGTGTTTTTCAACCTTGGGGTTGGGACCCCACGTGGGGTTGCCAGGAATTCAAATGGGGTCGCTTGAAATTTCTAGTAGCTAATTGATAAAAATAAAATAAAAACTTACTAATAAAAAATATATGATGAGTTGAGAGAGACAATCCCAATCCATAAAAGACATGACAAACTGTGAAGCTGAAACTGCAGCACTGTGGTTCTGTTTATCTGTCAAATGTTCATTGTGGTCAGTTTCAGATGCTGCAGCTCTTTCATAATTCATAGTTGGAGTTCTTGTTTGTTCAGTATTAATTGTCAGCCTTGTAAATCCAAGCTGGACTGACTGTACATATCCTGACAAGGGAAAATCCAATTCTCACTTTGTGCAGTAATCTACACCTGGCTTTTCTGCCTCCATCCACAATAATATACATTATATAGACTAAATGTCAACTAAAATTAATGTTTATTTGTAACATAGTATAGCAAACTATTACATGATCAAACACAAATTAATTTTAGCCAAAAACAAGTCTCCGTTTTGAATGTCTGAGGTCGCCAGAAATTTGTGATGTTAAAATGGGGTCATGAGCCAACAAAGTTTGGAAACCACTGGCATAATCTCTGTTGGAGTCCTCTCCACTAGGTTTCTGTTTACCCGTAGTGCCTGTTTTTTCTGACAAAATTTATAAAACACAGATCACTGGAAAAGCTGCCATAATAATACTCCCTGCTCACTTGAGCCATGAAGTGGTAACTAAAGCAGCAACTGAACTTCTCATTGATGTATACAGTAAAATGCAGTAGCACTGTTCTGTCTCAATTCCAAGTCAGCATTTAAAAAAGTCTTTTCCCATCACATTCCCATAAGAATGAATCCTACTGTTGGAATTGAAGTAGTCAGCCTCACCTGGGCTACACTATTTATGTTTTGCAAGAGTAAAGTGGTATAGTTTTAAGCAAGAGAAGGCTTCTGTTTGCAGAACTGAATAAAGATAGTTGTTTGGAGAGGGAGTGATGCAGCTAATGCACACTGCAAGCTGCAAATAGACA
Organism: Sphaeramia orbicularis; assembly: GCF_902148855.1. Taxonomy (NCBI): domain Eukaryota; kingdom Metazoa; phylum Chordata; class Actinopteri; order Kurtiformes; family Apogonidae; genus Sphaeramia; species Sphaeramia orbicularis. The sequence goes on along the minus strand of NC_043969.1, from coordinate 3,937,368 downwards.
GTGGGTTTCTGTAGTACTTGATAGTACCAAAATGAAGTAAAGCAGAAAATGAAATGTAACCTGGTAGCCCACAAGACTACGTTTGATGCTATGTAAGCCTAGGCTCTATATACAGGCTACAGATCTTACTGTTAACTGATGTTTTATGATAATTTCCTTTTAGTGGCTAATGTTGAGGTTTTACATTTGCGGAAGTTTTGTCATTTCATCATTGTCATCCAGCTATTTAGCATATCGCGGTTCATAATAATAACACGACACAGGTTTGTAACAGTTCATATTATATTTGCATTTATAACAGATTTAGAGAAGGACCATACTGGTAAGAAAAAATTATGAAGACTCAACTCAGTATGAACGCTATTACTTGTAGGCGGCAAAAAGAACAAAAGCAGAAAAAATATAGGCGCAAATCCAATTGATCATCTTCACACTAACATTCTGTAATTCTCCAACAGTTAATACAACAGCGGCACCAGCACCCACCCTCGCCCCACTGCCTCCTCCATCTCCGGGCCGTTGCACTCGGGGCCAGTTCCTTTGTCGTCGACCTGCACACTGCATCCCAGACTGGCAGCGCTGTGACGGCCAGGTCAACTGCCAGGATGGGTCAGATGAAGCCCACTGCCGTGAGTTTCTGCACATCATACAGAACAGACAGTGAAAACGAATCATGGGTGATGAGAAATTCTAAGTTCTCCTGCATTAGGACAACCAGTCAGTTTCCACTGGGCTCTGGTTTGTTCTTTCATTGTCTCAACAAAACAGAACAAAACAAAATCAAATGACATCGCATTGATTCATATACCTGGAAATGAAATATCTTCACCAGATACTAAATTTAGTGCAAATATTGTAAATCCCAAGGATTAGAGATCGACCGATTATCGGCACTGATATTTGGAAATTTGACATATATTGGTATCAGCCTTTTTTTAATCCGACGGGCCGATATTAAGAAATCAATTTAAAACTGGGTTATTTCGGCTCAGATGCAGCTGCCCCTCTCTCTCTCTCTCTCTCTCTCTCTCTCTGACTGGTTGACGCAGAAGCTGTCCTCACACACACACACACACACACACACACACACAGACTGAGACTGACTTGGGATGAGACTGTGTTCTACATACATTTTCTCCATTACTAATACATAGTGTGCAGAGCGTTTAGAGCCAGACTGATGAACTAATGTTCTGGTAAAAGCTCATCACACTCCACCTTAGCGTGCTTCCCTAAAACAAGTGAACTGAGTTTTTTAGGCACTCCCTCTTAATCCCACACACATGCTTTTCTATCACAGACTGTTTCCATCTCCGTATTATCAGCAGTCTAATTCACACACATGTCAGGAGGTAATATGTGTTAGCAGAGCTGCCGCTAATGTTTACTCTGCTCTGACGTTCTTCTGAAACATTAGTAGTAGTTGTGAGATGTAGAGCACAGGGATGTTTAGTACAGTTTCAGAAGAGTTTTCTGCCTTTACCTTTGACACGTGTTTTCTCTCCGGAGCTTCTCACACCAGAAGACTTCGCCTCTCTGCGGTGTGTACCCTTCCGCGTCGAAATCCGACGCGGAAAGGGTACCCTCTGCGTCAAATAGTGCCGCTCTGGGGCTCTGACCATATGCGTCGATTTCTGACTATTTGGGGTGAGACTGTGTTGGTATGTAATGTAATAGTGTGTGTTTGTGTTAAAGTCACATGAAGAACTCTACAACTCACAACGACTAATGTTGCTGTGAGTGTTCTAGTCCTATGATCTGAAAATTAAAGTGAAGATGAGGGAGTCAAATTCAGAAGTGATTTATCTGAACATGGTGGAACATTTTAAATCCAGTGTGTGCTCATTAAAGCCCTAAAGGCTGTTTGTGTTCTGTCAGGAGTTTAACTGCACTCATAGCAACTATTATACTTTTTATATAGCTTTTGTCATATTAATTATTAATAATGTAGCAACATAGTTTTGAATGACAGGGTCCCTGCTATCACATGGTAAAATATAAAATTTAATAATGAAATCAACTTAAGGCTTCCCAAATGCTGTAATAAATGAAGCATGATGAGTTGAGCATATGTCAGCATGTGGCCCAAGAGTTTACAAGAGTCTCCCTGTATTTTTGTTGTGTTTGAACTTAAAACAAAGATAAGTCATTATAGTTATATTTAAATTTTACTTTATTTACTGTGGAAAAATTTAAGGGAGCTATTTATTTAAGCTTTTATTCAACTTTATAAGAGATGCTTCTGAGTCTAGGAAATCCATGCACTTCTGGAGCTATTATTGTCTATTTATTTGATTAAATAAACATGTTTTAGGCATTTAAACAAAGTTTAGTGTTTGCGTTATTCAAAATTTTTCATGCCGATTTTTACACTTTTACTGCAAATGAATATCGGCTCCAAATATCGGTTATCGGCCTCCTCTAACTACTAATAATCGGTATCGGCCCTGAAAAACCCATATCGGTCGATCTCTACCAAGGATTTACTAATACAGCTTCATGTAATGGCAGTAATTTGAGGTTGGAAAGATACATGTAGTGTGTACTACAAACATGATTCAGTGAGTTACCTCTTTTTTTCATGCAGCACAAAACAGCACAATTTTGACTCAACACATATAGAGTGTGATGCAAAAGATTATGATATAACTTATTTGGATAGTTTTTCATCTAATGATGCAACTAAGTTTGAACTTAATCATGCTGGTTTCTTTTTTCTTCTAAAAAAACAAATGGTCTTTTCACCAGCAGAACTTATCCCAAGTCCAAAAAAAGACACAAAGCCAGGACTTTGCCAGGATCCAGTTACATATTTATAAAACACCTCAGCCATCATGGCAGCCTACAGCTTCCTTTAAACTTTTTTTTTTTTTGTTATTTTAATGTTCACTGAAATCTTTTGTCAATGCAAATGACAAGAAAAGTGACATTTCAGCATTAGAAGTGGAAAAAAAACCAAGTTAACTCCTATAATATGAAACTGTGTCATCTCCAGCTACTCGTGGGCCTCTGTTCTGTGTAAATGGGACTCGGTGTGCAGATGGTGAGGCCTGTGTGTTGGACAGTGAGAGGTGCGACACCTTCCTGGACTGCTCCGACCACAGTGATGAAGACAACTGCACCTGTAAGTCCCTCAACTATGTTCCTGTTTAAAAACAGTGCAGTGCTGCCACCTGCTGGCTGTATATCGTATATAAAGTGAATCAGTTGCCAATCTTTGTGTCTCTTCATTTCACTCTTTCTCCAAGCGGACACTCTGGTCTACAAAGTCCAGAATCTCCAGTGGACTCCTGACTTCTCCGGTGCCATCACCCTGACTTGGTCTCGCCCAAAGAACCTTCCTCTGGACTCCTGTTACTTCCTTATCTCCTACAGGTAGACAGACATGAATGACCAGCATCTGCAGAATATGTTTCTAGTAGAACTGTCATTTTGATGAAGAACATTTATATTTATATTTAATCATTTGTATTAATTTATGCATAGATACTACATCTAAGGGAGAAGATAAGCTGCTTGTTGGCATTAAACACTTGAATAAATGAATACAAAATTCAGTTCTTTTCTGCATAGTAAACACTAAACTGCACAGGGTAGATAAGGCATAATTAAATTATATAATACAAAAAATGACTGAAGTACAATGAAGGGATGGAATGAACTGATGTAGATTTTCCATGACCATGAAAAAAAATTAACTCCTGCACAAAACACTGTTAAAATTCATTCAAGCTCATGTTTAATTAAAGGCAAAATTTTTCTCATCACTTTAAAAAGTCCAGGGAGCTCCCAGCAGCAGTTCTCATGAGGTTAAAAGATAAAGTAAATAAGCAAAATATTTACTTCATCGATATCACAGAGTTAAATTAAAATAACTAAAACTGGTAAACCATAAAATGTGTTCTGAAATATGAGTCTCAGTCGTCCCACATAACAGCATCAGACTGTTGTAGAAAGCAGGCGCTCTGTATTGTTCCTCTTCACTGAAGACATGCTCGCTCAGACGACGGGAGATAAAGAATCTGTGTTGTTTTTGAGGGCTGTGATATTTACACAAACATCTACCATGTTATCTTTGATTTCATCAGTCAGATTTCACATATATTGGATCTGATACTTGGCCAGGTTGATAATTAGATGACTCTTAGTCTGTCTTCATATTTAATAGGGATGCAAATTATCGATTAATTCATTAATTGTTAGTTGGTTGCCCTTATCGATTGATTAACGATTAATTGATAAGCGATGATTTTCCTGAGAACCTGAATTTCTTTTTCAATACGGTCTATAAGAATAAAAACTAAATATTCTTTATGTACTTCATGAAAAAAGCATGTCATATTCCTTAATGATTGATTTATTGAACCATTGGATACAGTCTGTGTTTCCTGTGGAATTCATCTGTTGATGTGGCGGTGTGTAATGGGGGGGTGCAGTATGCCCAGGGGATGTGTGCGTGTTGGTTGGTAACCGCATATGTGTGTGCGTCACTTTCTGTCCTACTTCTAATACTATGGGGTACAGTGCAGTCCATGCCCCCGCAGAAGTGAAGTGAAACTTTTCACTGACTGTAAACTACACCAACCTCCGAAAAACGCTCCGATACCGACCCCGTGTTTGTGCGTGTATTTATTCGGGGGTGCACCGCTCCCACAAACAGACGGGCCGGTCTGTGTTTGGCTCCACCATGTCCATAAAGACATTCTAACTCATCAACACCATGATCCGGTTCAATGAGCGGCTATCCCACCTGCAGCGTCGCAGCACGGACAAACCGGCAGCCTTCGAACAGGTGTGGATGGGCAGAAAAGGGCAATTAACCGACAATTAATAATGTAATTGAGCAAATTCTTATCGACAATTAATCGTGAGTCGATTAATTGTTTACATCCCTAATATTTAATAATACATGGGCACAACAGAAGCCATTTATTAAAAATCAGATAGCAATACTGAATTATTATTATAATGCAGGTATTAATTTGGTTGGAAAAACTTAGGTCATTAAAATCAGTTGTAAATAAGTCATAGTAATGTTTCAATTCGTTGTTTCAGGCTCACTATTTAGGATCAAGTTCCTGTTGAACTTTCACTATTATCATCCTTTTAAATGTCAGATCCTGCTACTTTCTTAGCTTATTTTACTAGTTAGCATGTTAAACCATGTAGTACTGAAATACTACTGTGCATAGCCCTCAAAAAGAACCTTTATTGTATCATCAAACACAATATAGCTGAAGCTTTATTGATTCTGTTGATTTGATGTGCCAGTTGAAACTTTGAGTATTAATCTATGCTCATGATGGTTAAATGTTAGCAACTCGGTGATAAATATCAGATGAAGCTGATGTGTTTACATGCTGCCTTTAGGAGAAGATAAAAGTTAAGCAATCAGTGAGATCTGACGCTTAGAAGGAAAGATAAATGTAGACTCACTATTTTGCAAGTAGTCACTGAGTACATATTTCCAGTATAATTCTTGTGTGATAGTTTTATATACAGTCTTTGTTTTTGCACTTTAATCTGCTGCTAAACAGATACAGAGCTGCTAAACTGATTTTCATTGTAATAAAGTTCTATTCTATTCTATTCTATTCTGTTTTCTCCTAACATACTGTTAAACCTTATTCATGATAATAAAATAACCCTATCAATACCTGAATTATAAGGCTTTAATCATTTTTATAGAGTTGTTTTAATTGGTAGAATGCTACCAAATTTTTACTATCAATAAGAAGTATGTAGCATTTGTACACTTAAACTAATATGGGTGAAAAACACACACAGCCTCTCAGAACCGTGACAGCCCTGATGTCTCTAATCTAAAGCATCATGTGTTTTGTCTTCAGGCTGGTGGGTGCCCAGCAGTGGACCGTCATGGACACTCACAGCAACAAAACCAGCTACAAGCTGACTGTGCTGAAACCAGACACCACCTACCAAGTCAAGGTGCTCACTCAGTGCCTCAGTAAGCTGCACAAGACCAATGAGATGATCACAGTCAGGACACCAGAGGGACGTGAGTATTATACCAGGAGTTTACAGGAGGCGGGTTTATCTTTTCCAGTAATTTAACTCAATGTCATGTCATATTTGATAAGAGTATCCTCTGGGACATGCTGCAGTAGTGCCTGATGGCTAGATTAATACAGTTCTGTAGAATTTAAATTACAATATACATTTAACTTCTATGTAATTTAAACGGGAAAAGGTCCAGTGTGTAATTTAAAGGGTTTATGTGGTACTGATATTCTAAGCTCAACAGCAGGGTGAAGTCATGTGCCCCAGAACACACTCGGGACCAAAACCACCAGCGACTAATGCTATGTGTCCACAGACCGTATCACTCACTGAATAAAATAGAAAGCTCATTGTTTACACACATCTGCATTATAGTATCATAACTGATTATCTTGGGTCAAACTGATATTCACATGTTACGTCAGCTGATAGTTTACGGTATAGCTCTGTTAACATAGGTCTGCTTCTAAACAGAAAACAGCTACAGTAAAACCACAAAACGCCTTTGTTTTCTGTACAGTTTGTCAATAACTGCACTAATATTTTTAGCTCTAACTCTAAAAGTTGTTTCTTAGTGGTTCTTATGCCATCTAGTCACTTTTTGACATTTTGGTCAAAGGCCCAGTAGCGTTTTCCTCACAATGGGAGACCGCAGAGTGACTCATTTCTCCCTCTAGTGGTCACGCAAATCTGTCGGACTATGACAATGAATAGATTCAGTTCATACCTCTACAATCCAAAACAATGACATGTTTGGCACTGCTCTTTATTCTAAACACTAATTTACAATTTTTTTTTTTAACATGAAAAAGTCTAAATGCTACATATGTCTCCCTTAAGGGGATTTTAGAGCATATAAAAACAGAATATAATATGCATAATGTGCATATAGTATACATTATCACATTGAAGATGTTGTGTTTTTGTACTTTAGAATGATCTGTTTTTATCTACAAATGGAGAGGGTGGTGTCCATTGCATTTCCACAGAGTAGCTGAGAACGCTTCTTGTTTTTTGTTGTTTCATTGCAGCATTGTTGTGCCACCACCCACTGTATCTTGATGTGGACCAGAGTTAACATCCTCTTAACTAAAAAGCTCAAACCAAGAAGCAACAGGAGAGAGTGTGCTTCCAAAATCTCAATCCTCTCTTTTTTAACCTTCTGAGACCCAGCAATGCATTTTTGTCCTTGAGAGTTTCACAGCTTTACTTTACAAGAAAAAGGGGAAAAAAGGAAAAACCACATTGTCCACTGGAAAGGACATTCCATAAAAAAAATATCTTAAAAAACTGGTGCATTATGCTGTTTGCAATCAAGACAATTGACGCAAAAAAGTCCAAACTTATACTTTCCTGGATCTCAGGATATAGTTTTCACCATTGTATCAATACCAGAAATGCGACTGTACTAAATACCTCACAAAAAGTGTACATATACTAGAGATACTGGAAATGATTACCTACCACCAAAAAAATCCTTAAAAGGGAGGAGTAAGACAGGAGTCATTGCCATGGAAACGTTCCTCTGTTTCATCTCACTGTATTGGTTTTCAGAAGGCTTCTTCAGGTTGTGGTGGCCAAGCACAAGGAAAATTAGGTACAAGTTTCAGGTCTTATTAAAGTGTTTGTTTGGTGTCTGTGGATGTTTTGCAGTTCCTGACCCCCCCAGGAACCTGCAGCTATGTTGTGATAATGAAGAAGAAGGAACAGTGCAGGTGTCTTGGAGTCCTCCTGACAAAGGACACGGCCTCATCAGAGAGTACATTGTAAGTCTGTTAAATCTGCAAAAATAAATGAATCTGTTGTGACGAAGAGGGAACTGAATGTCTAATCTCAGTCGTCTGAATCCTCTTAGACATAGTGTTGGATAGACCTGCATGTTATATACCTGGTCATTGATAATTTTACATACAATTCTTCACAAGTGTATTCCATATCAGGTTGAATACAGTGAGAAAGGCGGTCTGGACTGGATGTCACAAAGATGCATCACAACCAGCACTGAGGTGAAGGAGCTACGGCCTGACACCATGTACAGTTTCAGGGTAAGGTGCACACACAGTGGGAAATGTCAGTCATATGGTGTTTATTCCAGCTATGACAGAGTTTTATGTTACAATGGTGATGTTTTCCAGGTGGCAGCCGTCACAAGTCGAGGCCTGGGGAACTGGACCGAGATTAAATCCATCACGCCCAAAAAAGGTCGGTTGTTCTTCTCCAGTGTCTCACTCAGGACAGTTTGTCTGCCCTGTACTGCCACCTGCTGGTGTGTATTAGCAAATTCAACATGTGGACACCTACTATGCTTGGTATGATAATAATAAATGTTCAGATGAAAACACAAACCACAAATAGCTAGTCCACTATAGAACAGATATGTTAAATATGTCAAAACACAAATGGACATAATAAATTACCATTTAGAATCTGCCTTCTAACCCCCTACAAATCTAGAGCTGTTTTTGTGGTAACTTCAAAAAGATTTTTTTTTGTACACCTAAGATTTCCTAAGTAATTAGTGTTTATTTTAGTATTTCTCACTGTTTACCATAAAATTATCTTACAAAGCAGATATTTTCAGATATATTTAATTTACTCACCATGTAGAAGTTCAGGTCTAGTTCAGTTTAGGTCTTAGAGGGTTAACTTCATGCTTTCACATCGATGAATTTTCACAAATCTAAGAGGCTAAAACACAAGGTTTCCTCCAGATATTTTATAGAAACAAAAGCTTTTAATGTGAAACAATTGCACAAAATGCAGATTTTTTTTTCTTGTGTTACAATCCAAAATACTAATATCTAACATTTCAACACTCAAACATCTAAAATCAACGAGGCCTACACTATATATTTTATTGACCTGTATACAACTTCATATCAAATGCTTCACCAATGTTCAAGTTCAGAGAAATCTGCCTCTTTATTGACTGTGGCAACCCCTTACATTTGGTTGCCTGTCAGTAGTGTCATATCCTCTTTGCTAATTCTGCAGGCGGCTGTTTCATTATCAATCAATCAATCAATCAACCTTTATTTATAAAGCGCTTTTCATGCACAGATGCAACACAAAGTGCTTTACAGAATTAAAAACAATTACACAATAAAAACAGAAAAACATTTACAAAGAAAACCCCTCCCTCCCACCCTCCATACTAGACACGCACACACACACACACACACACACACACACACACACGCCAACACACTTACACACGCACACACACGCACACAACAGGGAGACATGGCATGGCACTGAGGATCAAGGAAACGCCACCTCTGGGGCTGTCCACACTGGGAGGAGCCGCAGGCCGTGCCATCGGGGGGACCAGCACCCAGGCCCCCCGACTCCGACAGACAGGTGGACCCCCACATCGAAGGGAGGACCCCCAGCCAGCCGGGCCAAAGGGACCCAAGGACAGTACCCCCACTAGCAGACCAGACACAGCTCCCAGTGTGGAGGACCCCCCTGAGGAAACACTGGTGTTAAAAGCTAAAGACTAAAAGCATAACATAGGACTAAGAGAATAAATAAAATAAAATAAATACAGTACCAAGAGTAAAATACGTAAGATTATAAATAAAATAGAATAGATAAAGTATCAGTGATAAATAAAACAAAATAAGAACAAGAAGAGTTTAAAAAATTAATTAAAAGCCTGATTAAAAAGGTGTGTCTTTAATCTTCTTTTAAAAATAACAACAGTCTCTGCAGTCCTGAGGCTCTCCGGCAGGCTGTTCCACAGGTCGGGGGCCATAGTGGCTAAATGCTGCCTCACCGTGGGTTTTTGTTCTGGGTTTTGGTATGGTTAAAAGGCCAGTGCCGGAGGACCTCAGGGTCCGCGAGGGTTGATATGGTAAAAGCAGATCAGATAAATAGGAGGGCGCAAGGCCGTTAAGACATTTAAAAACCAGCAAGAGAACCTTAAAATCGATCCTGAAGCGTACGGGGAGCCAATGCAGCGACTCTAAAACCGGTGTAATGTGCTCCCGCCCTCTGGTCCGTGTCAGCACACGTGCGGCTGAGTTTTGTAATAATTGGAGATTTAAAGTACTCTTTTTGGGAAGACCAGAGAGCAGGGCATTACAGTAATCTAAGCGACAAGAAATAAAAGCATGCATTAGCACCTCCGTACTGGCCTGAGAGAGAAACGGGCGGACTCTGGCTATGTTCTTAAGGTGATAAAAACCTGTTTTTGTTATATTACAGTGATCTGACATTATATGTCAATACATCAGACACAAACATTTTCCCTTAATATATGTATCTAGTGGTGAAAATAACTCCATAATGCCGCATTACTTCCTATTATCATTTACTTCATCTTGTATTATTTATACACTAAGGCCCCATAAACTAACACAACTTTATCTATCAAGAATAAATCACATTAATTCATGAGAAGAGGTAAAAGTATTTTATCCCAGCTTTATGGGCAACAGTGTGAGACCCGTAGTGGCAGCTTAAGGTATATTGAAATGTTCAGAGAACATGAAGTTTGACTGTAAAACCTACAAGCATATTTCACTGAAACTGTTTACATTACCAGCCATTTAAAATAAAGCTAAATATAATATAAGTAGGATAAATTCACAAGTTGAATTTAGGGATCCTGCTCTCAAATCCTGCTTCTCTATCGCAGCTCTTCCTCCTCCTTCTGTGATTGCCGACAGCATTGGTGACGACTCCATGAGCCTTTCATTCAGCTTTAACTCCCAGTATGAAGTAAGACGCTCTCAGTTGGTTACAGCCACAAAGCTTTCTGTGTCTCTATAAACCTCTCTGATGCATCTTGTGTGTTTGTTTTTTGTAGGTGAAACAGTACGCAGTGGTTCTGTCCTGGCAGTTTGACACACATGTGCAGGAGAGGAAGAACTACACAGTAAAGGAGAAGGTTCTCAAAGGTACTGTCAGTCTGTCACATACTACTCAGTATCATTATCTGCTTGTTGCCTCACTCACTGGTGTGTTTTGATTTACATAGCAATTTTGGGGAGACCTCCTTTTATTTATGTTCACTATTAACCTGGAATCATGGATGTTTCAATTTCTGCTCAATAGATACTCTGACACTGTTTGTTACAAAGATAAGGACTGCATTAGGGAAGAAATCTTTTAGGTTTTCAGCTCCTGATGTCTGGAACAAGCATCAGCCTGAGCTCCATCTACAAACACTGATTCTTTTCAGTGGGTTTAAAGTTGGGATGGGAAGATTATGCGATACATACCAAGACACTGACACGTGCATGCATGATCCGAGTGCGCCGGTAGAGAAGCTGCAAGTGAATGAAAAGTTTGGTATGATATTGCAATGCATCGGTTATTGAATGTTTGTATAGATAAAATTCTATCTGTTCAATAGAATATATTTTTACTTGCATTTAAAGGTGTTACTTTTTATTTGGGTAAAGTTTTTCTTTTCTGAAAACGCACGTTAATGTGCGCCACGGATTCATGGATGTGTACAATGCACACTACAATATGAGTTCTGTGGGTACACTGTGGCGCGAGCGCCGGGGGTGAATACTGTAATATCTGTATCTTATTCTTACAAGACATAGAAGGGAGGGGACGACATGTGGTTTCTTAACGTGTACTTTTTACTATATCAGCTGCTTTGAATACTGCCATAATACCATAAATAATAATTAATACTGCCAGAGCTGCTTCCTTAAACAGTGATGTACATATCGAACAGCGCATCCCAGAATACCTTGTGCAGGTGTCTCTTAAAGTGATAGAACCTTTTTCTGTATTACCTACATTACAAATACATTACATAGACCTTTTTCACACTTACCAGTCATACATAATCATTGCAGAAAAGGACTTCCTGCCAAGCGTCAACACAGTGAGACAAAATGGATAAGAGAGTGTACACAACCTCCCTGACCGATTTGCCAAATATTACATTTGCCGATGTTGCAAAGTTCATTGAAGAAAACTCCTTAAGCAAAAAGAACAAAATCAATAAAGGGTACAGTTTTTTCCACAAGGAATTTGTCCAAAAATATCATGGTAAGTAGAGAGCAATCAGGCTGTTACTGAACTGCTGGCTACAATGACAAGAAGTTATTAGCATGTTTACGTAGACATAATTCATGTCTAATGTGCAGTCGACCTTACGAAAGCATCATAGTCTGCTTTGAATGAAGCATTATGGTGTCAATTTGTTCTGTTTAGGGTTGTCCAAGTGGTCGTCTTCTATGTAGCAACAGTAATGTTAGCCGAATGCCATCCTCAGTTAACCTTTTTGTTTTTGTTGGGTAATATTTGTGTTTATGTTGTTGTGTTGTGTTTCTGAACAGAAATGAAGGTGTTCCATGAGAAAAGGCATTAGAAAAGCCCTGAGTTTCAGGTGGCAAACAGTGATTCCCAGCACATAATCTTTGGACATGTAATGTCTGCTGCAGACATAACCATGTCTGATTTAGAAACAGTGTTTTAAGTTGTATTTTGAAATATTTTAATTTGAAGCAATTTTAAGTTCCCTTGGGCTGCTCTCATGTAACTCGGCACTGATGGGAGTTACAAACTTTTAATTCCTTCTTAAGTTGCATGCAGCCAATGGGTTAATTTATGTTTTATATCTGTTTTATGTTTGTACAGAGAATTTAAAATTTTTAATATATTGTGACGTTATCATTTTACGTTTGCTTATTGTGTGGGTTTACCTTATTTTGTCAAATCTTTATATTGTTTAGTTTTCATGGTGGATTTGGAGGACAAACCTCGAATGAACCCGTTACAAGAAAGCCACTTATGTCTGCCTGTGGTTGGAGGGAATTATGCGTACTACCCTTTTTAATCACAGACTTTGGTCCCTCATCGCATCAGATCACCTGAATCCATTTCTGCTTAACCTCACTGTCCACAGGAAAATAATGAAAAGACAGATACAGCTGCTTTTGAGCGTAACAAGAGCAACCTGGAACACTAAAAAAAAAACACCTTGTTCTTCACCACAGTTGCCCTGATAGGTGAGGAAGTAGAATTGCATATTTCCGATCAAAAACATGGAAGTTGTGAAAAAGGTCTATTTCAAATGATTCAGTGGGGGAGCAAGAAGTTGAACATGAGAAACATGCAGAGAAACAACTTTGGAAACAAAGATTTCTAACTTTTTCATGTGACTGTATGTGAGGCACATGTTCTTGAATTGCACAAAGCAACTTTGTGAAAAGTCGTGGTCTTATTTGATAAATAAATAATCGAGTTCATTGAATCACACTGCCTGTTTTTTTTACCAGAATGAATGTGTTGAATCAGAATGTGCTTAATCACTCTGTATCGTGATTTGGGTGTGCATTGTATCACATCATGAGATGCCACACATGTATCTTTAACATATCAGATCGGAGATGATGTATCGAGATGCGTATTGTATCAGCCTTACAACTAAGATTCACAGCCCTAGTTTAAAAACTGAGTGAAATTCTTGGAATCAAGGCTGTTGGTCAAAAATTGATTTTTTAAATGTGTGAGTAATTGCAAATGCTTTTATTGTAATGATGTGACTGTATTGATGCTGTCTTAGCCAGGTCTCTTGAAAAAGAGATCCCCCATCTCAATGGGACCAACCTGGTTAAATAAAAGTTAAATAAAAATAAATAGTGTATTACAGACCAGACATAAACAGTGAACATTAAAGGGCAATATAAAATATGATGTGTGTCGTCCTTTCCAGCTACCAACTTGACAGCAGGGACAGTGTATGAGGTGGCGGTGTGGGCTCAGACCAGTATAGGAGACAGTCCTACTGCACTGTCCCATCATCAGACCACCGGCAGCCAGCCAGACAGACCCTTAATCAAAACCCGGGCCCTCAACCAGACAGCTGTGGACTGCAGCTGGACCATCAACAGCCGCCACCCTGCACAGGTACGAAGCACACCAGGTGTAAGAAACTATGAGGCCGTTTGATAAATGTCAAAGGTCACATTATGAGCAGAATAAAAATGTATTTGTGCTATGTTGGTAGAAACTCTGACTGTTGTGTGGTTTTAAATATTTAAGGCTCCACATATTTGTCAAAAGTAACTATCTGTCTTAAAGTGTTTTAGATGTTCTAAAAATGTGCCACAAAAAGACTGGTGATGCTGCTTTTTGTTTTATGGCCCTAAAATTTGGAACAGTCATCATTTGGATTGTAGCCCACAGGTAAAGAACGGCTAACTAAAAAAATGAACTCTGTAGTTTAGATTTTAATTCTGATAAACTCTGATTCCTTGGACCAGTTTACATACAGGCTTTTAATCTGGTTTTATTTTATTTTTGCTCTAATTTTGGTCTAAGTTACATAATAAATATTACTAAATAAAAATGGCTCTTTTACACAAAATACAAAGTTTCAAATATGTAAAAAGTTTCACAATTACACCATCAACAAATTAATGCAAATTAGCTCTTGATGTAATCTGGTGACATCCAGTGACTTTTCAGGCAGATTTCAGCTAATTTCCATTGTAGATACACTTGTGCAAGGTGATAAAATGTGAAACAGGGACACTTCTCAAATGTATACAGTACATATAAATGTAGATTTTATTTGATTTTAATACTTTCAACTCAAACATGAGTCTAGCTGCCAAAGGGATCATATGTAATTAGATGCTACACAGACTGAAGTGGTTATTTCCATTTTTCTGCAGCATGATGAATCAAAGAACTGTTCTAACCTACCTAACATAAAGAAGCGAAAGAGTATCTTGACTGATGTGGTTTTTTGTCAGACAACACTACACAGAAGAGTCAACACCTAGTTTGCCTGTACTGTGTGTTTGTGTGCAGGTGTTTGGTGTGTTTTATGCCACTTCCTTCCTGGATCTGTACCGCAATCCTCGTATGGTCCGCACCACCTCCCTCAACATTATAGTCACAGTAGAAAGTGATGAGCAGTACCTGTTCCTGGTGAGTGTTATACCAAACACTGTCTTAGGTTTTCATTTTGTGTAGTAGAGCACAAACCAGCCTAAAGTTAAGTCAGTAGAGAAATCTGGGCAGATGTGTGAAGTCTCACATGCCTCAAATGCAACTGTTTGCATTTTTCAGTCAACCCTGCAGAGGTTTCACACTGAAAGTGCCAGTGGCACAAATCCAAATTTATCCCAGGTGTAAAATGTGCTTTAAGATATCACATGGGCTACATTTTTTCCAATCTCTACTCCTAGACTGAATTCAGAAAAACTGGAAATTATTCAGTGTCAGGTTTGACAAATTCATGTGCAAATGGGAGCCATGATCTGCTCCTCAGCTTCTCCATCAGCAGTGAGTGGGGTGGGTTGGGGACTGGGGGCAGGGAAAGAATTTAAAGCAAATAGATTTTTTTGACAAAAACACATTTAATGTTAAAATTAATCACAAAGTTTGTTTAGTTTGAATAGATTCTGACTGATTAAATGTAATTGTTGCATTGAAAACTGTAGTTCTCTGAACAATCTATCAGCTATGTACAATGTGTTAACATTGATTGCACTGAATATTATGGATTCAAATAATAAGTTTTATTTTGATTTAATGAATGAAATCATTTTCACATTCAGAAGAAAAAAAACTTAATTTATAAATGTCCTATACTTTATATTTTTAGTGAAAGGATCAAAACTGCAACATACCATGACGGTGAACACTTGCATTACATTCACTAAAGCGTTAGACAAAGTAAATATGTTCATTCAGACAATGCATTTGGGACAGGAGTCAGGATTTTCCACACTCTGACATGTATCCTGATTTTAATCATTGTTCGTCATCCTCAGGTGCGTGCCATTGTTCCTTACATCGGTCCTCCCTCTGAAAACAGCGTGGTGAAAATGATTCCCAATGAGAGGCTGCCACCCAGAAACCTCCACCGCGTACGAGTAGACAAGACGCAGGCCACGCTGAAGTGGCAGCCGCCGTACGACTCCCCCAACACGGATCTGGTGCGACACAGGCTCAGTTTACTGTGATGATGACACATATGTGGTGATGAGCGTCAGCAGAATGTGTCACTATCAAGGCTGTAGGATTGGGGGGAAAATACAACAAATAATTTAGCTCTGTTTTCTATATATAGTAATATATACTTTCCCATAAAAAGTTTCATGAAACTTTAAATAATGTGTCTTCTTGGGGAAAATACTGGCTTTTTTTTCAGTTCTGAAGCTGTAATTATCAGCTTTGTGGCTCTGGGTAATTTGATATGCAGGACAGAATAACTAATAACAGGTACATTTGATAGATTCATATTAATACTACACAGACTCCAAATTCGGTTGAAAGAAAGTGACAAATTTCTTTTTAATTTTTGGAAATTAAATTTCATTTTGATGGCTCATTATTTAGGTTTTTTTTAATGTTTTCAGCATCAACTCTTTGCATGAATACATGCTGCAAGTTGTCCCTAGACTTTTTTGGATGGCCAGTGCTGATTTCTACCAAATACAGTGAAAAACAAGTGACTGGCAAGAGTCAGAATACACACACTAATGATGAAAAACTTCAGAAGATCCAGACTAAAAAACTGTTTGGAGTAGAACTTTTGCAAACTCCCCTGAACTGAAGAGAAGTTGTTCATTTTGTTTTAGGAAAATCCTTGACATGAGTTGGTTTGGAATAAACCCGTGGTAATGTGACCAGAGAAATAACAAATGTGTTTCTTTGTGTTGTGTAACCTCTTTTCTATACTTCTGTAGACATATGCGATCCATGTGCGGGATGTGATTCGAAAGGAGGAGAAGGACTACAAGGTGATCACCAAGAACAACACAGTAGAGTACCTGCTGAAAGGTCTGGAGCCTGGAGGACGTTACAGCATCTCCGTCCGCCTCCGCAACATGAGCAAGGAGGCCAGCTTCACTCTGAGCACAGGTACATGCAGCCCTGCACTTTGTGAAGGATTTAATTCCCCAACAAAACATGTGGTGATTGGTGCTAAAAGGTAAATTACTCCTCTGCTGCAGTTCCCCTTCCAGCTCCAGAAGCCCTGAAGATATTGACAGAGAAAGACCATGTTTTCCTCTTCTGGAAGAGTCTGGCTGTCAGAGAGAAAGGCTTCAATGAGAGCAGGGTGAGACACCACTGACACTTATCATCTATCCCTCATCCACTGAGGCTGGTTCTGAACTGTGCTCAGACCAGTTCTTTACATTTAGACAAACTGGCTCTTGGCCAGGAAAACAAGTTTGAAGGCCCATTCATACTTTACATATTTTTAACCTCATAGCATAATTGCCTAGGTCATACTTTTGGCCAAATTGTGATATCTGCGTAACTTTACTCTCCTAACACTCCTGCTTCAATTTGCATCATTGGCTATGACCTGAAAAAAACATGACCATATACCGTTACCCGCATGACAATTATGCTATAAGGCTGACGGTATGTAAATAGATACGTCAGTTTCAGGCATTGTCACTGCCTTAATACATCCATTGTGTTGGAATGAGCATTTAACAGTCAGTCCACCAGAGGGCATCACTTTGAATTAATATATTGGTCAAACACCAAGAAGAAGAGTAGAGAAGAAGAAGAAAGTCAATAGCGACAAACATGGGGATGACAGAGGAGGTATCACTAATGTAGATATTGAGAATGTTAGTCGTTATAAATACTATGTCGGTAGTTTTTCACCATCTCACACAGTCTCTTTTTGAAAAGTTCTGTCATTTCTGGAAATTATTCTCTTCAAATCTCAACACTGCTCCCTCGATTTCCAGTGGTACTGTTCCATTTCCTCCATTTGCGCACATATGCACAAGCGGATGTACAGAAGTACAGACGTAATGAACACAGGTGATGGACAGAACACTCCGTCCGTATACGTATGTGTATTCAATGTTGAGCATAAATGGGCCATAAAGCTGCACCAGTGACACAAAGGTCCAGAACCAGAACTGTGTACATCAGGAGCTGTGGGCATGACCATCGGAAGGTTTAGGATAAATAATGTAGATGAAATAAAAAAAATACATATACAACCATATACAGTAACATAATGACAGGACTCCGTGGTAGCTCTGTAACCTGTTGTAACTCTGAGCCAGATTCCCACTGGTAGAAAAGGCATATTCTCATTCAGTTTGTCACCTCTAGAAGGTGCCTCCATTTGAGTTCTTCCCCTTCACAGTCTAGTTTTGCACAAAGCTGATAATTTTTTTTTCTTTTAATTTGTACAGAACAACCACTAGTTGAAACCTAGTCAGGGACTACAGTCCAGTAAAGAGCCCTTTTTGTAATTCCACTTCAACATTTTGCCCCTCTTGCTGTTTGTCTTCTCCAGGGTTATGAAGTGCATGTGTACGATAGCATTACCAACAAGACGTCCTACCTGGGAAACACCACGGAGACCTACTTCCGCATTAGCAGCCTACTGATGGGACACAACTACACGTTCTCTGTGCAGGCTCGCTGCCTTTTCAACGGTCAGCTGTGTGGAGAGCCTGCACTGCTGCTCTATAACCAGCTAGGAAAAGGTAAAGCCCGTCAGAGGAGCTTCAAAAGTGGATTTAACATCCATGTATATGTGTATACTGGAGGGAATAATGGGGATTTTTATTTCATTATAGAGTCATGTATTTTTTTGTCCATCTCAAAAAAGACAACTAGAGCTAAAATGATTAATCGATTAAATCAACTCAAACTGATTTAAAAAAAATATTCAATTACAATTTTCATGAAATAAAGCTTTGCTTTCTTAATTTTGCTGCAGCAAAACATTGGTTCCACTGTTGTGTGCTTATTGTGATGCACATGACGCCAGGATCAACACAAGCAACATGGAGCATAGCTCAGTAGAGACAAGGACATAAAGGCCGAAAATCTAAATGCTCACTTTTCTACATTGGAACCATCGCGTACTCCTTTAAACTTTTAAGCTTTCAGGCAAATATTAAACATATTTGTCTTTATTTTTTCTAAACTGTAGTAAGTTAGTAAGTTGGATGCAAATGGGAAAAAGACATACTGTTTATAGATGTCATTGGGCTTGTTGGTTATTTTTTTATATATATTAGATTTGCAGCTATAGATTATTTTTGTTCGATGTTGAAAAATACCCAACTTGTTCTTTATCCTAGAACCAGGCGAAACAAAAACTACAAAAATATAAAAGGATGTACACTACCAGTCAAAAGTTTGGACACACCTGGTTTTTCTTTATTTTCGTGACTATTTACATTGTAGATTCTCGCTGGCATCAAAACTATGAATGAACACATATGGAATTATGTAGTTAAAAAAAGTGTGACATAACTCAAAACATGTTTTATATTTTAGATTCTTCAAAATAGCCACCCTTTGCTTTGATTGCTGCTTTGCTCATTCTTGGCATTCTCTTGATGAGCTTCATGATGCAGTCACCTGACATGTTTTCCAACAGTCCTTCCAGTGATGCTGAGCACTTGTTGGCCATCTGGGGTCCATCTCATGTCATTTAAATGAGAAGATGAGTCCAAACTTTTGACTGGTCGTGTATAAAAAATATCTATATAGAAATAACAGCAACAATACCAACAGTATAAATGTATATATAAAAATATCTTCATAAATAAAAGCTGTGAAAACAAAGCTTTGATTCTGGAAATTGCAATCACTTCTTTTAAAAAAAATATTTTGAGTCAATTAATCAATTAATTGTTTCAGCTCTATTATATATAGGTATTTTTATATATGTATATTTTTACTTATGCTTTTTGTGGTTGTTATTTCAGCTGGTTCTGGAATAAAGGACAAGTGGTTTCTCTTCATCACATTTATACTATTTTTTTCACCTATTGAATCAAAGAAAATAATTGATAGATTAATCGATTACAAAAATAATCTGTGCTGCAGCTCTAAAGACAACATGAAAAGAGTTTTGATGTTTGATGTTTACCAGCAGCCAGTGATGCATCTCATGGCGAGGGCCACTCAGGGGACATGGCCGCCGTGGTCGTCCCTGTCCTCTTCCTGCTCCTGCTCGGAGTCTGCGGTGGCCTGATGGTGCTCTACCTCCGACACCGCCGCCTCCAGAACAACTTCACCGCCTTCGCCAACTCGCATTACAACTCCCGCCTGGGCTCGGCCATCTTCTCCTCTGGGGATGAACTGGGTGAGACAGATGGAAATATGTGTTAAATGTGTGACACCGTAGGTCCATCCAGGTTCTGTTACAGCGTTATTTCATTCTATTAGTTTCCACACAGAGACAGTGGGCTCAAATCACACATAAAAAGATGCTGTGTTGAATAAAAAAATAACCATTGGTGTGTTCACCCTTTTAAATCTGTCAGTACCAGAGTTTTTGTTGCACCAATTGAAGATGGGAAAACAACTCTTAACATCATGTTTGAGAGCAAACAGTCTCAGAATGTCAGCTGTTTCCATTCTGTTATTTTAGGTTTGAGAACACATTCATTTATTACTATAACATTTTTCATATAAAAGATGTAGCCCAAAGAATTTCATAGAGATGGAACAATCATAATCCTACTATAGTACACATTCTGTGTCCCATCGATGTTGCAGCACAGGATGACGTTTGTACGGATTTTCCTCAGCCTTCACAGGCCCGATCGCCGCCAAATGAATAGAAACATTACCTGACTATCTACTAGGAGCAATTTTATGTCAGTATTCAAATGTTGTGAGGTCTGCTGGGCGATTTTAGCCTCTCTCTCCTTTGAATTCTTCATCCCTGCTGCCATACTCCATTTTCGGAAGTGGTTATGCTGCCGTTCATGACATTTCTACTGCTAGCAGACGATGCTACAATGTGAAGGCTGCAGTTCACTACCGCTGTATGAATTTAATCATGCTTGACAAGCCAAACAAATGCAAGCTCTTTCCTTCATGCCTCGCATGTTGGCTCAAAGTATTACCTGCACAATACATGATTAAATGGTAGTTTACAAATGGATAGTGGTGGCAGACAAGTTCTACTTATCATGCTATTATACAATGGCACCACGGGTACAATGCTGCTAGTAATCATAATTCCACATGACTTAAAAAACAACAAGCAAAAAAACAAAACAACACTATTTAAACTATTTAATGCATCAATACATTAATGCATAAATTACGCATAAATATTGGCTTTGATGATCATCAAATAATGTTTTTGCTAACATTTCACTTAGGGGTGTGCAATATGACAACATTAGATCGTGAAGGATTAAAACGTATCAGCGCTCCGATAAAGCAGAGAGATCGTGGAACTGGGGAGGTTACACAGGGGTGCGTTCTGTGCCCCACGTACCCCACAATGAGTACACGCAGTGAAACTTAAAATGGCAGGGCAAGTCTATCGTAACGTAAGTCTTGGCCCCACAGAGTTGGGCGTACTTGACTCCGTTGTTGTCCACGCACATCAGCCTGTTTTTGAATGTGAAATTGGTACGCTCGACTATGAAACCTCAAACGTCCGCAGACAGTGCGCATGGAGTCTGTGCCGCTCACAGTACGCACACAGTATAACACACAGTACACACTTGTATAACATATGTCAACACTACGAACCTGTTCAATCAGCTGATGAAACAGCATTCAAACGGTATGAGTCAAACTGAACTAGAAGACCAGCCACACCACAGGCAGAGGACACGAGTTGAATTAAACAAAAGCAAACATCTGTAATGCAAGCATTTAGTAAAGGCACTCTATGAGAAGAGGAGGAAGTACAGTCCACATTGATCCCTTTTTCAAGTGCCTGGATTATTCTTCTTCTCATTTTGGACTTCTTCCTCAATCCAAGACCAGCCAAAATGCTGATTACCAGTTGAAAAACCAGAGCTACTTGCCACCTGTTCTGTAAGCCTGGAGGATTATTAGAAACAGGCATTTCTTCATTGATATTTTGTTAATTTTTTTTTTTTTTTTTTTTTTTTTTACTTTTCATGTTTATTGAAAGCTACCTCAAAAACCAAGTGCAGTTTAGTTTTTATCTTCAAGAGTGGACTTAATCAGAGTGTTGTTTACATTTTAGTATGTTTATGTTCTTGGCACATGTTTGCAAAATTGCACAAACTAAATAAAAAACGGTTCTGGAAGGTTCTTTGGGCTAAATAATATTTTTCTTTTAGGGCTGTGTTTTACATAGGGGAATTGTTTGGTTGTACTGTTCAGAAACTTGCAAATTAGTCTCAAATATCAGTGTAAAGAATCATGATAAAATCGAGATTGAGATTTTATTTTTTTAAAATTGCGATATGGTAGTTTTGCCATATCACCCACCCCAAATTTCACTGTGGACTGTGGTGGATGTTTATCTGTTTCATATCAGTTTGTTCCATACACTTGTCTGATTTAATTTTTTCTCATTCAGTGATAATCTGATGTGGGCCTAGAAATTTTTAACTGTACAGCTGAAGATTTCTTTGTCTCCTTGGCACAAAAGGGGGAGGCAAATAATAAAATAAAAATAAACAATCAGCCAATAATATTGGTGTCAGTAGCAGAGGAGAATTTCACATCGCTGCATCCCTGGAGTAAATAAAATAAATAAATGCAAAAGATAAGGAAAGTTTGCAATTTGATGAATAACATGGAACTATGGCACATCAAGGTACCTGAATTAAATGCCAAGCCAAGAAGTTATGTTATTAAAAAAGTCCCAGTAATCTATTTATGCAGGCATATTTTACATCCTAAACAATTATTTTTTTCTATAATAAATACTAACTAATGCAGCTTTTTGTTAATATTGTCTAGAGCTGAAATGATTAATCAGCTAGTGGATTTGAATCGAAAATTATTCGATTGCAATTTTCCTGAATCAAAGGTTTTTTTCCTTAATTTCACTGCCGCTAAACAATAGTTCTGCTGTTGTGTTTCACATGGACGTTTATTGTGACACAAATCTGACATCAGTATGTCCAACTAATTTTATACTGTTTTATTGTCGTTGCTGTTTCTATATAGACATTTTTGATTAAACTTTTTGCTTTTATACTTCTTGTGATTGTTGTTTCAGCTGGTTTTGGAATAAGGGACAAGTTGTTTGTCATTTTCAGACATGTCTGTTTCACAAATTTTACTGTTTTTTTCCACCTGCTCAAATAATCGTTTAATCAAATCCAATCAAAAAAAATAATCAATAGATTATTTGAATAGAATTATTTATTCTCTACAATTCCAATACCAATATATACAGATTTTTATATTTCCTTTTATGTTATTATGGTTATTTCTATATATTTATACATATTTTTATATGTACTTCTATACTGGTGTTATTGCTGTTATTTCTGTATAGATAGTTTTTATATATCCTTTTACTTCTATACTTTTTGTGGTAGTTGGTTCAGCTGGAATAAAAGGAATGTTGCTTGTCCCTTACTAGTTATTTTCGCCTATTCAAATAATTGCTTAATTGAATTGAATGGAAGAAAATAATCAATTACAAAAACAATGGATAGCTGCACCTCTAACATTGTCTTCCCTCTCCTTTTCTCTGAAGGTGATGATGATGAAGATGCTCCTATGATCAGTGGCTTCTCAGATGATGTACCTATGGTCATCGCGTAGCAAGACATCCCTCCATCGTCTGTTTCTTTCTTCCCTCCTTCCCTCCTCTTCTTCTTCCACTTACCTTCTATCCCTGTCACTCCCCATCAATGGCGCAGAAGGACAGACTGAGGAGAATGCAGGTGCAAACTTTGCCGTCGATATCCCAGATTTGTAGATGGAAAACCACCTGATAAGCAGCGAAACCTGAAGAAAAATGGAAAAGAGTAAAGAGAGAAAGAGATATTTTTCAAATATATGATGCACTTTTTTGGATGCGCAATAACTTATTTTTTATAATATTAAATATATATATGGGGTCAAAAAAAGGACTGAAAGGAAGAGGTGGACACTGAAGCAAACTGTGAAGGATTTGAGTTTGTTGAGCGCACCAGGGAAAGAGAGACCCTATTTGTAATGCAAACTCACTATCCATAGGAGCGGTACATCGCTTAAAGCCAAAATAAGCATCCACAGACTGGAGTATAGAATGCAAAAAAAAAAAAAAAAAAAAAAAAAAAACACACATAAACACAGAGAAATAAACTAGACATATGCTGTATACAAGATGTACAAATAGAAAATACTGGAGCAGTAATAGTTACATATTTGGGTAATAGTACAGTGCGTACTATAGCAGTGTATGTAATATTGGTGCCCATTGTGAGACGAGCTGAAAGAGTTAACTGTGGATCATGTCTCATCATTCACAGCGTCTTTTTGAATGATTGATCACCAGTCTAAAAACTTGGTTATTTTAAAGTAAAAGTCTCAGTGCAACCAAACAGTGATCTGATCAGTGGTTGGATTCACCGTGGCGTCGCGTAGTGTCCTCATAGACACACTTTTATTTTCTACCACCAGCACATGGTTGTATGTCTGTATGTAGGTGACACATGTATCAAGATATCAGAATATTCTGGCTTTGAGGACACAAAGATTCTCTCACTGCATCGCCGAGATTGTCTGAACTATTTGTAAATATTGGCTTTTAATGTGTCCTCTCCTTGTAATGCTGCACCATATCATTCTGTATAATGTGTAATTTTTTTTAATCATTCAGGACCACAAATTAATGCCCCCCAGCATTTTGCCATAACTGTAGTCGTAGAGGAAGTGTGTTTGGGGTTCTCAGGGAACTGTGTTGGAGCGGACACCAGCGCAGCACCACCATCACCATCATGGCTTAGGCAGCACTGTCGATCCACCACCGAAGAAGTACGGAAGAGGAGGTACTAGATCAGCTATAGGTGGAATGAATGAACATTTAATGTCAGTAGATGTGATTCACAAGTCAGTTTTAGGCAATCAGACAATGAAGATTTAAAGGGTTACTTCAACCAAAATTACACAAAATTATTTATGTTTCCCCTTTTTCTATTATGTGCTAACCAGCCATGCAGATAATTTATCATTGTGTTTTTTTAAATTGGTCTTTGGGATAAAAACAGCAGCTTTCTGCAGAAATATGTCGTTGTTCCATGGGATATTCAACAAACATCACTATGAATACACATTAGACATACAGGTATTGACAGGTTATGTTTATAATTAACGTTTTTTTTTTTGCCATCTAAAACATATAATGACTCAGTGTAGAGGAGAAACCTTCATGTTTTTGTAAGTTAATTGATACTGTGTGCTTGACTACATGACTACATGACACACTAATCTGACCAGTACGCTAAACTAGTTAATAGCACATTAGCCTCCCAGTACAACATGATCCACTCCATTACTAGTCATAAGGTAGAAATGCAAATACTTTGGTTTTAATACTCTTAAGTTTTCTGACACTTTACTTTGGTTTTTAGGAGTCAGACTAAAACAACAATTTCCATTGTTTTGTAAGAACATGCTGTAACCTTGTCATGCTAGTTTGGATCCTAGGCTAAACTGAACAGACTTGGCCAACAAGCTAGGAGGAAACTAGTAATCGACATTAACCTCCTAAGACCCAATGTCCACATTTGTGGGCAAGACTTTCACAACTTAACACACACACAAAAAAAAAAACTGTCCACCACACAGGACATTTCATAAAAATTTTAAAAATTGTATCTGGAAAAACTGTTGCATCATGACGTTTCCAATATAGGCACTTATTTAATAATAATAATAATAATGATAATAATAATAATAATAATGATAATAATAATAATAATAATAATAATAAAAAAGCTTGTACTTTACTGACATCCCCTGAGTCTTAGGAGGTTCAAGAGGCTGTAGTTACAAAAACATTTTTTCAGTAAAGCACACACCAGAAATATTCTTCACCACTTCAAGAACACAAAAACTCAGCAGTAGTTACATATCATCTACATGTAAATGATGCAGGTTACTCAAAATTGGTTTCTACAGGAACAAACACAAGAAAAAAATAGATAAATTAAATGAATTAATAAATAACTATAAATATATTTCAACTCATGCAACCATGCAGTACAGTCTTCAGCACAATTTAATCCAAAAACTCTTTTGCCCTAATGACAATTCTCAAGGGTCAGTGCTGTCTAAATGCTTTGCAATTAGCCTGTAAGATAAATGTGAAAATTGAAAAAGATGCTATAATATATTTGTTTCATAGATATTCTTTTTTTTGTCTTGATAATTTTACTTATATAGTACTAAAAAGATGTAGTGGGCAGTCAATTGTCCAGAACACAAAGATACTTAACCTACAACAAAAAAGAAAGATGAAAGTAGTCTCAATTGATCTGGATTTCCTCTGAAATTATTAATTTGATCAACCAAACAAACCAAATGAATATTTAGCATATTGGAGAATTAGCACCTGTGTATTTCCCTTTTACCAACAAATCTACTTATCAGCGCTGTTATATTTAAAGAGAACTGATTTTAGTTGGAAATTAGGATTTGGGTCAATGTTTTATTTCAGAGAAATGTTGGTCTTTATAAATTGATTTTTTAACATGACATCAGTCTGTTACTGGCTTATTTCCATTTTACTAGACTGGAGAGAAAAGACATATCTTCAGACCTTGTCAAAAAAAGCATATGTAACTATCTGTATGGCTGCGTAACACTACATAAGTTAGACATGGCATTTTTTTTTGTAATGTAATGTTTCCCCCAGCTGACAGGGCAGATCTACAGCCTGTGAGGATTATTTCTTATCCAGTATACACGATATCTCCCCACTGCACTCCATAAATGCGTCAACAGAAGACGATAAATATCTTGGGGAATCCGTGTCTTTGTTCTGCCCCTGTCCCCTCCACCTGACTCTGTACTTTAGTCTGTGAACAGAAATTAGTGTTTTGCCTCTGGGTTTCAGCCAGTTGAATTGATGGTGTTCTGCTTTCTATTGACCGTGTTTATGTTTTGTTTGTAAAAATGTCTTCATGAATGTATTTTATATCTGTACTTTTTAAGGTATCGCCTGTGAAGTTAATGCATGCTCTTCGGCTTTGCCCTCACTACAGTTGATTTGTAAATCATCTGTTCCACTGTAGACAGTCACTTTTCTTTGTCACTCTGTCAGACTGGCTTCTGCAGACGAATCAAAGCTGTTACAGTCTTCAGAGCCCAATTTACTAACCCCGTGCAGCAGACTAATTCATTTCTTTGTCATTTTGAGCCCAAATATGTTGTCTCATCATCTACCCCCCTCCCCCCGGTTGTTAAATGGTGTCTATACTGACATTCACAACTTTTTGATTTAACACAGCTCCTCACTCCATTCACGAGGTACTTCTTTTCTTCTGTTTTCTTGGCCTTAAAACAGAATTTTCTGGCATTGAAGCTGTTTTCACTCTGTGGAGTATGTGGAGTATTTTCAGCCTCTGTTTTCTGTTTGTTTTTAATTTATTTTGCCACATAATGCCTTATTAGAACACATTGGGTTTCTATGTAATCTACTGTTTGTATAATAAAACACAAGTGCACACGCATGCATACACAGTCGTACGCGGACACGCTCATACTCAAGACTATGGAAGCTGAGGAGGAAGCTACTGTTTGGGCATTTGGTTCTTTTTGTCAGATCACTGCTCCTTTCTGTGTCGGCTGCTGTAGCCACGTACCGGTGTGTGAGCCAGCCACTTTGTCTCTTTTTAGTCAGGTTTTACACATGTACAAAGTATAATTATTGGTTATTATGTGACCTTTTGCTCCCCACTTGTCTTAATGTCAACTCTTGTCAAATGGTTTGCTTCAAAATGTTGTTTGGCACAGAGTTTGATCGTGTTGGACTCGGGCCGTGTCTGAAGATATTAATGTCTTGCTTGCTTATCTCTGAGATTGCAAGAAAATGAGTGTGGAGGTACAGTGTGAGGTGTTTTAAAAACCACTTATACTGAAATAAACTTGCTGAAAAATCAAAACCTTGGTGTGATTTTTCTTTCGCATGTATAAGACATATGGAGTCATGCTTTTTCTGCTTCATGTGCCATGCACTGTTTAAAGAGCTGGTATATTATCATGTAGAGCTGCAGCTACCACTTATTTGTAATCGATTAATGTATTGATCAACCAGGGACCTGTCTGTGTGGGGTTTGTAGGTTCTCCCTGTGTCTGCATGGGTTCTCTCCAGGTACACCAGCTCCCTCCCACCATCCAAAGACATACACTTATAGGTTAATTGGTTCATCTAAATTACACACAGATGTGAATGTGAGTGATTGGTTGTTAGTCTTTATATATGTCAGCCCTGCAATGAACTGGTGACTTGTCCAGGATGTACCCTGCCTTCGCCCATGGGTAGCTGGGATAGGCTCCAGCACCCCCCACGACCCTAGTGAGGATAAAGCGGGTTTAGAAGATGAACGATTAAATTATTAATTGAATAGGCAAAAAAATATATATTAAAAATGTGAAAAAGACGTCTGAAAATGACAACCTGTCCTATATTCCAGAACTAGCTGAAACAACAACCACAAAAAGTATGAAAGTAAAAGGATATAGATGTAAACAAGCCACTTGTATTCAAATTTACTAACAAGTTCAGATGGGATTAACATGCAACTTTGTGTTGATCCTGATGTTATGTGTATCACATGAAACACAAGAGCAGAGCCAGTTTTTACCAGCAGCGGAATTAAGGAAACGGCTTCAATTCAGGAAAATTATCTATTTATTTATTTATTTTTTATTTATACTAGTTGATTAATCGATTAATCCAGTGGTTTAGTCCAGGGTATATGGAGTATACCTACTAATTTTTCAGTTAGCATTGGGTATACCCACTTCTAAATCCCCCTGATGTGCACTATTCATTCATATCTGAGCCAAATTGCCCATGTTTTCCCCTAAGATGGTGAAGCCATGACCCACCCTACTCTGCCTCTAACTGGCTAGTACTTGGTACTTTGATTAGATTGGTTAACTTTGGGCATGAGGACTGATGAGCCAATCAGAGGCAGAGTAGGGCGGGTCATGCCGAGGAAAATATTGCTAACTTAGTGCCAGAGCCAGGGCTCTGCTTAGCGCTGGCCAGCTCTGGAACCTGATTGGACACCTCAGGTGCCAGTGCCGCCCCAGTTGATTGACAGGTCAATGCACGTTTCATTGAAAGATGCACAGTTATTGGAAATGAGATCAAGAAAGGCAGAAAAAACATATTTCAAATGAGTGACACATATCGAGGGAACCTACTTTCATGGAATACATAATTCTGAGGTAAGTTTTAAGGTGGTTTCAGAATGAGTCACTGTTTTATACTACTGGCCATGTGACTGCACATTTAGAGGAGAAGAGATTTTGTCGTCAGTAGTTCAACTATGTGAGTAGGCAAATGTTATCCTATGTTTGCCTCATGTAGAATCCATTTGACATTCATGTAGCTGCTTGTGTGACCAGTAATACCTACAAACTGCTCCTGATCAAGCCACAATCTGCGTTTACATGACAACTTTTATTCCTGGTTTAATCTGAATAAACGTTAGATCCTATTTAAGATGACCATGTAAACACCTTATTCCAGTTGAAAAAGAATAGTTCGGAATAAATTTAAATCTGAATAAAGTCACTGGTTTAATCCCCTTTTAATTCCGTACTAAATTATTCCTCGGACATGTAAACCCTTTACTCCGTTTGGACTTTATTCCTTCCATTCTGCACATGCTCTTTGTCTTGTCCTGTGGCGATGACGCACATATTCTGCGCTGGCAAAAGAATGTGCATTGCAGTCTAGTCTTACCAAACCACTCCAGTGGACTATTCTGATGGGCTCTACCAGCCTCTAAAACCCTGAAGGAATAGTTCAACACTTGTTTTTTATTAATTCATTTGTCATGCACTAATGACTTTGATAAGTGGGCAAATCAGTTTGCACTGCAGTGCACCGATTGCCTTGTTCTCGCAGCCCATTAGCTTAGCTTAGCCTAGTTTAGCATAATCGCTTCATTCCTATGGTCAGACGTAGCCAGACTTTTATGGTTGATCCGTAGTATTTTATGACTGATTTTGTGAAATTCAGTTCTCCCTAATCATTGCTTTAGTCCGCTGGGGTCAATATGATCACAAATTGAGGCTCAAATCATGGCCATGTGACTTACTGCAGTGATAAAATCTTGAGAAATAAAACCTAATGCAAAGCTAAAACGGTAAAGCAAAGCTAATTTAGTGCATGCATCCTTTCCAACAAAAAGATTTTCCAACTTCCGTCAACACAACAGTCCCAAGATTGTATGAGTGCAGTAAGTTGCAGATCTAAAGAAATATTTAGGGAGAGTCAGATTTCACAAAATCATTTACAAAAGACGACAAATCACCTTTAAAAAACTGGCCACATATGACCATGGGAATGCAGTGACTATGCTAAGCTTAGCAAACAGAAGGGCTGCGAGAACCAAATAAACGTTTCTCATGTAAACCTTTATTTGGGTTTAACATTTCCATGTAAACCGAAGAGAAAATACTTTTGTTCCGAATCAATTTCTTCTGGAAAAATACATTGGATTTAAAAAACGTCACATAACCGTACCCAACAATTCTATAATAGTGAGCAAATACTACTGATGGATTTTTGGGTAAACTAAATAGAGTAGTCTGACTTGTCACTGTTTCTAAAATGGCATTTTTCTGGACTACTGGGGCAAAAATTGAGAGTATTGAGTATTGAGAAACCCACTTTTCCAGGGACCACTACACGACTGGATTAATCATTTCAGGTCTATCATCATGTAGGTGCAAAGATCAAGACAGTTGATAGATGACATGTCCAGCTGTGAATAAAGATTCACCACCTTTAGGAGCCTTTACGAACTTGACCTCAGAATGACCCATGAAGGAAAGAGGGGGCTTTGATTCTGAATCTCAAATTAGTCTCTGTAATAACATCTATAACAGAGACTTTTACTCAGAGTTATTGACCAATTAAACATTTATTAAAATGGATTGAGGCATTTGATGGGAATTTTCAACTAAATCTTTAAATTATTAGATTCACCAGTTAATGGCTCCTTATTCTGCCTTTCAATGAAAAAATGAGCAGTTCACCTTTAAATATTTATCTTAAAGGTGCCCTGCCACATGTATTTCATTACTTTTGTGGTAATATCTGAAGTTCTACCATGGACTCTGTAACATTTTTTTGTGGAAAAAATGCCTTGGTTACCAAGTTTCAAGCCATTCTAATAAGGTATAGAAAGCCTGCTGGAAGACTCAGCTCGATTTACACCAGTCCTCATAAATATTCAACATGCTAATCCACTTGACTCTGATTGGTTAACAGGTGGCCAATGAGAGACTGGCTTTTCAGTAGACTGCTGCGATGGTGCTAATCCAGGCTTCAAGAACAACCTTACTGCGAAGCCTCTGCTGAACTCGCCAAAGCTGATTAAATTGCTCTCTTCAAAATGTGAGGAGGAGAGTTAATTTCGAATTGTTGTGGTATTGTTCCAAAAATAAACTGAAGCCATTTGATCCTCAGCTCTGGGTTCTTGGGCAACATGTGCATTGTTAAAGTTCTGTTTGAGCATAGCGCGCAAGAACGCTGACGTTCAGCCATCCTTGCTGTATACGAAAACTGTGACTGAGCTAGATGAATTCTGTGGGCGTGGTCTCACCTGGGCAAGCTCATGAATACTAAAGAGCTCAAGCAAAAACACATCACACTGACCAGCTTTTCTAATTGGCCTGATTTCTCTGCTTATTTCTTTTCAGTGGCAATAGCAGACAGAGGAAGCAGTTCATTTTCACATTCACTACATAACACAAACACCTATGGACCGAACATATTTCAAAAAATACAAGTAAAAACGATTTGTGTGGCAGGACACCTTTAAAATGAACTGACAGGCTTAAAGTTCCTGTTTTTTCAATCATCTGTCTAACTGACATATCACATCAACCTTTATTTTCTATATTATGCTAGATTTAATTAAAAACCACCTGCCTCTCTCTGATTTAAAGACATGTAAGCAGTGTGCTGACCCCTAGATCAGCAGATGGAGCTCTGATTGCCTAGCTGTTATGCTTTGGCAGTTTGCTTCTCTATTTGTGCATGAATTTTAGCATGTAGCGTACGTCTTGAAAATATTTTGGGATTGCAAGAAGCCACTGACGCCACAGAGCATGTTTATGTCCATATGTGCATGACACATAGAGGTCTACATCTGCTACAGGCCAGTTCAAGGACAAATTATTTTCATTAGATACGAATTATTTAGCCTAGTGCTGAAACATTAAAATATAAAATAGACCCAATAAAACCCACACATACATGTGACAATTTAAAGGAAAAACCTGAATAAAACATGCATGTGTGGTACAATTGAGTATCCAGCCATGTTCCGTGGCATATACTGTATAAAGATGCAAAGCAGGTCCAGGAGATTCAGACTTTAGATCACAATGGCAGCAGGAAAAGATTCATGCAGTGGCGATTTCTCATAGACTGCAAGTGAAACTCAGCTTCCCCTAAAACTACGAAAATTAAATGATCAAATATGTATGGTTGTGTTGACATTTCATTGACTACAAATGTGTTAGAACACGTTCATCTCACAGACGAGTTCGTTCAGAATCAGCTTTATCACAAATCAACGGACTCGATGTCGTTCACTTCCCGTTGCACTGTTTTCTCATATGATCTATGGTCAATGCATTTCCCCGTAGATGCTCAGCGTCCATGGACTTCAATGGGACTGAGTGGAACAGTTTTTTTCATTGCCTCAAAACTGGATGGTAATTGGATAAATGCCACGATGTTGTCCCGTCCCTGGATGCTCAGCATCTCTGGGGGTGAATGGAGCTGTGGGCGGACCTCGACCGGGCTGGACGCTGAGCCTCCACATGCTGATTGGAGGATCAGTCGAAAGGCTGAATCCCGTTTGATTGACAGCTATTTTGAGATCCACTCCTTCATTTGACAGAGGTCAGTTTAATACTGTCACGCATTCTGCTGTGAAATTGAGAGAGAAACCACTACCAAATTACTTGTTCATTTCTTGCACTGCAAATAAAACACATTCATTGCACTTCCTCGTTTCAATTTAACAGAATTTCAAAATTTTCTTGTTTCAGTTACATAATTTAATCATTTCTTGTTCAAGTTTAATATCGTTAACTGTTGTCACTGGTGGCAACAACTGGAGCTCCATGGGCAGGTGTCGAAAGGAGCTCTTCTTGTTTAAAAAGGCTCAAGTCCTACACTCACAACACAATGGGCCAAGGCTGTCTAAGCAGCCCAGCTCTGCTGGCCATTGAGAGGACACTGGTCCAGTCCCTGGAAAAGATGCCTACTTGGTACAGTAAGGTCACTGAGCATTTTCTTAAAAAGGAACGGAGGGCCAAATTTATGTTTAAACTAGAAGCACTCGGAGAGCGCAGACCTCCGCCAAGGCTGATCAGTGGCCCCCCCCATGGCCCCCCCCCCACCCCCGATCACCACCAAAATTTAATCATTTCTTCCTTATCCCATTTCCAACAAACCCTGAAAATTTCATCAAAATCTGTCCATAACTTTTTGAGTTATGTTGCACACTAACGGACAGACAAACAAACAGACAGACAGACAGACAGACAAAC
Organism: Sphaeramia orbicularis; assembly: GCF_902148855.1. Taxonomy (NCBI): domain Eukaryota; kingdom Metazoa; phylum Chordata; class Actinopteri; order Kurtiformes; family Apogonidae; genus Sphaeramia; species Sphaeramia orbicularis. Next base: position 3,903,885 of record NC_043969.1, on the reverse strand, counting down.
AAACAGACAGACAGACAGACAGACAGACAGACAAACAAACCCTGGCAAAAACATAACCTCCTTGGCAGAGGTAATAACTTGACAATTTTTTTGATGTAAGCCGACAATGAGCTTCCCCTGTCTGAAAGACGAGCAGCCGCCACTGGATTCATGTGACTAGAAATGAGGGTTCACTGTTGGGGCAGGAGATTCTGTCATAAAAACAACTCACAAGTGCTTTAGTAGAAATGGTGACCACAGTGTTATCTGCATTTATTGATCTATGCAAGAGACATTGGTAAAAAGGGTTGGTGATTGAAAAGGACAGAACGCATTTGATGAGTGATGCTTTGTGCATTAGTGTGAGCATCTCTTCCTCTGGTGAATGAGAATGACAGTTTGATATTGTATCAGAGCAGAAGTGCATAGTAATCACAGTAATCTTACATATATCATATCATATATCATATCATATCATATCATATCATATCATATCATATATCATACCATGTATCAGTATCAACATCAGTACAACTATATCGCAAATATATATCTTTGGGATCTGCTTGGGTCTACTTGTCCCTTTAGATGGAAGGGTCAATGTCTATCACTCCCATCGGGATTTGATAGACACCCATGGGATTTGCCATCACAGTCACCAGATTTTGACTGAAAATCTATGGGTTGATTTTGGATTAATGTGTTACAGAGCACTCTCCATCTCCATAAAAAACAAAACAAAACAAAACAAAAACAAATGAGGAAATACATAGACCAGCCCCCCCCCCCCCCCCCCCCCCCCCCCCAAAAAAAAAAAGCTCAAAGTAAACAGGTAGTAGCCTTCCACTTGATAATTATTGCAGTGATTAATATGTTTCAGTTCTTTAACCCTTTACCTGATGCAGTCAGGTAACTCCCATTTCTTAAACAACCACCAGTTTAATAGAGAGCATAAAGATCATACTGTTTTTCAGTGGAAAAAGGTGGTCTGATCACTGAGAATGTTTGGGATGTGATGGACAAGACTTTATACAGATCTTGGCCAAAAATTCATGTGGTAATAGATGACAATAAATGTGACATTTATTGTGACATGTCATAAACATTGTGTTGCATAGACAATGCCACTGTGGATGTATCCTATTATCAAAACCAAGGATGGTCACTCAAATTATTTAAAATAAAAGTTTTGTTTTGGTCAGGGTAGTGTATGAGAAGAATGGTGTTTATCTCAGTCAGTCATTTGAGTAGAGAAAAAAATGATTCCAAAAAGGTACGGTTAGTGTCCAGATACATGAATGCTGCATTGTAATTATTTTTACTTTTGTAGTACCATTATTACAAGTTGTAAACACAGTGTAACAGATAAAATATACTGTATATTGAACATGTTTGTAATTGTGAAACACTGAGTTTGATTTTATTTAGTAAAGGTGTGTGTAGACCTCCGACATCACCTGTATGTGTGCATCAGCTGACTTTACACATTGCTTATAATGTAGCTGCTTTTTGCTTACAAGAAAATACTGAAGTTCATTAACAACACAGAGCCTTTTTATAACCACATGTACTGCATATGGTGTCCGGAGATCTGCCTTTGCTATAGTGCTATGAAAGAACTCTAATTATTTTCATGAGCTATTAATTATGTTATTTCTTGTTGGCAAACAATTAAAATAAAATATCATCCAATAAAAAGTTGCACCAACGCAGAAAATTGAAATTTTACATTATTGGTCAAACACTTACAACCTTTTCATGATCTTTGTTATTGTTTTTTGAGGGGTGACCACTTGGGGGCATCATTGCAAGTTGAAAACACTACTATCATATTAACCTTTTAAAATTCCAGACATTTTTGCCTAAAAGGCTGAAAAAAATACATAAAATTAAATCCGGAGATTTTCTGAACCATTTATAATACTGACATGCTCTAGGGCTCTTTTGAAAAATAAGAGTTTGAATTGTCACCCGCAATCAGCATCACTGTAACTGCTGTGAGTACTGAGTAATAGACGCTTAAACAACACTAAAAATGAAGAATTTTGTTCTTACCGTCTTCTTCTTTTTTTTTTTTTTTTTTCTAGATTTTTTTTCAATACCTGCTGTGAACTGTAAGTTGTAGATAAGGACTTGTAAAAAAATATATAGAAAAAAGTATTACTAAGTTTTACATGCATTCATCTTGGGATAATACTAGGTGTTTTCACGAAGGTGCCAAAATGTGCCAAATGGCAGACTTTGAAACCAAGGTCACTTATCATGAAAAAAGAGCTGCTATTTTGGAACACTTCAAAATATATTCATTATCTTGGACTCCACTGAAAGGTGAGACTGAGAGCTATCCTTTCATATGCATAAATTCAATCTCTGTATTAGTGATAAGAAGTTACTAAAATGTAAACTTTTTTTTCTCAAAACTAAGCATTATTCATATAAAAAAAGGGGTCAAAACAAGTTGAGTGGTCTAAAGTTAACACCTTATGACTTTGTATTTGTGTTTTTTTTTGTTTTGTATTTTTTTTTAGATATTTTATTTTCAGCTTTACATATGAAATGTATACAAACATATCAACATACCAGCAGTATAGAGACATAACAAAAGACAAGGCAAGAAGGATAACCTTCTTACCCCCCAAGAAAGGAGTCAGTCGGTGTGCAAGGTCAACACGAACAACTACATGAAGTACTTGGTGTAACAGATGTACCGATATGGTCTAAATATGGCTGCCAAATTTTCAAAAAGGTGTTATATAATTTTCTGAGAACATATGTGACATCTTTCCCGGGGGGATGCAACTATTCATCTCAAAAGACCACCTGTCAATTAGAAGAGATTTCCACGACACCACAATGGCCACACACAGGGGCGCAGAGTTGCGTAGGGACACGAGGGACACGTCCCTACCAATATCCAGCCACTACTGTGTAGTCACTGTCAGTACAACCACTGTCTATAGTGTTTAGTCAGTGATTATGGCACACAAAGGGTTAACAGTTGGTCTCTGCTAGAAGTCCCGCCTCAATTGTAAATGTTGCTCTCCGACTGGCTCTTTGGTTTCTCTACCATACATGTGATTGGCCGGCCCCGCTGTCACTCCTTCTACTTGTAAAAGGAACCTGCTAGTTGGACCCCTGACGTAAGTTTTCAATATGTTTGTATTTGTTCTGCCTGGGTCCCATCAGCTAGACAGATTTGAATATCAGTGGTGTCATTTACTTGTACATGTGTTTGTTTGCGTGCATGCATGTGTGGTCTGTAATTAGGATGTAAAGGATGTCAGAGAAAAGAAAACTGGACAGATGACTCTTCTTTAGGAGTCAAAGTGTAAGTTAGTTCAAGGGTCTAGAACTGTAGAGGCTCAACAAAGACACTGAATAAAAGGGACTATTTAATGCCAAACAGAAACACTTTTTAAAAGTTATTTTACTTATTATTTTAATGTATTTCTATGGAAGAGCAACTGTTTAAAAAAACACACATAAAGGAAATTTGTGGGGAAAATACAATAAAACCTCAGATTCTAAATGTGATTCTAGATGTGATTTTATCCATATTTTTGGGGAATAAATGACATGTAATAATGGAAACTAAAAGCCTTTTCTGCTCAGGCAGTAACTGTACCATCAAACTCTATGATCACTGTATCCCTAATCTGTTCATATGTCATGGATCAGCATATTTTTGTCAGGTAGCAGACAGTAGAGAGGCAGGGAAAGGTAGAGGAGAGACTGGAAATTCACAGGTGAGGTTAAATAATAATGGATATGTTAATCATGAGAATAACTTTGCAGAATGCATTAAATTCTTGTATTATCTTCAGATATTCAGATATACTTTATAAACATGTCAGTACTGAATTTTTTTTCTGACTATGATTGTTTGCTTGTTTGATCAGCTTGACATGATGTGAAATTATGATTGCAAATGCAAAAAAATATTAACTTTCCGGAGTGCTGCTTTGGAGCACTTTTGTGTCCCCACCAATGTCAGAATCAAACCTACTCCCTTGGCCACACGCATAGAGCAACTTCCATAAATTAGAGTTGTGCGTTGTCTTTAGAGAACTGTGAATACTTGTCAAGTTCCCAAATAAACAAAGTTCAGGGCCCACTGGAACATTAACCCCTGTGATTCTGGTTAAAGTGGAGCAGAAATCATGCCAGAAAGGCTTAATTTTTGTACACAGCCAAGTACAGTGCAAAGAAGAACCAACTTCAGTATCACATCTGAAGCACATTTGGGACAGGTTAGATTTGAATGAAGGTAATTTTTCTGGGGTAAGGTGTAACTGATGTAGAATATTATAGTTGATCAATCTATCCCGGGCATTGATAATAGTTGACAAACTGTTTTGACATAAAGTTGTTCAAAACTGTTCATCCATTGTAACATTAAGGTCTGACTCCCATTTCATTCTAGACTTATGCAAACCTGGCTTTGGGCCCTCATTCAACAACAAGAGACACATTTTAGAAATAAATGTATTTGTGTTCCCTTCATAAAAAAATCTTTCAACATCATTCATGACCGGCAGTCATTTCAGGACCCAAATTAGCTCTAAGAAAGGATCTTAGTTGGACATAACAGAAAAAGGTTTGATTGAACAAGTTATATTTCCTTTTCAGGTGCTCAAAATACATGGAAAGTCCTTTATCAAAGCAGTCCTCCAAGTGTTGGATTCCTTTATGATGCCACATGTCCAGAATCTTATTATCAAGAGTCATGGGTATAAGTTCATTTTGTTTTAAAGGTGTTTTAGGTGACAGTTCCACCTTCAATCCAAGACTTTTGTGAACCTCACACCAAATTTGTATCAGATGCCTCAGTGTAGGGTTATCTGTCCTGTTGTTTTCAGTTCCAGAATTGTGCTTATAAATAAAGTCACTATCGACCATGTTATGTTAGTGTTGACATGTTTACCTGTATATCGGTACAAACATTGATTTACAGCTTTCACATTTTTTTACATAAAGGTTTTTGTGCATTTTTGAGTCTCTGTCATTCACCAGATATTGGACAAGAGACTGGAAACAACACAAAACACGTCTGATGATGATATTTGAGGACAGTGCTCTTTACTGCTCTACTATGAGTCACATTAGACATGAGTGTTTTCTAGGTCACAGATTGAAGATACCCATTGATTATTGAGTGGGTTATTGAACAGTGGTAATGACTCAGTGATGGCTTGGATGGTTTATGACTCACAAAACTATCTTTCTAATCCATGCTGTGTTTTAGGACAAAGAGCTGACTGTTTTTCCTTGTCTTTGATAATAGTCGTACAAGACTACATCACTGTCCGGGACATTCACATCTGACAAGCCTATCACATGGAATGGGCAAATGTCTTAGTCACTGCACAGAGGTCAGGGGGCTGTGAGCACACTGTTCACCAGGATGTCTTTATCTTAATGGGCTGTTTTAAAATGTATTAGTTTAAGGCATCGAGGAGGAGGATATCTGTAGTAATTGAGGGCATTTTCTCTGCAGAGATGCTACATAATGCTTAAGCTGAGTGAGTCTCCAGATCAGAGGATAGGACATCTCTTATACTGGAAGAAAAAAAGATTTTATGCCACAAAATTGCCAGAGAATGTTTTTAAAAATGCCCCAAATCTATAAGGACTTAAATATCCTAAGTTGACATTCCCTATTATACAACTAAGTCAGGTTCACTAAATTTTATCTCCTTGGTAACATTAGTGGAAGTACTTAAGTTGAGTATTCCCATTTTAAGGAACTTTATGCTTTTACTCCAAATAGAGGCAAATATTACCCTTTTCACTTCACAAAATTAATCTGAAGTGTTTAGTTCCTTTTCAGTTGACAGTTTTTTAATACCTATTGACTGAAGGGTTATTTTTTTTAATAGGTTGAGACCATTTTCCACCTTCGTATCCAAAATAAACCTTTATTTAAAAGGCATTGTTACAAAGCTAAAATTTTTAGAGATGCATGGACAGAGACACTGCAAACATATAATGATCTTATTGAATATGTTGCATTGTTGTAAATTAAACTAACTGTGTATGAAGTAACTCAAATGCACTCAACATTAAACATATACAGCAATGAAATACAACACACATACACTACAGAAAAATGACTTCAATGCATCAGATAAGTGAAGTATTTTCAGTGTGGTTTTAGTACTTTTGCTGAAGTAAAAGATCTGAATTTTGTTGAGTTTATATGGATTTCAATAATTGTTTGTCAATGTGAAAAAAGATAAAACCCATATTTGTGCCTTTTGACATCATCTTATCGTTGTGATAGAGTGCTGCTTATTGATGAGCAGAAATGGGGAATGTGTGTCAGTGAGTATTTGTTGAAAACTGAATCTGAGTTTGGAGGTGAAGGTCAGGGGTTGTAGATAAACAGTTCTGTCCTGGTCTGTTCTGGCTGTTCTGTACAGGAGGATCCACACAGAAGTCAGCATTTGATAAAACTAGCTAAACTAAAAAAAAAAAAACACACTCTACTCGAGTGAGAGGGAAGTCATGGGTGAGCAGTGTATAACTGCGTGGCATTGTCGAAGCTGAAACCCGCCTGTGTTGGGCTCGTCGGGCCCCTCAGATGGGCCTCAGGTTGCCGAGGAACAAGGATCCACTTTGGTCAACAGAACTGACAAAGCAAAGCGTCAGCACCTACATGATCCTGTTGGTGTTGCAGACTGCCACCAGGGGGCAGGATATGGTCTGCAGCAGCTCTGTCATATCTGGTTCCATTAAACATGAATTTCATTCAGACTTCTGGAGCTGCGTCATTTTACTAGTGTCATTTGTCTAATATTTATACTAAGAGGCTTTTGTAAGACAATGTCTCAGATAGTCTATCATCTGTGGTTTAAGCAGGCACTTGATCATAAAACATGAACAGAAGCTCTGCAGGAGAAAACACATGAAGCATTTGGACTTAATTGACCTGCAAAAGGTATTGTTATGTCATCTTATGTATGATCTATGGAGCAGAATGGAAAGCAATACAGAGTGTCATATGATAGCAACACATCTACTGTTTTGAAACCATTTGTGTGTTTCAAAGTCTAAATTAGTATCAGTATTACATGACATTGTCAGAATAAATTTATGTCTGTGAAAATAGTTTTTTGAAAGAAATGTTTTCCCCCCCGTTATAGCATCAGTACAGCAGGGATCTGAATGTTTGAGAGAGCTACGACAACACATCATGCCACTTTTTGACAGTGTGCAATGGTAATTTGAGAAAAATACACATTACTATTTATCAAACTAAAATGCAAAAAGTAATGTAACATATTAATTACTTCATCAAACTAATGCGCCTTACATTTGATAGCTTTTTGAAGGGCTTGTAAAGTCACAAAAATATAAAATTAACACATTTAAAAACATTTAACATCTTGATTGTGTTGCAGAAGTCTGTTGCACCATAACACCAGTATTTGTATTATATATATATATATATATATATATATATATATATATATATATATATATATATATATATATATATATATATGTGTGTGTGTGTGTGTGTGTGTGTATGTATGTATCTATCTATCTATCTATCTATCTATCTATCTATCTATCTATCTATCTATCTATCTATCTATCTATATGTATGTATGTAAGTATATAACAAACTTGTAGCTACTTTACTGACGCAGGATACTGGAAATGAACGCAGTTCTGCTGAGTGTGGACCATAGTTATTTCAGATTGAGGAACAGGTATTTGCACATGTAGTGCAGCGTTTGTAGCTCTGGTCTGAGGTGTACTAGTTTTAGTCCTACACACTGAGTTTAGAGGAATAGATTTAATTAGTTCCAACTATTGTTTTATCCAGCAAGGGTCCACTGTAAAACAAAATGGAGCAACAGTTTCACAATTAATACACACTAAATAAAAAAAAAAAGCAACATAAAAAATATATAAAGGATGAATCAAAGAAAGGGAAAGAAATAGGCCATACCAGTGACATCTGTAACTCACTAGAGTGTCTACAGAGGTTTATATAAAGCATGTGATGTGTTTCTTTCATAACAGTCTGTAAAATCTCTAAAGGTATTTAAGGAAGGCAGTGCTTCAAGTGGAGTGCTGTTTTCACATTCATTCCATGCCCATGGTGCATAAATAGAAATAGTAGTTTTACTGAGCTCCGACTTCGCCCTGAGAACATTAAGAAGAATTTGAAGAGTAAGTCTTGTGTTGTAGTTATTACTGTGATAGGAGAAGAAGCTGGAGGTAGAGGGAGGAAGTTTATACCTAACAATGCCTTAGCAGTAAAAAGTGACACATGTATTTTTCTCTTCTGATTTACAGACTACTATCCTACAGATCCAGATAAAATACAGTGGAGAATGTGTGACCTTAAGTGAGGAGCCGCTTCCAGTTTCTTAACCCACAAAGACCCAGTGCTACTTTTGTGGCAGTTTCCAGACAAATCTTTCTCTATATTTAACCTTTTTTTAAGTGATTTATCACCATTTATTGTAATATTATCCTCTATATTTGGCATTTTCCAGTGTAAATCGTGTACTTTACTATATTGAAGTTACTTCTCACTGATACTGATGTTCATGAAAACTCAGAGTAAATTCAAAGGTTATTATATCAGAAATAGAGAAAACTGAAGAAAAAAATCACTTTTTCCACAAAGATATCAACAACTGAATGTCAAAACAAGGGTCTCCATCCACTGTCATTGATCCAACTCCATGGGTTTTACTGCTGAATCAGTGTTGTAGGAGATGATGGTGTTTCCACGTTCACTACGGAGACTCTGAACATCCAGTGGGTCATATCTGATGACCATGAAAAGATGCCAAAAAATGTTTTATACTCCAATTATTTACATGTATTAATAGGAAAAGTGGATCAACAGTTATTTTAGATCAGTATGCTTTTGGTTGCTGGTGGCTGTTTGGGTCTTTTTGGGTGAAGTAAAGATGAAGCTACATTCACATAAATCACATCACCATGGTCAAGCACAGAGACAAATAAACACTGAACAATTCTCTTTCTCATGTCAGTTGGAAAACGTCTTTTAAACAAGGCCTCAGCATTTACAACAGCTGGTCATTGGGCATATTCAAGCCCATGTGGCTCTTTCTATACATGTAGCATCCAAACCTGAAACAGTCAAATCAACCCCCTTAGAAAGGGAGTGAGAAAAGTTCATGTAATTTTTTTTCTTTTCTTTTCTTTTCTTTTCTTTTCTTTTCTTTTCTTTTCTTTTCTTTTCTTTTCTTTTCTTTTCTTATTTAATTTAGAGCCAATTGTAATTTTAATGACAGCTGCAGTGTGTTAAAAGCATCCTTCAGGTACTCTGAAGTCAAAGACGTTCACACTGTATATATAATTGTGTCATGAACATCAAACATAATTTAACAACATTTATTATTTCACATCACCTGCAGTTTGTTCTTATATTTAGTCTCTGAATATGCATAATCGAATGCTCCCTTCTGTGAATCAGGGACTTAAGTTTCCTGCTACATTTGGGCTGTGTTGTATTTTAATGTGAAAGGAGTAGGCTGTGCCTTAATAGCTTAATTTCTTTTCATTTTATACCGGCCAGCATCAGATGGCAGTGTAAACTGATCATAACCCTGGACTGAACCACATGAACAAAAGGTAGAAGACTGTTTCCATCAGTAAATGTACTAATAGACACAGTGAAAATACTCCTGTAAAAACAAAGCTAAACCTGACCTTACGTTTAACAAAAAACATGCACGTAATATCAAGTTGTCAATGTGCAGTTAAAGTCCCTGTCAGTGCCACAATTATGTATGTTTGTGATTCATTTCACTGCTTCACATGTTTATAGATGCAGTAATTTGAAGCATTTTATTGTATTTTAGAGACTTTTTCCAGCTTGAACCTGTAATAACATAAAAGTAACATGAAGTCTTGTTCGACTATTCAGACTCACTTTGCAAGAGATCGGACTTGTATCTGAACAGACACTTCTGAGACACTGTTACATGCAAAAAAACTTGTGCCAAGAAGATGATGAAGACTTCTACTTAACTATCAAAGACCCAAACAGCCACTGGCGATCAAAAGCCTCTACTGATCTAAAATGGATAATACCTGTTGAATCCTATCAATCCAAGCAAATAATTCTGGTAAAATGCAGTTTGTCAACTTTTCATGGTCATCTACAACTTCTATAACATTGATTAAGCAGTGAGCTTCAAGATTTTTCAGACCCGAGACAGCAGGGTTAATCTGCTGTTCACAGAGAAGCTGTTAACAGCTAGTTGAGCTTCTGGGATTCTTTGAGTCCCTGGGGGTGGAAGTAGTGCAGTGGGTTCCAACCTTTTTCGGCTCGTGACCCCATTTTAACATCACACATTTCTGGCGACCCCAGACCTTCAAAAAGCAGACTTTTTTTTTTTGCTAACATTAATTTGTTTTTGATCATGTAATAGTTTGCTATACTAAGTTGCAAATCAACGTTAATTTTAGACGACATTTAGTCTATATAATGTATATTACTGTGGACGGAGGCAGTAAATCCAGGTGTAGATTACTGCACAAAGTGAGAATTTTATTTTCCTTGGTCAGGATATGTACAGTCAGTCCAGCTGTGATTTACAAGGCTGACAATTAATACTGAACAAACAAAAACTGAAACTATTAATTATGAAAGAGCTGCAGCATCTGAAACTGACCACAATGAACAGAACACAGATACACACACACACACAGATGAACAGAACCACAGTGCTTCAGTTTCAGCTTCACAGTTTGTCATGTCTTTTATGGATTGAGATTGTCTCTGTCAACTCAACATATTTTTTTTTATTAGCAAGTTGTTTTTTTTTTTTTTTTAATCAATTACTAGAAATTCCAGGCGACCCCATTTGAATTCCAGGCGACCCCACGTGGGGTCCTGACCTCAAGGTTGGAAAACACTGAAGTAGTGAATTGCACTCATGATGAGGCAGGTAACCCAAGGGGCGATGGTTTCCACTAGAGTGGAGCATCTTTTCTGCACTTTCCTTTTGTTTAATGTTTTATTCTGCTATTGTCCTATGTAATTTTATGTGTTTCTATGCCTTCGTAAAGCACTTTGAATTGCCTTGTGTTTGAATGGTGCTGTACAAACAAATTTGCCTTGCCTTGCCTAATACCTATGTAGTTTGATTTATGAGAGTGGTTAGAGGCACTTGTTTTTACATTCAGTTATTGATATCTTTGCTGAGAAAGTAACTTTTTCTTTAATTTTCTCTGATTCTAATATAATAACCTTCAACTTTCATCAACATCTACATAACAGTGAGTTAAATTTAGGAAAATACCTGATTTTCACAGAAAAAAACACAAAATACAAAGGATAATATTTGTTTTACGAATGACTTAAATAGAGAGAAAAATTCATTTGGGAACTACCACAAAACTAACCCTGGGTCTTTGTGAGTTAATTTGAGTGTAGATATTATAGTTAATAAATATTATAGCAAGACTGCATCTATAAATGAAAAAACTTAACGTTTGTTTTTTTCTCTTGTCCTGCCTCATTTCTGATTTTTTGTTTATCCTTAAAAAGTCCAACCAAAGGCAAACAGTAAGAATGTGGTCCCTGCAGTAAAAGAACCTGTTTATGATGCGGCAAACACAGTAGGAGACACCGGCAGTAACCTCGGGCTGGTCCTGTCGCGGCCCCAGGAGCTGCTGTTGCTGTTTAAATGCAGCCACCGCTCAGAGGTCAGGAAAGGGCAGACTGGAGCACCAACACACACACACACACACACACACGCACACACACACACATACACACACGCATATACACACACACACAACAAACCACTCCTCTCAATCTCTGCAGGTCAAGAGGTGGTCAAGAGGTTCCTGACTGTTTCTGATTGGTCGGGTTCAAAGGCCAACAGACTGCAGGCAGACAGTGCAAGGTCAAGAGCAAGTGATGGTTCCTGGTAAGAAAAAAGAAGAAAAAAAGAAGAACAACAGACAGAGTTATAGCAGAGTTGAACAAAGTGGAGAGTGCTCAGGCCGACAAAGGCGGACCGTCCTCAGAGACCATCATGCTCCACTGAAGGACAATTGACATCACAGTAAAGGAGGATTACCCAGGTTTGGACAAAAGCTCAGCCGGGGTTTCGTTTTTTTCTACACTCATCTGATATAGAACCCATGTGGAGTGGTAAACGTGGTTGATTTCCTCTTTTTCCATCATGCAACAGTGTAATACAATGATGAGTCATTTTATTTTAGTGTTGAATTCTTCATATTTGGCTCCTAAACAGGCCACTGGGACGTCATATGCATTCAGATTAAAAGTGCTCCCACGCTACCAGCTCAGAAAATGAAACTGAAAACATTCCTTTTTAGCTGTGCTTTTTTGTTCTTGCCATTTTGTCTTTAGCATTCATTTATATTTTTATTTCTTTTATATTTTTTGTTGGTTTTAGCTTGTTTAATTCCTAGTCTTTCTTAGTTTTTAAATAATGGTCTGTTTTAAGCATTAAGTGTTTTAGAGGTTCTCCTATGTTTGTTGCATTTTCATTCACATAATTTCCTTGTCTCACACACATCTCAATCTACAATGAAATCTCAATGTTTTTAAGCCAATTACAAATAACATTTTGCCAATAATGTAATAATTTATTATGTTATTGGCCTAGCATTAAAATCAATGGCGGCTGGTAAAATTATTTTTTGGTGGGGTGCAGTATGCAAATCAGTTTTCGGATGCATTATAACCACACATCACCACTAGGATATGCCGAAGCATATGCTTTACTATTTTAAAATATTAATTTAAATTAAAATAAAAATACACAGTATGTTTTCCATCATTTATTTTTTATATGTAAATTTCACCCGTCTATCCTTCAAACATGCAAATTTTTGTATGACTCTACTGTTCAATTCAATTCAATTCAGTTTTATTTGTAGAGCCCAATATCACAACAAGGTCACCTCACAGGGCTTTACAGAATTTGTTGAATTGATTAAAAAAAAAAAAAAAAAAAAAATACACAATGAAAATAAGCAAACAGTGAATTAATTAGTTAAACTGTCAATGAAGGAAATGGATTAATGTTCTGGGTATTCTCTGTCCTTAGACCCTCCTTCTCAGCAAGGAAAAACTCCAAAAAAAACCCAGTGGGGACAAAGAGAAACCTCGGGGAGAACCGCAGTGAAGGAGAGATGCTCTCCCATGGACGGACAGGCAGTAGATGTGTCCAGGACTGATGGACATCCATTTGCTGATGCAGTTCCAGTCTGTAAGGATGCAGTAGGACAGGTGAGGGTACAGGAGGAGGTCTGGGGTCACAGGTCAGGACAGGGCACAGATGAGTCACCTCAGTTCCCAAAGGACACAGGGTGAATAGCAAAAAACAGACTACATATTGTAAATTATTAGTAAAATAAAGTCAGGCATGTCCCTGATAAGTGTCTGTTCCACTGATAGTACGGCCAGTCTATTTAGACCAGCGGTGAAGGTAGTGTGGACAGATCAAAGATCATAGATGATTAAAAAGGTGGAAGTTAGCCTATGGACTAAATGATGTTGTTGTTACCACTCCTGCCAGGGTTCAAACCCCGGTTTCCCGTACTGACTATGTTTTCTACTAAGCTATCCGCTGATATATATTAAAATATAGCCTAGTGGACATACATCATTTTGTCTTGGTCATATTAAAAGTAGCTCACAAGCCAAAAGAGTGTGGGCACCCCCGGTTTAGATGATCTTGTGTGACAGTGCATTTTTGAGGAAGGTCTTGATTCTTTTTGGGATGTAACATTTACTTCTGTGGGTGGTGCTTGGACACAAATTTTTTGTGCCCCAAGGCTCTCCTATCTGTTGTATTGGAGGGGGGGTCTACTGCACACTCGCCATTTATAACAAGAATCTATATGGTAAACAGAGAGCTGTGGGTACAGATTTTTGCACCCTAAACACATCACTTGACTGCTCACTAAACAACCGAAAACATTTTAAAACTCCACTTGAATGCAGATTATACATGGTACTCACAGGCTGTATCGTGTATAGCTAGTTTATTTAAATATTCATGTTTTTATAGAATTATTTTATATCATTCCTATCATCTTCTTCTTCATGTCAGACAGGTGGGGTGGCACCCTAGCACCCTCTATTGATAAGCCACCACTGATTAAAATATCCTTTGAAAATGTAGATAACTTATCTTAACATTCCTCCCAAAATGTTATTATGTTATTGACCCGAAGATTGTACTACATTATTGGCTCTATTAATTTAAAATGACTAAAATTATTATGTCATTGGCAGGTATTAAGTTACCAGCCTTTATTACAGTATAGGTTGCTGTAAGGATTTTTATTTGTTGTGTTGTTGCTGCTCATTTGTCCTTTGTTATTTACTGGTAAACAATTTTTGCAGTTATTTGCTGTAGACTTTGTGAATGCTTGAAGGTACTGTGTTATGTATCTATGCAGTGAAAACTATGTGGAAAGTGTTGCACTGGGTTTAAAGTCAAAAAACAATGAGAATCTTTTTATATATATATATATATATATATATATATATATATATATATATATTTTTTTTTTTTTTTTTTTTTTTTTTTTATTAATCTATTCTTTTTTAAGACATTCTATTTAAGCAGTGTTGGGCAAGCTACTTGGAAAATGTAGTGTGCTAAGCTACCAGTTCCTCTGCCATGAAAGAAGCTTCACTACACAGAAGCTACCACCCAGTCAAATGTAGCAAGCTAAGTTACACAAACACCACAGAAGTAGCTCACTACATGTGAAGCTCCTTTAAGTTGTGCCTTTGGGGAGAATACATTGGGGTAAATTGTGCCAGTAATTATTGAAGTAAAACAGAACATTTTAATCTCATAAACTGTATTGCTATATAAAAGCAAGACAAATTCAATACAAAAATTATTCATTTAAGGTTTATTTAAATATCGTCACCCTATTAAACTATTGACATAAGTCATATTTTCTAGTTTTTGGGAAAACACAAAAAACTTAAATACACAATATATGGTACTTGTGAATCATTTCAGGCAAAAAGGCTTTGGCAATAGATGACCGCTGACATACATAGAACACTGTCTGTCATATGTAACATATAAGAGGCCACTTAAAAACTGAATAAAACTTGGTCCCCTTCAGAATAATGTGACTGTGCGATCATGTAATTCAATGCATAATCAAGCGTACTAATGGCTACATATGTCATGTCGGCTATTGGACTTTGTCTTGTCTGTTTTGTTTGTCATTTCCTGTTTTATTTTGTTAAGTTTCCCTCATGTGTCTTGTCTGTTGTCTTTACTTCCTCTCCCTGATCGTGTTCACCTTTTCCCTGATTACCTGACTCCTCCCTGATTATCTCCACCTGTGTCCAATTGTCTTCCCGCCCTCCTGTGTATTTAAACCCTCAGTCTTCCCCTGTTTGTTTGCCAGTTTGTGTTCACTAACCAGCGTTTCTTGGATCCTGTTCGTTTGTCTGCCATGTTTGACCTGTTTTCGTCCCTCGACCACCGATTCAGCCTGTTCCTATCCTGCCTGCCTGTTCCCGACCTGGTTCGTTTTCCCGACTCTGTATCTGCCTTCTCCCTTTAATACCTCAGCCTCCAACGATCACCTGTGCTTCGACCCTCGCCTGTATTACTACCGTGAGTCAGCCTGTCCCCCATGTACCGTTGCTTGTTAAACTGTCTTTCCGTGTATGACCTGGCTTGTTTTTTGACCACCCTCTGTCTGTCCCTAGTGGGGATTCCGTTGGGGTTTTCCCGGCTCGGCCAAGCTGGTCGTCTGCCGTATCCACCCGCAGCCCAGACGTTTATCCCCGGAACCAGAGGCTCCACAGAAATTATCTCTGTGTTGTACCTTGTTCTCTGTGAAAGTGTTTAATAAAAACACTAAACCTTATTTACTTGTGGTCTTGCTTTTGGGTTCAGCCTTTGTACTTAGCCTTTCACAACATAGTATTTTAAACTCCCTCATGGGAGTTTTTAGTCCATTTTGGGGGGTGCTGAAGCACCCCTAAATTGATTCCCAGCACCCCTAAAATATTTTAAGGTTGCTGAAATTGTTCTTTTTTCTTTTTTACTTTATGTCAATACTTAACATGCTAGAAAAATGTCAAAACCATATACAGTACATGGCTGAAACGCAATATTTTAACAACAAAAATACAGCACCCCTCACCCATCTAGTCTCGAATGGTTTGATCCACTCCGTCCCTCCTCCCTTTCCCTGACTTGGACTCTGGGCTCTACCTGTACAGAGCAGTGTGCAGGCGCTGCCTTCTGGAGTTGGGTACAGTAGTGGTGGAAGTACCTGGTGTAAACCAGGACATTTGTTTACTTCTACCACTTAATACCAACACATTATTATCATCACCAGTCCCAATTTTAGCTGCATTGAAATGTAGATCACTGTTTATGCTGTTAGGTGGGAGTTAGCTGATGTTTTTTCTGCCTAGGAAATGTTCCATGTGGTTCAGTCCACCTCTGTCCTCTGAACTGGACTGACAGAAGCTGCTGTTGTGCATGTGTTCAGATTAAAGACAAGGTGACGCTGACTTTATCTGACTGGATAACTGACTGGATGACCAATAACTCCTAGTGTGTGTGTGTGTGTAGACAGGAACATACAATTGTTTTTTGTTGGGTTTTTTTTCTAAAAATAAAAAGAGCCAGATTCAGGTAAGAGTTTAAGATCAACTCATGTAACTTCATTTTCCACAGCAACCAAATATTCTATTACAATGATGTTATGAGTTGAATAAATGTACCTGTGTACATTTCTTATTAGATATAAAACGCATTGTTTGGTCATTTGCCTTTTGGTTAAAGCACAAAGAGAGAGAGGAGAGCAGAGAGATACTTAACATATACACTGGTTTACAATTTTTTTTTTTTTTAGAAATTATCTGCCTCAGAGATTAAATGTGCTAAATGTTATGTATTTTAATCAGATTAATCAGAAAACAAATGACAAAAGTGCTGGTTTGCTGATGTTTTAACAGTATAGTGTGTTCTGCCACATATATGTAGGTTTCTGTCCATTTATACAACAGATTTAAAAATGTTCCACTGATAGAACCTGTAAAGTGAAAGTATTGTCATGTGCAGACAGTGTTTTGAAGTAGATCTGACACTAATATTCCTCTGGAGTTAAACCCATTCTTGCGCATATGTATATGTATATGTATATGTAGAGGAGCTGCTGAATCAAAATGGGGGATTGTCTTCCACCAGAAATCAGGGTTAGGGTATATTTCTTTTATGATTCCAATCCATTCCTCTTTTACTGTGGCTCAGCATTTAAATGACTTCTATCAGATTTGATGGTTTAGTCACAGAGTTTCTCATACCCAAAAAATGTTACGCTTTCCTTTCACAAATATGGGAACAATGGTCTGAAATTGCGTTAAAATGTACTAAACAGTGAAATTTCTCTTGCCTGGCCAGCCAGCACTCTGGGTGCTCAGCACCCCTAAACCTCTGATCCTAGAATCGCCCCCGAACTCCATTCAGCATATGTTGGTGCATTAAAGAAAATCAACGCAATCATTTTGCCAGCGTGAAACATTTGGGCATTGGAATGGATATCACCTGCAGTGATAATAATGATCTATGATCTTAAAGGATGTAAAAGCCTGTTCTAAGCAAACGTCTGTGAAACAGTAATTTATTTACTTTTAACACTTCTGAAAGCCATGAATGTTCATGACCTTTTGGAGCCATGATTAAAAAAATCACTCCCCAGCATTATGTGACCACATAATTCAATGCCTATGTCAAGCAAATTGTATACGTTATGGGGGTCCACATTTTTTCACAAAGGGCAATAATAATGTCCTGTGAACATAAAGGCCCTAACTGATCGGTCTAGATCTACTACTTAAAATCCCACTTGTCGATGCTGCAGCCCTGTATGTCTTCTGTTTATAAGTGCATGGCATGATGGGTTTTGGTCTAAAATTAAGAATGTCATATAGTTTTAGTGATAAAATGTAAGCGTACAATATACATTCAATCATTATCTGAACCCGCTTCATCCTCACTAGGGTCACAGGGGTCACTGGAGCCTATCCCAGCTACCTATGGGTGAAGGCGGGGTACACCCTGGACATGTCACCATATCATTGCAGGGCTGACATATAGAGACAAACAACAAACAACCAATCACACTCACATTCACACCTATGGACAGTTTAGATTAACCCATTAACCTTTCAGTCCTTGTGTTTGGATGGTGGGAGGAAGGCGGAGTACCTGGAGAGAACCCACACAGACACGGGGAGAACACGCAAACTCCACACATCGAATGGTGCTGGAATTGAACCCAGGACCTTCTTGCTGTGACACACAAGAGCTATCCACTGCACCACCGTTCACCATTCAGTATACAACTACTATAAAATAATATGTTGAAAATAATCATAAGTGGTAACTTGTGCCACTGGCACAACTGAACCCAGGCCCTTTGGCACAAATCACCCCAGCCCCACCATTTTGAAAAACTAGCATGATCCAGCAGTTTAGAGCGAACATCGCGTGTATCACATAGACTCATTGTGCAGCCTACTAAAGCATTAAAACAAATGTGAAATGTTTTTAAACTTGTCTATAATTGTTCACACACAAGAATCAAAAAACCTTGATCATAGAAATTTTACTTTGAAAGGCAAAAAACAGTTTTTTGAGCTAAAATGTGCTTACCTCTCATCCCATGTGTCTCTCTTCTTTGAAGGATGAGTAAAATGGATGGTTCTTGGTCACATGACCAATTTCTTTTATGGTTTTCTACAAACAAGGGGTGGCACTACTTCCACCCTGGCACAAATCACCCCACTCTCCCCTATTACCTACAACCTGCTCCTAATCAAGTCATGATAATTTTATAATAGTGACCAAATACTACTGACAGATTTTTGGGTAAACTAAATAGTCTTACATGTCACTGTTTCAAAAACAGGGTGTTTTTCTGGACTACTTAAACAAAATGCAAAAATTGAGAGTCTACCCCCTTCTCCAGGGACCACTACACCACTGACAAACTGGTTCCTTTGGTGCTTATGTCACAGCCATTAACCACAGAAACAGAGGGGAACCGGCCGTAGTGCTCTTTACTGTGGGTTTGGCGGCTCTGAAAAGAACCTGTGGTGTTCACCGTCCACACACCTCAGCCAACAGCCATCCGATGTTCAGCAGAACACCGTTTCCTTCTGCACTGAAGTGAATGCTGTCATCTGACAGGTGCTCCAGGTGAAACCAGGTGTGTGGTGCAGGTCTCATTTCCAACTCCTCCATGGAAACTCAGCCCCACATGACACACCTGGTCCGTTCCATCCTGTATCCACTGTCCGCTCACTGGTACTGACAGCAACAACGGAGGAAGGTAGGGGAACATCAGTATGGAAGTGGAGGAAAGCTCCACCACTGCCCGGATTCTGCTCCGCGGTCCTTAAGCGCAGGCACGGCGCTTCCAAGAATGTGCATGACGACGTTCCAGTAAACCACGCCCACTCCGGGTTAAACGCCTGGTTTATAGTGAGTCACGTGCAGACAGAGTGTGTGGCCCTGTTCCGAACAATCTTGTATGCTTGTGTTGTGCGTGATATAATTGAATTTTTCTAGACTACAAACTGCTTCTCCACTGTATATAAAATAGCTTCTGTGGTCGTTACCACGCTATTTGATCAATAAAAGAGTTAAGCTACTGAAACGTTACTTGATTCAGGAAATAGTGACGTTACTGCCAAGCTACTGAAAATTGTAGTAAGTTACTAGCTTCGCTACAAGTAGTGACGCTACTGCACAACACTGTGTAACACTGATATTCAAAATGCCATCTTCACATGTTAAATGTATTGTGCTGCCATTAGAAATGATCCAACACGAAGCTATAGAGTGTTATTTAATTGAAAACTATTGATGCCATAAAGCAGGGGTCATCCTCAAGAGCTACTCTCCTGCATGTTTTAAATGTATTCCTCTTCCAACACATCTGATTCAAATGATAAGCTTTTCATCAAACTCTTCTGAAGCCTGATAACAACCCGTCAGGTGTGCTGGAAGAGGGAAGCATCTAAAACATGCAGGATAGTAGCTTTCGAGGACCAGGGTTGGTGACCCCTGCCATAAGGTGTATATGTCAACGTTGAATAATCTTTAAGCTTGCTTTGCTGTGTTTCACTGAACATAATTTTCTTCAGGTGTGTTCATCATGGATCTGTGGTCAAATGTGTTTGCAAGAAAATGACATTTATGAAAGATATGGTGCTAGTGTAGGTGTTAAGTCACTTTCTTCTCCTTTTGAAGAGACACATGGCAAAAAATGTGAAGGAAATACAATTGTTAAGTAATTTGGAATAAAGAGCATGTTGAATGTTTTGGTGGTTTATTCTTATTTTTGTATTCCCTATAATGTTGGCAGCAGTACCATTGGGGGTATTGGTACTGTTTAATATTGGAATTATATGTCTGTGACAGGATTACAGCTGCTGTGGTGCTCTGGGCTGAGTTGTCTGCTTGAGGAATCACTGCTCTGACCTTGTCAGACACACAGACAGAAGCAAGAGGAAGTGAGAGAAATGATTATTTCTTCCTCCCTTGAGCCCCTCAGGGATCTGTGTGTTTGCCTTTTTGCCCTTTAGAAAGATTTTGAAGGCTTAAAAGTTTGTGGAGTTTGATGCAGTAGAGATGTACTCCTAGAGAGACACAGAAAGCAAAGCAAACTGAGGTTATTTTTAGATGTCAGGTTTTTATTTGACCTCACTGTATTTCTTTACTTTTATTTAAAATGCTCATGTATCTTCATCTCTTCTCTATAAATTCAGGTCACATCTCAACACCGGTCTGTTATCAGCCATAGCAACATTGATATCTTATCACAATATCTCCATTGAAGCATCACTGAGATGTTGGTCATATTCTTCAACTGCACAAATTGAACTCTAAATAAAATCCGAAAGATAACTTCTTCTTCTTCTTCTTCTTCTTCTTCTTCTTCAATATCTGCTACAGTGTAGACATTATGTAACCACTTTGTGCATGCCAAAAAAGTTACACTGTGATGAAGTGCTCTGGGGTATGAAAACTTTTTTGTATTGTATTTAGTGTTCATGCAAAATTTCTCAATTCAAGAATTAGACATAAAGTGGCCATGGATGAATATTGATGCATAAATATTTTGTTCAAAAGATAGTGATGAAAAATCATCTATAAGAGGGTTTTAGATAATGAATCGACAGGAAAAGCACCATTGGGGTTTCAGTTTTTCAGGGAAACTTTGAAACATCAAACAGTTGTTTTTGCAACTGGTGAATAACTCTGGAAATAGCACCAAATTTTCCTACTGTGGCTGCACTCACCTCACCTTGTAGTTTTCAAATCAGATTAGCAAATCAGATTACAGAGACACCAAATCAGGGATGTTTCTATCATTTACATTTAGTTACCAAAATGAAATTTCCATAGTGTACTCACATTCAGTGTTTTGTTTGCCTTTTTTGACAAATAATAACACCAATCTTCCCACTACAACAGAAGGAAAAATCACAGAGAGCTACTGTGTTACTTTTGGACAAATATTCAATCAGAATTACAACCTATGACTGGAGCAACAAAATTTACTTGGGTCCAGAAGCAATTATCCACACAAGCCCTGTCTTGTAATATTTTAAGAAAATGTTGCACATATTATTTGTAATCCCACAGATTAATGTTGTTTACAATATGTAAATGAGTGAATATGTTTACAGAGTGAGGTAAAGCATTTGTGCATCACTTGGATTGTATAATACACTGAACCACCTACATTTTTACCTTTTCATATCATTGCAGTTGTTTAGATGCACTTGTATATTGCAGATAACATATATCCAGTGCACCAGCACTTAAGTGTCCAAGACAACTGGACGAAGGCAGACTTAATTCTGCATCCATCTATTTGCCAGATATATTAAACACAAAACAAATGAACTCAAAGACTTTCAGAGTGTACATTTATTTTTCTCAGGAAAGAAGCTGCTTCACATTAGCCTTAAATGTTATTTTGGTTCCCAGACTTACACCTTCACCTCACACCTTGGTTTATGCAGTCTATGTACAGCAAGGTGTTGTAAGGTTAAGAGAGAGAAGGTAAGATGCTTTTAGAGAACTATGATGTCTTTTAATCAAAAGTAGTTGAACTGTTCTACAGATGTTTAATGGTTTGGACTTGGTTTGCACATGTAAGCACATTTAGCTTCAGTGCATCTTTCATTATTTCTGACAAATTATTTGTTGACAAATAATGCAAATACCCATATGAATTAATTAGGAAAAACAGTTATAAAATCTCTGACATCACAGTGTGTACATATGCTTCACTGCTTAGTTAACAAATGCACACTAACCATTTTGATTTCTACAATGTACTTTTGCTGTCACATTCATTTTTTATTCAGTTATTAAGATTACAATGTCTTAATGTTCTGCAGAAATGGTTTGAAATCTAAGTGTTGAAGTTCCCCTCGCAAGGAAAAACATCCACTACAATAATAGATAGACCCTACAGTGTTTTGGCAGTGACCTAAGTTTGATTCTTACATACATGTATGTATGTATTTGTACATGTACATACATATGGAAAAGTGGAACCCAAACAAACATCTATCCACATACATTCCTACTCATACGATTCTTGATGTTGAACATTTATTTCAGAAGAAAATTGGATATCTGTGGATGAATCAATTTAATAGAGCAACAAGATACACCTAACAGAAAGAGTTAGACAACCTGCAGGAAGAGCTGTCTGCTGGAGAGGAGAGACAGTGGTTCTTTTATAATTACCACAGATTTGACATTATACAACCTATTTACGCATACTAAAAAGTTAGATTCTGACAGAGCACTCTGAGGTATGAAAACTTGTGTTGTATTGAGTGTCTCTGTAAAATTTCCAAAAGAATCGGACACACTGAAGGAGACAAAAAGAGGAAATGGATGGATATTAATGTAAAAATGTCTTATTCACAAGATAGTGATGAAATATGGCGTCTACAAAAAGGCTTTAGGTACTGAATCTACATAACAGGTCTTTTCCTCACCTATGACAGAGAATTAAAGCTTTCTAGAAAGTACACAATAAAAATTTGGATTCTTGACTTAGCTTTGTTCTTTGTCTTTCATTTCAGTACAATGTCAGATTTCCAATGAAGAGGTGTGTTGCCCCTACACATTCTCACACCCATCGTGACACATACCGATGCCTGGCCAGAGCACCACATTTCAATAGGGTACCCCTAGAGCAGCATTTTTCAAAGCGTGGGTTAGCCTGAAAGACATCTACACAATGACATGCTCACAGTTTGGTCTGGCATGAACAAAACTACAATAGAGTTTTTAAAAAAAGGGGGTCGGAGAAAGAGATAAAAACAAGAAAAACAAAGAACACACAACAATTAAAACAGCGTGAAATCGAACCCTTCAAGATTCAAGATTCATTTTATTGTCATTCAAACACAATACCAACACGGATACAGTGCAGAACAAAATTACGTTCCATTGACTTTTATCATAGACATAAGAAATATAAAAACACCTTAGCAGCCAAAAACCATGTCGCAACAGCTTACAGAAACAGTAGATAAGACAATAAAGCATAAAATGGCAATAGATTAAAACCACAATATAAATATAACAAGTAATAAATAGAGAAATGTTAAAATAATTGCACATAAAACCATAATTGTACTAAAAGATTACTCACCAGAGGAGGAACTGTGTTGCCTTATTACAGAGATGCATTTAACAGTCTGATGGCAGTTGGGAAGAAGCTCTGACAGAACTGCGCAGTCCTGGACCTCAGGCTGCGGTACCTTTTACCAGAGGGCAAGAGGGAGAACAGGCTGTGGAAAGGGTGAGAGGAGTCCTTAATGATGCTTTTAGCTCTAGACAGACAGCGTTGTTTGGCTGGGTCCTCAATAGGTGACAGTGTGACCCCTTGTCCACAAGTGTATGATAACCAACCCCACGTCCTACAAAGGTTTGAGATACTTAATGGTGTCAAGTGGCTCATGTTGACGTTTTCCAACACCTAAGGACTTGCGATGACTTTGGGACTATAGGGAATAGAGAGTGGGTTGAAAACGGTCGCCAAGGGCTTTGACCAAACAGCAGAATGATGACAATGAGATAATGATGACAGGACTGAGAATCTATACTTCTGTAAAGGATAGCCTTGTGCATCCTCACTCCAGGGAACTTCCTCACTATGAGGAAATCTGGACACCTTTGACAGTGGTGTGCCAAAATGATTTCCAGGTCACCACAGGAACCAGGTGACATGAAATAACACAATGGGAACCATTAAACATTTATATGTGACTGTGATCATCCTCAGATAGTTCTGAAGTAGAGACCGCCGTTAGATTTCATGACATCTCAGAGCCAAATATTGCACTTTTTACTCCACTACATTTGTTTGACATTACAATCTTTCAGTGAAAATGTGTTTCTTTTATGGAGTGAGACTAAAATTCTCCTGCTTCTCAAGTCGAATAAACTCTTTAAAAACTCTCCTCGCAAAACTGAAAACCTGTCGGTCTGAGATCATTAAAAGTGGTAACAATAATATGTTTTAGCCCTTACGTTGATCTTCTATTTTTTTTTTATATCATGTGATCTACCTGCAGTACCTTCACCACTGGTCTAAATACAATGGCCATTCTATCAGTGGAATAGACAGTTGTTAGGGACATGCTTGACTTTAACAATAGAGTCATAGAAAAATTTGCATGTTTGAAGGATAGACGGGGGATATTTACATATAAAATTAAATGACTGAAAACACAAACTGTGTATTTTTATTTTAATTTAAATTAATATTTCAAAAAAGTGGTGATTTGGCATTATCTAATGGTGATATGTGGTTATTGTGCATGCGAAAACCGACTTGCATACTGCGCCCCACCAAAAAAGAATTTCATCAGCCACCACTGGTTGTTTGTATATGTTAGTCCTGTGGTGAACTGGTTTCACATCCAGGAGGTACCCCACCTTAGGCACCGCTGGGTCCGTCCAGAGGATTAAATTTCCATATAGCAAAAAGTACTTCAGATTAGCTCAACCTTCTACAGCAATAAAATGAGGTGAGCATTAATGCAGCGGTAAAATTAATCTTA
This sequence comes from Sphaeramia orbicularis, assembly GCF_902148855.1. Taxonomy (NCBI): domain Eukaryota; kingdom Metazoa; phylum Chordata; class Actinopteri; order Kurtiformes; family Apogonidae; genus Sphaeramia; species Sphaeramia orbicularis. Next base: position 3,878,762 of record NC_043969.1, on the reverse strand, counting down.
AAACATCAGAGATAATAGTACAGCACTGACAAGGACCATTTTATTGCACAATGAACACTTTGACAATCTGATTTGCTGATGACACTTACTATCATTGTCTGGTTTGGTTTTTATAAAAGCAGTAGAAAAAATGGCTGAGAGGGAGACCTACTGATGATGACGCATGCTATTTATTAATTTCAAATAATTATGTAATGATAAGAAGACAAAAAAGAAAACTAAGAAAACAGCATCATGAAATCATCTCATCGTACAATACAACAGGAAGTACACACATCATCAGGACAAGTTATATGCAATTCTAAAAAGGTGAGTTTTATGTGGAGATCTGAATAACATCTATCAATGATGTGCAGTCACTGATGTGTTGAGGGAATTGGTTCCAGAGAGAGGGAGCAGCAATGGCGGAGGCTCGGTCAGCCCAGGTTCAGAGTCGGGTCTTGTCAGGTGGATAAAGGAAGTTTGACTAAAGCCGCATTTCCACTACGTGATACCGGCTCAACTTGACTCAACTCGTACCATGTAGTGGAAACACAGCATTAGGCAACGCCAGTGGCGGACCGTACATTTCACACCTAGGCCTTCAGTAGTGCTCTGTCTGAATCAATCCACCTCTCAATAACTATTTTATTATAAAAACCATCTTATTATGCAGAAATGCAGTATAAAAACCTGTTGCATCGCAGATAGATAACTGGTGTAGCCACAATAAATGCCTTTACTGAATAAACAAACCCGGAGTGCACTAGTCTACTTCTACTGCAGCTACAGCTGCGACACACAGAAAAAAGCATCAATAATAACCTCCTAAACTTGCATATTATTTAAGAAAATAGCAACATTTTACCCACCAAAAATTCTGATTATTTTGAACACAAAATCCATCCTCCTCTCTTTCCTCAAAAGGAGTTCAACTCCTCTGTTGTACAGATTATCTGTGTGGGTACTGGTGGTACCGGTCGTAGTTAGTGGGGTGAAAGTGACAGACAAATCCTTTTCCTGGTTGTGACCGGCTTGCTAGCTTCAGAATTGTCTGACCTTTCTTAACGATGTCCAGCTTTTCTTGAAAAGTCCATCTTGAAAATGGCTTTGACAATAAATCTGCAACCAAATCCATGTCTTCTCCTCCTTCAGCCGTTGTGTTTTGACTAAACAGCTATTAAACCAACACAACTATATTTCTATTCATGCAGCTTGTTACAGGTGCAGTTTGCTAGCTTTGGCTAGTACACTCTCTGACTATCCAATCAAAGGGTGTGAATACGCTGATGTTACCGAACGCCTGCTAGAGGGCCTTGGTGTCGCCAACTCAAAATCTGATTGGTTGAAGCAACAGTTTCATTGAGAGTTATGCTTTGTTAGAGGGCCTGCAGAACTGATTGTGAAATCCCCCAGGCAGATTTCTTTGACTTTAACCCTGCCTGGTAACAAATGATGGCTGAAATGTGATTGGTTAAATGCTTTAATATGAAAATACATGTGTGGAAGCAGCACAACCAAAGGAGAAGCTATGAAAGGAAGCGGACAAACCCTTTGGAATTATTTAAGTATTTATGGACAAAATATAATTAACATCAGTCTGTGATTCAGATATTTTTTTAGGCCAGCAGAGAAGGCCTTGCAGGCCCTGACGGCCCACCACTGGGCAACACAGTGGGTTGTGGTTGTGGAGAAGGTGAGTGATGTAGGAAGGGGTCTGGTTATGGAGGGCTTAGTGAAAGGTGGATCTGTGGATGACTGCACCTATTTCTGACTGTCTCTGTTTACACAATTTAATAAAGTGGTAAGATAAACTCCACAGTAAGAGTGGATAAATGGACACAAAAGACAACTGATAATTCCCCCCCCCCCCCCTTTTCTTTACCCATAGACCAGGGCTGTCCTAAAGGAGGCTCATGCCAGAATGCTCCTGGATCTTATTCACTGACCTTTCCATCATATAGTTTTCAGTCCATTCCAGTGGCAGTCAAACCCTCCATAGTAATTATGTGTGGATAGATCACTGTCCTGCTACTATGGAGCTTTTATTGGATGAACATCCTGGCCAATAGAAAAGATTGTGGTTACATCTCTCCTAGCAACAGGATTCACTGGCTGGCTGGATTGCCACAAGCAAACTGACACCCTGAGGAGAGACCATTTAAGAGCTATTTTTTGTTGTCAGTGTTATGACATTAGACTCATTGTGACAGTAGTAATGTTACTCTCATCAGCAGCAAGAGCACGATGAGGAGATTTTATTTGTCAAATATATCATCAGAGAAACATTTTCAAACTGTGTTTTTTCCTCTGTGCAATCATCATGATGGCTTTTTTGTATATTAAAAAAAATTCACATCTCATTTTCTTCATGTCACAGAATCTCTCTCTTGCTCTCTCAAAAGCATACTTCCTTTCATCTTCAATGTGAAGTGTAACATAATGTGTAAAGGCTGTGTGTGCCACTGCCTGCTCATAATAACAGTGAAGTAGTCCAGCTAAAATTACACTTTTTTTCTTTTTACTGCTGTACATCCTTTTTTTAAATTTTTTTTTTTTTTTTTTTTTTTTAATTTCACACATATCTAAAATATAATAATAAAATATATAACTGTTAAAATTGTCAAATCAAATAATCAAAAAAGGCATAGATTGAAAATATGTAAAATGCATGCACAGCTCATTCCACCTATTTTGGATGATAAATAGATGATAACAATGAATATTAAAGTTAGTGTAGACAATGTAAGATCTGTGGACTAAAATAACTTAAAAACAAAGTCCAGATAGTGGACGCCAATCAAACGAGATGCATCTATGGTGTCATGTTGAGCAGTTTATGTAATAGCATAAGATGAGAAGAAAACAGTCAAATTTTTCATTTGGTTAAAGCTGGGGTAGGCAGTTTTTTGTTTTTTGTTTTATTCCATGAGAAAACTAGATTTCTGTGCCTCCTCCAAACACGGCGGTCAGCCCTTAGAAAATCTAGGTCAGATGGGAGACTTTGTTTGGTTACAAATCTTTTCAGACCAATGTTGTTCCTATTGACTGTTCTACAAATGCAAATGTCTCAGCACATTCCTTCAGATGCTGGAATATCCTACAGGAATTGCTGCTAGTTCAGCAACAAATGCCTACAGTGCAAAACAAACAAAAGAAAGATATAAAAGAGAGTTACAATACAGGCATTGAAAAACATGTCAATATCTGCAAAATATTTCAGAGGAGAAAACTTTATGATTGTATTAACCACAAGTTGGATTTTAAGTGGATTTTCATTTTAAAAGTATTTTTATAGCATTTTTGCCAAAAACTGGTATGCTACACATTTTATATATGGCACCAGGTTAGCAAAGGGTGGAAATATGCCTATGTCTAGCATCAAATGTAACTTCAGCCCTACACTGAGATTAAGTTCACCCACTGCAAGACAAGGGGCATGACCTGAGAGAATTTTCCTTTTCCTTTTATGGTGTTGTTTATAACCTATCAACCTCAACTACAATGGAGCTGTCTGTTAGAAAAAATGTGTTTCATTAAATAAAGAGAAATTCTGAGAATCCGATTTTGCAAGTAAGCAAGCTGTCATACTGACCTGTCAATCAAAGCCTGACATGACAGACATCAATGTCTTCTATTTGACCTGATGTCTAATTAAAGTTGGGAAAATTTAAAGATGGACCACATTAACAAATATCAGAGGTTCCAAATGAAATGAGAACAGAACGAGTCCTGGAAATTTAAAAAAAAAAAAAAAAAGTAAAAATTACTCTTCTGACTTTTAGTGTCAGGTAGTACTACAACTTTAAGATAATCCCATATTGAGTTTGTTGTGGACCTGAGACACTTATCCATGAATGTGACATTTTTATGTGTGAGCATAGTTCACGAGTGTGAAATTTTCACTTTCTTTTGGTTTCATATGTCCCAATAAATGGCAAGAGTTGTGCACATCTCTAATTGAAAATTATTATCAGTCATTTCTTTTATATTGAGTTCATGACATAAAGAAGGTCCACTTCACATTTACACGGGTACCACACTCACTAGACACACAGTTAGATACATTTGTTCAATTGCACTTTAACACAAATGTCAAATAGGCCAATCACATCTCAACACATGTAGGCATGTAGATATGATCAGAACAATCTGCTGAAGGTCAAATTAAGCATCAAAATGAGTGACCCTGAATATAGCATGGGCGTTAGTACCAGAGGGTCTGGTTCGAGTATTTCAGAAACTGTTGATCTACTGCACTGTAAAAAAAAAAAAAAAAATCCTGTTTTTACGGAAAAAACTGGCAGCTGTGGTTACCAGAATAATACTGTAAAAACACATCCAACTGTAAACATATTTATGGAGTAACATGTAGATTTAACATTTTAAACATGTAGATTTGACATTGGATTTAAATGGTAAATGGACTGCACTTATTTAGCACATTTTATACACCCTCATGGTGTCCAAAGCACTTTCCAAAGCCACCAGGCCCCACTGGGAGTAATTTAGGGTGGACATATGGACAGTCGGAGCCAGGATTTGAACCACCAACCCTTTGGTTACTGGGCGAGCCACTCTATCAACTCTACCAACCCATTAATTTGCAAGTTTAAAATGTTCCATTGTAAATGTTTACTTTTTTTTTTAATAACTTTTTTATAAAAAAAAAAAAAAAAAGTAAATAGGCCATTGTTTCAACATTATGGTCTTGTAATTTAAACGGCACCACATTGCTTTTCAATTTACAGTTTTATTTTCTCAAAACAGTAGAAATACATCATTTCTACATACAAATCTGGTTTTGTTAACATACTGTTCCTGTAAAAACTACAGCTATATTTGATTTAATTGTTAACACAAAAATCTTTCCAAATAAACAACTTTGCATTGCATTGTCACTTACAGTTTTTTTATGTTGCAATTTTACAACTTTTGGTGTTAATTCTACAGTCCTTTTTTTGCAGTGTGGGATTTTGGTCTGAATGGTCTGAAAAATAGAAGAATCCAGTGAGCGTCAGTCTCTGAGAGAAATTGTCTTGCTGATGCCACAAGTCAGAGGAGAATCACAAGACTGTTTCTAGCTGATGTAAAGACAATAGTAGCTCAATTAACTGAGATGCGCAGAAGATCACCTCTGAACACACTACACGTCAAGCTTTGAAGCAGATGAGTAACAGCAGCTGCATATACTGGACACTCATTAGCCACTAGTACAAGCCTACCCCATAAAGCAGCTGGTGAGTGTAATTTTGAAACAGGATGTGAAGTGTTGACACATTTTCACCAACAAAATATTGATTTTTAATAATTTTGTAGATTTCCATGAATATTAACACCACAACTAAATGCCCGGCAAAGCTAGAGTGGGTGGATTCATTTGTCTCCCCCTGAACGTCCCTGGCTTAATAGGAGAGTCATATTTACACCTACAAGAAATAATAAGTCACTTCATATTTATTTGTAAGATCACGAATGATAATATCGGCTGATATACAAATTTTTCAAAGCAGCAGTTTTGACCATATGGCTCAGTCCTGATTTCTGCCTACTGCAGCTTTAAGACCAAAGAGAAGTAAGATGTAAATACAAGCCTCGGCCAGTTTCCTTTGACCTCGCAGAGGTGTTGCATTACTGCAGGCTAGAGCAGGAGCTATGTGTCTGAAGAGACTCCCCACAGCTTCAACCAATAACACCCCCCATGATGCTGTCGGAAGGATGGAAGGATGGAGCTATTGAAGAAGAAGTAAAACCTCCCTTATTGGCAGTGAGGAGGGGAAGACTGTAGCTGAAGATATAGATGTACCGCTCCAACTCCCCAGCTGCTTGTTTGGAGGAACCGAATACTTTTGATGTACAAGTGTGTGTTTGTGTGTGTGATGTCCTTCTTTAATCTCTGTCAGCATGTTAGGCCTTCTGAGACAGGCTTGCTGTCATGAGCTTGTGGTCATGTCTACCTCTGTGTGTGTGTGTGTGTGTGTGTGTGTGTGTGTGTGTGTGTGTGTGTGTGTGCGCATGAGCTGATAAACTCATTTCCATTTACACTGTGAGAATACACCCCTGCTTATACATTTCCCTATCCTCTTCCCCCCTCCGCTCTCAGAAAAAGGCCCCCACTGGACATAAAGGATGCATTTGTTCTCAAGCTTGTACCATGCTTCTCCGCACCATTGTTCTGCAAGCCTACTGTTAATATCCGTTGCAAATCTGCTTACTTTCAGATTCCATCAATACGGGTGGGGCGGACAAAGAGAGGACTATATGGCCCGTTCAAGGCCCAGAGAAAGGATGCAAACAGAGGTTGTCAGTGTGTTCCTTGACTCTGGGAGGGCGCTGACAATGGCCGCAGTGTGAGGCAGCTTGGTGATTGATCAGTCTGATGTTTTGCTGTGTGGGATGGATGTCGGAGACAGAATTAAACAAACAAAAGGTTGAGAGGAAGTGGCATGATTTAGTTGATGGGATTTAGAATGGATGAATATGAGTCGAGTGGATGTGGTGGGTCTTCATGTCCTTCCTGTAATCCATAAATTATTTCAAACTGTGGCGCGATGAAGGGCAATTGGAGGGGGCGCCTTGAGGTTTTTTTTTTTTTCTTTTATAGCAAATGACCAACAAATTACATGCTGCTGGTTCTGTTGGAGGTTGAATTGAGAATGTGTTGTAAAAATGAATGCAGTGAGTTGGGGAGATTTCCAAGATTTACAAATTTATAAGGGTTTCAGATAAACAAATGATCTTTAGTTTAGGCCTATATACTCATACAAATACAAAAAAAAAATAATTAATTGAATTGTGTATTTATCGTAAAATATTCATCAGTTATTTATGTTCGTGTGAGAATTCATTTCCGTCTCTCTACCCAAAATATTTTTTTGATGACTCATCTTGAACTCATCGTGAACCCCGTCATGTAAAACCACCCTGACTGTTAGCTTGTGGGTAGGGCAGTGCAGTAGGAGGATTTCAGCTGTAAAAGCTTTGTGTATATTTCAAAAGAATGTGGTCAGCATCTAATTTACTCACCCGACTCATATCCTTAGGTGTGGGTGGATGTGAACAGTCACACAGATCCAGATCACAATAGATGAGAGCAGCCAATCTGAATGCTTTGCCCCAGCGTTATGCTCCACCTCTTTTTAAAGTGAAAACAAATCATCTCATTTGACTGATGTAAAATTGTAATTATGAGTATTTTCCCATTTGTTATTTAATTTCTTTTTATGTGTTTTATATAAACAAATTACCGAAAATGTGGCTTTATGTCAGTTTCATCATATACAGACCTAAAATGTGCAGTTATTTCATTCAATATATCATGAAGACATTGTATTTTCTTGTTTTGGTTGGTGTGATGTTACTGTAAACCAGTGGTAAGTCAAACAGGCATCCTGATCAGAATGGTACTGAGAGGCGACTGGTTGAATTCTAACGTGATGTGCACCATCAGAAAGCAGCCAATCTTCATACGAGATGATAAAGGAAAGACAAAAGCAGTTGATCTACTAGTGTACAGTATAATGCATCATTAATACTAATGTTAATATCAAGCACTAAAACCATTTGAAAATTATGAGCTCAGAAAACAAGCCTGTTTTCAGCTTTGTGGTAACGTATATTCCAGTCAATCCAAGAGGGATTTAAAAGATTTTATTTGACTTAAGAAGGGGGAGAATTTGATACTCACTCCATTAAAGAACTCCGTCATCCCTCAGTTTATGACTAACAATCAAAATCAATACGTACACGTGATTTTCACTGGACATGTTGTAAAACTGACAAATGTATTGGAATAAATCCTACAGTATTGCTGTAGAGATATAAAACTAGATAAGGTGAAATATAAAGCAAGTATAGCATTGCAGTACTGTACCACACTGTCACTAAGTAAATGTTTTAGGTTTCTCCTCAGTTTTATTATTATTCTTATTATTCTAATTCTTCTTCTTATTATTATTATTATATGATTGTTACTAGTGCAATATTGACAGTATATAGATTAAATAATCACTAGTCGACATTTTCCTGTACATACCATCCATTAACTACCTAGACTGTGGCAGATTAATTTGTTCTTCCAAAGTTTTACAATGAATCAATAACTTTTTTTAAACAAGTGTAACTCTAAAGCATCTGTGTAAATCAGATTCACTGCACACTGGAGTTCAGAGGCTGGACCCGCAACTGATGAAGAAATGATGATGACAAATTACTGTAGGTCCCTACAGTAATTCGTCATCATCGTTTCTTCATCATCAGCATCAAACAACACATTACACAGACTTTGCCACCTAATGAGAACAGAAACCAAACACATTACTGCGAACAGATACTGATGAATCACTATAAATGGACTGAAATAAATTCACTAACCTTGTAACCTGACCAACGCTCTCTGTAAAATACTGTAATTAGACTTAGAGAAATGCCATTCAAAAATTAAGTTAACTGAGAAGCAAAGTTTTGATAGTGTTGATATTCACACAAAAACTGTACAGTCCCTTGAGAAATTTAGCTTGATGGCAATCTAAGGCCATGAGATTGCCCAGGCCTACCTTTGACGTAGTCATGGATGAAAGTATTGGCACCCCTGGATTTTTTCCAGAAAATACATAATTTCTTCTACAAATTATTTCACTTACCAATGTCTTTGGTATTTACACATTTAATTCCTTTATGTGCACTGGAAAAACACACACACACACACACACACATAAAAAAAAAAAAAAAAACAGAAGGAAAAAGACAAATTTTACACAATTTTACATAAAACTCAAAAAATGGGCCGGATGAATTTGATGACACCCTCAATTTAATATTTGGTTGCACACCCTTTGGAAAGAATAACTGAAATCAATCTCTTCCTATAACCAAGAACAGGCTTCTTACATCTCTCAGCTAGAATTTTGGACCATTCTTCTTTTGCAAACTGCTCCAGGTCTCTCAGATTTGAAGGATGTCTTCTTGCAACAGCAATTTTGAGATCTCTCCACAGGTGTTCAATGGGATTTAGATCTGGACACATTGCTGGCCAGTTCAGAACTCTCCAGTGCTTTGTCTTCAACCATTTCTTGGCACTTTTTGAGGTATGTTTTTGGTTATTGTCCTGCTGGAACACCCATGACCTCTGACACAGACCCAGCTTTCTGACACTAGGCCCTACATTGCAACCCAAAATCTTCTGATAGTCTCCAGATTTCATGATTCCCTGAACATAGTCAAGGTACCCAGTGCCAGAAGCAGCAAAACAACCCCAAAACATATTTGAACTGCCACCATATTGGACTGTGGGTACTATGTTCTTTTCTTTGTAGGCCTCATTCCTTTTTCTGTAGATACTAGAATGACGTGCTTTGGAAAAAAGCTCTACCTTTGTCTCATCTGTCCACAAAACGTTCTCCCAGAAGGATTGAGGCTTGCTCAGATACATTTTTGCAAACTTCAGTCTGGCTTTTTGTGTTTCTGTGTCAGCAGTGGGGTTCTTCTTGGTCTCCTGCCATAATGCTTATCTTGTTTAAATGACGACATATGGTCCAATCTGATACCTCTGAACCCTGAGCCTCCAGGACAGCCTGGATTTGTGTGGAGGTTGACTGAGGTTGTTTATCCACCATTCAAACTTTCCTGCGTTGCATTCTTTCATTAATTTTACTCTTCCAACCTCATCAAGGAGGATTAGCCACAGTTCCATGGGTTTTAAACTTCTTGATTATATTACATCAGTGGACAAAGGGACTTCAAGATCTCTGGAGATGGTCTTGTAACCTTGAGATTGTTCATATTTCTCCAGAATTTTGCCTTTGAAGTCCTCAGAAAATCCTTGGCTGTTCTTTCTTCTCTCCACACTTGGTCTGACATACACAGGCTCAAAACACAAAGGCTGAGTCTCCTTTTATGCATTCTAACCTGCTTCAGGTGTGATGTCTACATTGCAAACACCTGTGGCTTGCCACAAGGGAGTTTAAACAACCATCACATGCTTGAAATAAAATGATTAACCCACAGTTATAAAAGGGTGCCATTAATTCTGTCCAGTCCATTTTTAGAGTTTTGTGTCAAATTATGTCAGTTTCAGCCTTTTTCTTCTCCTTTTTTGTGTTATTCTAATACACACAAAGGAAATAAACATATGTGTACCAAAAACATTTGCTACTTCATCACTTTAAGGGTAAATGTTTTTTTATCTGGAAAAATTCCAGGGGTGCCAATACTTTCGTCCATGACTGTATTTCTGTGAACAAACATGGAAACCATTGCTTCTGTTTTCACCTTGGAGTCCTTTAATTTCAGAGCTCCCCTTGTCACTGTTCATTTTGGAGGTTTGGAATCAATGTCTTTTCTTTTCATGTGGGACAGATCAGCAGAGGTTCATAAGACTTGACTTTTCCCTCTTTCTTTTTGAAAGGGATTTGTCTTGACTTGAATCCCTGCAGAAAGTCTTCGTTGCTGTCCAGCACTCATTAATTCACCTGAAACTGGTTCTCAATGCAGACAAGATGAAACTTATGTTGTTTTCCAACTCGTGGAAATTTCCACAAACATTCCCTTTCGTGACCACTCTCAAGGGAAATGAAATAGAGGTGGTTCACATGTAGAAATATCTGGATGTTTTCATTGATGACTCCCTCACTTTCAAGCCACATGTGGAAAATCTTGTGAAGAAACTAAAGCTAAAGAGTCTAAAGCAAAGTTTTTATGTTTGAAACAAATTGTATTTTCTTTTAATGCAAACTTGCTGCAACTTTTTTATCTGTGCTGGATTATGGAGATGTTTTATACATGAATGCTTCCGCTCATTGTCTTCAGATGGTTGACACTGTTTGCCGTGCTTCTCTGAGGTTCATTACCAGTTGTAAAGTGTCAACTCACCACTGTGTGTGCACTCTTGGGTGGGATAGCCTGCTCTGACCACTATGAGGATCAGCCATTGGCTCATGTTTATATGTAAGGCAATACTTGGCCTCTTGCCCAGTACCTTGATTCCCTCTAGTTTTATTGTCATACTATTTAATTCAAGTTATAATGATACACATGATATAAAACCTGTTTAGGAAACAGGAAGATGAAGCCTATACAAACCAGGTACAAGCCGGCTGCTGCTGATGTTAACATCATCAATAAACCTGAGGTTAAATGACTGATCAAACTGCAAAATTCCTTGTCTCGTTACTACCCTGGTCCTCAGGGTAAAAACACAAGAATGTTTCTAAGATCACAACATTTCAGATAGAAAAGGTAGGACAACACTCCTGATTGTGACAGACAAAATCATAAAAAAAAATAAAAAATAAAAAATAAAATAAAATAAAATAAAATAAAATAAAATAAAATAAAATAAAATAAAATAAAATAAAATAAAAGCTAAATGGTATTTACCTCCAGAGACTTGGGTTCTGTGCTGACACAAAGGGGAAATGTTATATTACATATATTACTGAATATTGATGTGTTTTGTGAGATTGTATTTTTGCTGTGAATCAGTCCAAAGTTTTACGTGAAGACTTTTTTTGGTCTCATGTTGAATAAAACTCATAGCATTTATAAACTGCAATAATTCCACTGACTCTACAACAGATGACTTTTCTTCTTCTGTGTAGTTGCATAGAAAACAACTTTGATTATAACTTAGTGTACTTTATATTCAGTCTAAGTGAGCTCTCTACACATGAAAAAAGATGTATATAAAGGTCATTAAATGTATTTAACCCCAAAATAATTATATTCACAATTACCAGATGCTATGAAGAAGAAACTGGGTGTTTTAATTGAAGTATTATATTCTTATATTCCTCTCCAAAGACAGCAATTTATTGAACTACAATGTGTGACTTTTTTTGAAGATCAGAGAGAAGGCACAGTGTCAGTTGTCATAGTTATTGAAATATTTTAACCCAGTGAAGAATCTATGGCTAATGAAGAAATAATGGGAAATGTGTCTCTGACATGTCTGAAATGTAACAAAACTTTTATCTTCCTTTCTATCCTGAGGCAACAGGAACACTGTCCATCGACAGCACAGCGGTTTTCTCCACCCAACTGACAGCTCTTTTTGTGTCCTGCTGTTGTACTACAATGACTTCAAACAGATATAAAGACGAATGAAGTTCACATCAGATAAACAGTGGTGACCAGTGATGGCTGTTCTGCTTTGATTTACTATTCACTCTCCACCCTGGAGACAGGATAAAGATAAAAAAGAAAGACCTCTGTTCCTTTTAGTCCTGACAGGTCTTTGTGTAAAGATGCATTTTCAAACCTGACTAAGTGGTTTGACTTGACCTGTTTGATCTTGTGCTCACCTACATTATTCCATTAGGAACTTTATCTATCATCCTAGTCTCTACTTTAGAAATACCAAGGCTACAGAAGATGGAGAGCAGTTATTGATAATTTCAAGTACATAGAAATTATTCAGCTATATGTATCCATTTGACCTTTTTTCACCTCATCCTTTATTGAGTAATTTATTAAAGGTGACTGGAAGTCAAAGGATACAAGGAACTGTGGTGGTTTTGCTTTGCTTTGTTAAACCCATTTCATGAGCTTGAACAAAATACTCCTACTTTAAACTTTTTGTAAATGCTTATGATGCCTTGATTTATAATTAATAAATGCAAAATAAATAAATAATATGAAGAAGAAGAAGAAGCAGAAGAAGAAGAAAATGAGTCAAGAAAAACCCACAATTTAGTTTTAACTAAATGATGGTTGTGCACAAACAGAAAGGGAGTCATTAAAAATCTGCATATAAATAACAACTATTAAACTGAACTTTGCTGGCCATACTAACAGGATGTGCTGCATGTGTGAAGAGCTCCTACTTTTGGAGAGTATTTACAAGACAAGGCTATATAGGAGAGTATAATTCAAAGCATCATACTCTTGGATATTGGAATGTAGTTCATGTTCATGAGTTTATATCAGACGTTGTAGTGAAATTTTAATGTGGACACTTTGAGGCAAGTTATAACAGAAGCGGGTCTTGTGTAGACAAACCTCCATCTCCACACCTCATTAGTGTTGTACCAGCACTGGAGATTGATCTGACACCTACCAACATCAATCTGGAATAGAGAAAAAAAAATACACTATATATTAAACAAACAAACAAAACAAAACAAAAAAAAAAAAAAACAAAACAAAACAAAACAAAAAAAAAAAAAAAAAAAAAAAAAAATATATATATATATATATATATATATATATATATATATATATATATATATATATATATATATATATATATATATATATGTATACACACACAGGGTGGGAAGCAAATTTACAATGAACATTTGTTTGTTTTTTCTCAGCAGGCTCTACGTCAGTTGTTTTGAAAACCAAACATATATTGATGTCATAATCATACCTAACACTATTATCCATACCTTTTCAGAAACTTTGCCCATATGAGTAATCAGGAAAGCAAACGTCAAAGAGTGTGTGATTTGCTGAATGCACTTGTCACACCAAAGGAGATTTCAAAAATAGTTGGAGTGTCCATAAAGAGTGTTTATAATGTAAAGAAGAGAATGACTATGAGCAAAACTATTACGAGAAAGTCTGGAAGATACTATTAAAGAAGAATGGGAGAAGTTGTCACCTGAATATTTGAGGAACACTTGCACAAGTTTCAGGAAGCGTGTGAAGGCAGTTATTGAGAAAGAAGGAGGACACGTAGAATAAAAACATTTTCTATAATGTAAATTTTCTTGTGGCAAATAAATTCTCATGACTTTCAATAAACTAATTGGTCATACACTGTCTTTCAATCCCTGCCTCAAAATACTGTAAATTTTGCTTCCCCACCCTGATATATATATATATATATATATATATATATATATATATATATATATATATATATATATATATATATATGTGTGTGTGTGTGTGTGTGTGTGTGTGTGTGTACCACAGGGGGTGCTGGAGCCTATCCCAGCTACCTATGGGCGAAGGTGAGGTAAACCCTAGTGATGAACAGACTAAGTAAACTATATATTGGAAATTATAAGTACAGACAGAAGAAACAGGTGATAGGACTCAGTGCCTGTACTTCCCCCAACATAATTGCTCCTAGGGCAGCTTTGACTGAACTGTGGAGTTCAGTCTGTTCTTAACTAGCCTGACCATAAGCTTTTTCGAAGAGGAACATTTTCAATCTAATCTTAAATGTGGAGACTGTGTCAGCCTGTTTAATATTAGCTGGAAGCTGATTCCATAAGACAGGAGCTTGGTAACTAAAGGTTCGAGCTCCTACTGTACTTTTAGAGACCATGGGCACTACCAGTAGACCTGCCTTCTGAGAATGAAGTGTTCTGTATGGATGGTACGGTACCAGAGCATCTTTGTAATGAATGTATTGAAAATGGTATCATACAGACGGTGGAAGCGAGAAGAATTCTGCCTGATGCCCCATCCACACTATTTTACAAAACAGATATTTTACTCAACGTCCACATGTAAGTGGCTTTTTAGGCAAAAAACAGAGGTTTGTATGTGGAAAACTGAAAAGATGTTGAGATTGTAAAATGACAGGGTTACCTCCTAATTTGCTTATGTTGGCTATGACTTTGTGTAATGAAGCTGCACCTGAAACATCAAATCCAGATATTAACAATCATTTTAGTTCAGGTTCCACTTTTAGCCTTTGTTTAAGAATTTGTTCAGAATTTGTTTAAGTATAAAAAAAAAAACTATTCTTTCACACAAAATGTGAATAACCTGAACAAATATGAACAATATTAAATGCCTTAAGAGAAGCAAGTGGAATTTTAATGATTTTCTGCCTGTTACTAAATGTTTTATGTATTTGTAGATCCATTTGTAGATCTGTAAGTTGTAATGCACATGTGCAAATGAGAAGCTGAGGCATAATATTGTTAAAATTGCACTTTCACCATTCACATATTTTAAGGATAGTTTGTAGAGACACATTTTCATAATGTAATTTTACTTTTTTCACTCTAAAAACAAGACAAAAGTTTGGAGTTGACAATATAATACATTATTATGTTATTATTTTAATGGTCTGGCTCACTTGAAAGCATATTGGGCAGAATGTGGCCCCTGGTTTAAAATGAGTTTGACACCCCTGGTTTAGGGGTTGCACAGATAAACCATTTACAGCATGTATCGGCCAGTCGCAGATCAGATGATTACACACCCACAACCATGGCAGCAACAGAGAAGTGACAAGTGAAGA
Organism: Sphaeramia orbicularis; assembly: GCF_902148855.1. Lineage (NCBI taxonomy): Eukaryota > Metazoa > Chordata > Actinopteri > Kurtiformes > Apogonidae > Sphaeramia > Sphaeramia orbicularis. The sequence continues at coordinate 3,863,578 of NC_043969.1, read as the reverse complement.
GCTAGTGGCTGAGTGATAACACCTGTACATGAAGTGTGTAGAAGTACCTCATGTACACAGGATTACACAGAGGCTAGAGAAAGGACACACACTCTTTACTAAAACAGAAAGACTGTAAAAGTATATGGACTGATTCAGCTTCAATAATAAAAGTACAGACTCTGAAATTCACTCAGCATATAAAAGTAAAAAACAGCCCTTGGAAAAATATTTCTGCTCTTTTTATTTATTTGGCTCATTGTGTTGAAAACAAACTGAACCTCACGCAATATTAATATTATGTAAGACAATTAAACTATTCTCATAGTCCTTATATATTTTCATTTTTCATAGTACATTGAACATAATGAACATGTCAGGGAGAGACATCAAAACGTTAAAGCCTGTTTTGTCTTTTCAGTGTGTTACACCTCATCCATTTTGGTGAAAATTTGTCTTATATTGCAAATGCACAAAATAGAGTCACAATAATTGATAATTCCCCTCATATGTATTAAAAGTAATTTGATGAACCTGCTAAGGAAATATAAGGAGGAGTAAGTATGTTTTTATATTAAAATGTAAGGACTTAAATTAAAGGCTAAACTGCATTATATGAAATTTGAATTGCTCTTCTTAATTTGAATGAAGCCTTGGTGATATTCACTTTGTTTCCCTTTATTTTGATCCCCTTTCTCTCCCGTTGGGTTGTTACAGAAACATGTCATTGGGAAACAAACTATTGTCTTTTTACCTCCGCCAGGAGGTATTGTGATCACTTTGCTTTGTGTGTTTGTTTGTTTGTTTGTTTGTTTGTTTGCGTATTTGTTTGTTTGTTTGTTAGCAACTTTATGGGAAAACTACAACAGCCATCTTTACCAAATTTTACCCACAGATAGGCCTAGGCCCTGGGACCAACCCATTAAATTTTGGGCCAAGTAGGCCTAAGTGGACAAAGTGGACATTTCAATTTATCATTGAAAATCCCATTTATGACACATTTTTCATTATAACTCAACAAATATTGATCAGAATTTAATATCATTTGACATACACATGACCGGTACCAAGCTTCAACTTTGTACTTTGTCTGTTTGTTTGTTTGTTGGTCTGTCTGTCTGTTAGCAAGATAACTCAAAAAATTATGGACAGATTTGGATGAAATTTTCAGGAAATGTTGATACTGGCACAAGGAACAAATGATTATATTTTGGTGGTGATGGGGTGGGGGTGGGGGTGGGGCACTAATCTGCCTTGGCGGAGGTCTGCGCTCTCCGAGTGCTTTTCTAGTTTGCATCTGTAGCTCTACTAAGCTTTTTAGTTTCCTCTTAGCATGAGAATTTGTTCATTATTTTATCCTTGGAGACCCTGAGACCTTATTTGCCTTATTTTCAGTGTCTTTAGTTGGTTGTTAATTACTTTGTGAAATTGAAAATAAACTCATCATACTCTAATTTTTGCAGCATTTTTCTTGTTACCTAAACCTCATAAACGGATGTTGACTGACAAATGATGTTTTGTTAAGGTCAAACAGATACTATGACACTTTATAACATCAACCAGGGGTCTGTACCATGAAGCCAGTTCAACATTCTCAGATTATCTTTGCTTTCTATTACTTTCTCTGGTTATGAGCATGTTCATATAAACAATGTGGAGTTGGCCGCAAATGACCAATTACATATATCGACAAGAAGAAGAATACCCTATAATCCTGAATAAATGTATGAAATAAAAATATCTTACATGTGCAAAGTAACACATGTTGCTGCAGACGGTTGGCCGCAAACCAGCAAACTGCCCATAATGAAGTTCATATTTTAATAAATATCACATAATTAAGGCATGAGTGGATTATACTATAAGGCTATGTTCAGACAGCAGGTCTTAATGCACAATTCGGATTTTTTGGTGAAATCAAATTTTTTTGTGTGCTCGTTCATATTACACATTAAATGCAACTTCTATCAGTCTTGAGTATGAACTGAATGCAACCCTGAAGTTACCCACATGCGCAAAAGAGGCTTAGACGTAATTAGGAATGAGGAAATACGTCATATCACATGACATATCTGGAAGGCTGCGCCATCTTGAACTTACAAGCTATTGGTTGCTATGGGCAACAGCATAGTACAGACGTGCAGGAAAGAGCCATATAAATCAAGATTTACGATTTAAAAAAATGGATATGGCGGTGGCGGAAGCAAGGGGTCCCTATTGGGAGAAGCTCAACGCAACTGCTAAGCAAAGGTATTTGGAGAAGATCAGATATACGAAGCATATAGACCCCTACGAGCTACCGGTTTTCACCAGCATCCTACAGGTGCAGGGATCTGGAGTCTCTGCCACCCTGTACCTACATGCAGTTAGTTAACTATCTTGTTTTTGGTATAACTTACTACACAGTGGAAGAAGAAAAGCCTCAAGTCCTTTAACAGCTTTGACCAGTTTTGCTGTAGCTGGGTTCAAGGTTTGGTGATCTACAAGCCCAATGACTGTGAAAAAACTGTGGTGCTGGTAAAGGTCAGCCCGTGGATAGTGCAATGTTTACATGTGTGTGGGAATTGTAAACGCACTAAACTAGGTGGAAACTCTAAACAGCGTGCCTTCCATTGGAACCTGTTTTGTTTAGAGCGCATTTTTACACACAGATGATTTTTCTCTTAGCCTTATTGCTTTGTTTATTATTAAAATCTTACTTTTTGTTAATAAATATCTTTACTTAACCTCATTCCATCTGGTTTTATGTTACTTCCCTTTCCCCTAGTGAGCTGGTTGTAACAAGCAGCAATGGAAATGAATGGGTTCCGATGCTGCGATACTCAGTGTTTAGAACTAGCAGCACCTCCATAACCTGGAAGTAGGTCCATATTTCGTCGACCATTTTTTACAGTGGGAGTCTATGGAAGTGTCGTCATTCTGTTTTCTGTACCGATCTGCTCTGCCCCACTTCCCCATAGGTCAAAGCAGGTGTCAGTGTCTACAAGTTCAATGAAAAGATGATGCAGGCCCTTTTATGTCACAAAAAGTGACAAATCTTACATAAAAAAAACAATTTGCTAGATTTGCACCTCTTTTTCACCCTATTGTTGAACCTTGTTTGTTTGCCAAAAACACACCCACCCTCCTGCTGTGTTTATTTTTGTGTTTTCTCTCTTCATCTTTCTTATTGTAGCCCTTTGATAGATTTGATAAGGTGCATTTGCCGTGGTATAAAGTAAGTCATTGTTGTGACCAAGACTCACAAGGACCTTTTCTACAAAATGAAGCCAAAGTGGAAGTATCCTAAAGTTGTAATACCACTAATGGCCACTGGGGTTGAAACCAAAATGTCCTACCTACCATGTATTTACACTAAACGTTCTCCCACTGAACTTGCTAATAAAACCAACTCAACAATTTTCTCCAGGATTCATTCAGTCCAGTCTCTGACTTTGAAGTCCATCATATTGGGCTTTGAATGATAGCTTGCTTATGTGCAGTGCCAGACTTTCTGAGTTTCAGTTTAATAAAATGCAGTTTTTCATGACACACAGCTCAAATGTAATTGTGGTTAATGTGGTACAGATAGTAAATTGACCTTGTTGCACAGTGCTTGATAAAGTTTGTCAGTAAGCTAGTGCCAAGCATTAGCTCATCTCTGACTCCTCCAGCTCCTGTAGTTCTGCCCATTTTGCCCAAATATGGTCACTTCTATAGGCCCACAACCAAACTGCAAACTGAAATCAATGGGTGGCATCACTGTAGCTCCATTCACTAATTATATACAGTCTGAGTTTGTGACTCTGAAAACCCAACATTGAACCAAAAGTTACCTCGCTAACCCGTTAATCCTTTTTTGTAGTACAGGTAGCCTGAGTTTTTGTGCTCACCTCTAAAAAATTCACAGCATTCTATTGTTACAGCTGAAGTATGTTGCAGATGCTTTGCAGGGTAGTGTGACCTGGAACTGCTGGCCCATGACAATGGATCTAGCCATGTGAGATCTCATTGTGTCGTCTGTGTAATGAGAAAAGTTCTCCCCAGTGATGAGCCCTCATCTATTTAATTTTAGACCCTCTCGGTGCCCACTGCCCCACCCCACAGACAGTCTCCTGTGGTTAATGAAAACATAACAGACTGTTTAGCTGGTCTGGGCAAGATCCCCATCATCTCCCAGTCATACCAGCCAAATCTACTGCCGGCCCGTCCCACTCCCTCTCACCCAAACTGTCACCTCTCCCCCTCACCCTTGTCTCCCCTTTTCTTCATTTACAATGCTCCCCTGTCACCCCCGCTGCCCCTCCACATGCCTGAACTTCTGCCAAACCTGTCTTCTCCCTGCCTCCATATCCTCTGGGCTTCTATCTTCCCCATCACTCCTCAGCCTCTATTCATTTCTCTTCCACTTTCTCACCCCTCCTTGAGCACTCTCTCATCCCACATAATTCAGGCCCCCACCCTGACCACAATTTGTCCTCAATTTGTGCTCCTCCAACCCCAGGTTTCTTGGTGTCCAGCTCCTGTTGTTTTAATGCCCTACCCCCTTTTCCTCTTACTTGTCAATTTCTGGCTGCGCTCATATCTGTTTTCCCCTTCCTCCATTCCCATCACCATCACCCTTTCCCCTCTTCCTCCCTTATCCCGCTGCACCGTCCATTCTTCTGTCTTTGCTGCCATTCTGTTTGGCGATTCAGGGCTCAGTCCATTTTCCCCCAACAGCTCAGTCTGGGGAGGGTGCCTAGTCAATCTGAATGCAGCCTGGGAGACATGAAGCCCTGCCAGCTTCCGATGTCATTATTGGAACATAACACGGTCAGACAGGCAGACGTGAACACATACACACACCAAAAAACGAAACACCATGCACTTTTACGCACACTCAGAAACACACCAAAGCATGCACATAAGCCAACACATGCACACATACTGTGATAGACTGAAAGGGGGATGACAGAACACAGCTTATCTAGCTTTGTATTGGCAGGAAACATTCATCCATTCATAGTACATATATAGTTTAAACATAGTACTATTAGTGTGAATTACATACTATAAGGCCCCTTCTGAACATGCTTTAATACCACATGTTCAACGAAATAAGCCACTGTTACATGTTTTACTGCCCACGTGGCCAACAGAAATTAACCAGCACATTATTTATTTATTTTTTTGTTATTTTTATTACACTCCCTCATCATTTTGTACAGTTTCAGCCTTTATCCTCCTACCTGGAATTCCCACAGACTCCAGAGGAACACTTCATGTTACATCTCAGGTATTTTATTCTATTATTCCAGTTTTTCATAGCTTTGTCAGTTACGGTTCCAAATTAGTTCACATCATTGTTTACTTCTGTTTTTACTTAGTCCTCTAACATACCACTGTATTGAGATTAGGGATGTAACGATATGAAAATTTCATATCACAGTTATTGTGACCAAAATGATCATGGTTATCATTATTATAGCGATATTGTTGAAATTGTGCTCAAAATGTTCAAAAAGTACTAATACATACACTGGAATAATTTTACCAAGTTGTATTTTGAAAAAAAAGAAAGAAAGAAAGAAAGAAAGAAAATTAAATAATAGCCACAATGTACTTTCTGTTGGCAGAAACATTAAAATATTAACATGTAAACAATCAAATATACAAATGTACATTAAAGATGGCCCCTTATGGACACTGTTTGACCATTTTCCATGTTAAGTTTGAGTTGTTTGAGTTTCTTTTTCATAGATAGATAGATAGATAGAGAGAGAGAGAGAGATGGAGATAGAGAGAGAGAGAGAGAGAGAGAGCCTGGAGTCCTGCTGCTTCTCCAGGAAATGTGCAGTACCATTACTTTTCAAAGTGTGGTAATCAAACATGGTTATCATGATAATTAGAATTTAAACAGTAATACTAACCGTTGGGAATTTTACCGCGGTGTATCGTTATACCGGTAATCGTTACATCCCTAATTGAGATCCTGATGTCAAAATTGGGTGCAATTTAGAATATGCACTTTTAATAGTTGGAACAATTGTGTTCACTATAGAACTATAACACACAAATCATGTTTAGTTGAAGTTGCTGAAAACTAAATTATATCACAATGGAATGATCCATGATCATGATACACGAGATTTTAATGCAGATATAATGTGGTTTGTACCAAATGCTAATCCACTAAAACTCCTTTTATTCTGATATTATTAATTACATACAGGGGTTGGACAAAATAATGGAAACACCTTCACCTCAAGATGATAATGCCCCAATCCATACAGCTAGAATTGTTAAAGAATGGCATGAGGAACATTCTAATGAAGTTGAGCATCTCGTATGGCCGGCACAGTCCCCAGACCTCAACATTATTGAGCATTTATGGTCAGTTTTAGAGATTCAAGTAAGACGTCGATTTCCACCGCCATCGTCTCTAAAAGAGTTGGAGGGTATTCTAACTGAAGAATGGCTTAAAATTCCTTTGGAAACAATTCACAAGTTGTATGAATCAATACCTCGGAAAATTGAGGCTGTAATTGCCACAAAAGGTGGACCTACACCATATTAAATTATATTTTGTTGATTTTTTAAGGTGTTTCCATTATTTTGTCCAACCCCTGTAACTAGTAATGTTATGAAAAGAAATCATTCATTGGTTATTTCTCACAATTTATTTTTGGGAAATATAGTCAGTTGTCCTTTTCTGATTGTGGTTGCACAAGAGTTAAAAGGAGATTGTGGTCTTTATTCAAAGTTATAAAACACCAAGTTACTTTGGTGGAAAATCAAATTTACTGTACAAAATGGGGATTTTTTTTTATGGCCCTATTTAACAAGTGGTCAATGTTCTTTTTGTCTGTAAATCAAACTAACTAACCCTACAAACCGTGGAACAATGCTAGCACCAACATTAGGGTTCTTGGTTTGCCTGCAATAAAACACCACCCTGTTCTGAACATCCAGCGTAATAGATTTTTATAAATACTGGTTGTTGTTTGACTTTATTTGGCAAATTTTAAGCATCTTTTAATCAGTGGTACACATTACCTTTTACTCCCTCACTCTCTTCTTCCTTTATCCTTTTGTTCTCACACAGTTTCACAGGACTTTCCGGAAGAGCCTCTACAGATGCATCAAGTTTGAGTTGATGAGATTAGTTTCAAGGCTTATAGGATATAGATGAAAGGATACACATGGAAGCCTTCTGTTGGCTTTTCCCACTGACAGTTGAATAGGAACTCTGTGGCATTGAGTGAACCCCGCGCTTTATTTGTTGTGCCAAGCTAAGCATATGACTCTGGATTGGCACCTTGCAAGGACACACAGAGATAGAGTAATGTGTGTTACTTAAAGAGGCCACTGAGAGAGACAGAGACAAACACATTAATTTGGCACACCTTGCATGTGAGGAACCTCAGGGTTTGATTCTGGGCCCTCTGCACTTCTGTGTATACATGCTGTTAAACCCATAAATCTAAAGATGCAATATAAACTGTAAACCTGCAAAAGCACAGCCTCTGCACTAATGTAATTCAAGGTGCACTGTAGTCTGCTTGCACAGTGCTGTTTTCCCTTTGCAAAAGTCTAACATTTATGTCCAAGTACCTCTTAGGTCTTTCTGCTGATCTCAATACTAACATATTTGTTTGTTTTTTTTGTTTTTTAAAAAAAAAAACATATATTTTTGCCATATTACCTCATGAGAAACGTGGCCAAAGCTGTAGACCACAGCGTAGAACTAATGGCTTGGTGAGATTGAAAAAACAAACAATCCAATCAAAAAAAATGAACCAAGTAAACACATGGTGGTATTTCATAGTCTAAATGGACTGTATGCATCTGTAATCTGTGTATACAGTGTACATGGAAGAATCAGAAGGTGGTTAATATTTGTACCTACTGTGGTTGAAAATGTACTTCATCAGCAATATCTGTCTCACAGAAATGATGTTCATATACAAATAATTTGCAATCACACATACATTTTGTTATAATCATAATATTACTCACATTTTGTCTCAATATTATATTAACATGTTGTAAAGTTTCAAAGTTGATGTTCATTTGTTACATACAACATATTTAAATTCCACCAAAATATTTGTCAACTCACTTTACAACATGTGCCAGAGAGACTTATTAAAACTGTATGGTCAGGTTTTTGGAAAGACATAGGGCTTGGCTTAAATGAGAAATTACCAGCAATGATGTGACAAAAATGACTAATGTGAATTCTGCTCTATAGTTATGAAATCTTTAATTCTATTATTCCATCATCCACCCTTCCTACTTTCTGTCTGTTGATGAAAAAGCCAAAAGATCCTTAAATAGTTAATGAGATGAAGTATAGACCATTTGTTAGCACTATATTTATTAATTCCAAAATGTGGTTGGATTTGGAATTTAGTAGCACTGAACTTAATTTCTGCTAAACAAATAAACTGAGCTGACACATACACATAAATGCTTCTATTTGGTAATACACTATATGTGTTTAACTATGAGCAACTTCTATAATCATGCACTGACCAACCATATTTAAATTAGTTAAAACTTGATTTTTTTTTTTTTGCCATTGTGTCAAACTATGCAATCTAATAATGTAGCATATGTTGAATGAAATAAAATTATTGACTGTGAAAGGTTTTGATCATTTAACATGCAGTCTTAGGCTGAGGGACAAGAACGTAACTGCACAGAACTGTGGGCAAGGAAGCGCAACAGGATAAAAAGGGCTGAGGATGAGAGGGGAAAGGGGAAACTGAACATCAAGGCAGAGGGAGGGAGAGAGGTAGACATTTGGAGGGGTGGGAGGTGAGTAGGTCAGGGAGGTGGGTGGTGGCTGCTGGGTTTAGTGCAGTGGAGTCAAGCTGCTGTCTGGCCTAATGTACCCACAGTGTGATTGGCTGAGATTGCTGGCCTGCATACTTGATACCAGGCTCTGCTCTAATCGTCCTTTTCCTGTAGCTGGGCTCGGACAACGCTCCTTTCTCCTTTTATCTCGCCCTGCTCTGCTCCACGCTCAGATCAGGTTGCTAAAAGAAAAATGCCGCCTGCCACCAGCTCTCCATTTATTTACCCCTTCACTATTCACTTCTTTCTCACAAACTACTGCTGCAATCGTCCATTTTCTTTACTATTCTAGCTGCCACCTGTATTCTCTCTGAATATTTCAGCCCTGGACTGGGAAGAACCACTACTTCCTCATCTATTCAGTATAAATCTTCCTGTGCAACTCTGGAGGCTGACACAAGATGGCTACCAGCAGATAACAAGACAGGGACCTGAGGCAGACACACAGGGAGGCAACTTGATATGTTGGAAAAAACATGAAAAGACACTGACAGGTATTAAAAATATATGATAATAATTGCAAGAAATGAACGCTGATATATTTGTGCAAAGCTGCCAATACCTAACAACACTTCTTTGTATTATTTACTGTGCATGCAGCCAAATTAATAAATGTTAGTTCCATAAATTTCTGGTTAGTTGCTCTAATACATATTTTTTAGAAGGAAATTTATTTTCTGCATGTAAATAACTAACATTAATATTTACTTAGTAAGCTATATATATATATATATATATATATATATATATATATATATATATATATATATATATATATATATATATATACATATTTTTTTTTAACAATTTCTCACAATCTGCTATGACTTAATCTTATTAAGAATAAGCATACGATTGCAAGTCTTGGTTTTTCTAGTATAATAATTAAACCATGAAGAATTTCTGATAAACTGTTCTGTTGCTCAATTCTTATTTTAATACCAATTTTGCTGTTGTAATTTCTCCTACCTGCAATTAAATGAATTAATGAAACTAATAACTATAATTGTTGAAGCAGAATGTTGCAACATGTCCCTTGTAATTTTTTGTTCTTTTTTATTTCTATAAAATATTATATAATATATAATGTAAGTACAACATAAGTGTTATACTATTCAAACCCCTTGTGATACTTTCTCCCCACATCTCTCAGCAGTTACATTAATATGATTAATTATCTTCAATCCTGTGGTAGCACTTGGTCCAGGTTAGGAATAGATACCTGGGCTTGGTTTAATATAAGAGTCCCTAAAGATACGAACAAGTAATATTTTAAGTACCAGAGATATGTGTAAGACCTTAGAATGAGCTATTTGTATTGACAGAGCAGGATGCCCTTTACCACTGGCATTTTTCTACAGTTACTCCAAATGAACTTCATCGCTTTCTTCTTTTTTTTTCCAGTTTAAGGCTGGTAGCCTCCAGCCTTAAGGTATCTCAGCTACTATAGTATGTTTGAGTGTATCCCTAAGTTATTATTCCTAGACTAAAAGAAAAAAAGCTTGGTCTAATGGGTTTTAGTCCTTTTAGTGGCCACGATAGGGTAGGGTGAGGTGAGGGTTGTTCAACTGTTTGCCATTTTTCACCACTAGATGCCACTAAATATTACAAACTGTACCTTCCTAGAACTGTTATCACAGGTGCAAATGCCAGTCTCTGGGGACAAAGTTGAGGATTTCATGAATTCATCATTCACCTCTACCACTTCCTTCCAACTGAGGAGACGGCAGTAGATCTGCTTTTCCCACCATAAAGCTTACGTGTATCCATAGTTTGCTAAAATGCACAATGGCAACATTTTACTCAGGCGACTGGGTGGAAAAGGGAAATGTAAACATATGTATCTGACCAAACAATCAGAGCGTTTGTGTTTCTGTTAAAGACTGTCTTGTGCATTTGGTATTCCATCCTCTCCTTTCCTATCTAGTGTCCTACATTGTCCTGTCCTGTTCTGCCTTCTCCTGTGTTAAAGCAGAGGAGACAGAGCATTGCAGGGGCCAGGTGTTGCTGTGTGTGGATTCTCAGTGTCACTGTGCACAGTGGGAGGACAAAGACAGTATTGAGGAGGGAGGCATGGAGCAGGGAGCAGCACAGGATACTCTTACAGACCGGCTAGTGTTTGTGCCAAGTCCACCCTCCATACACACAACAGACACTGTGTTCAGTTTCTCCCCACTCCCAGCTTTGTCTTGTCTGGCTCTCTTTCTCTCCCTCTCATTCCCTTTACCTCTTCTCCTACTTTTTTTTTTTCTTTTTTTTTTTTTGTTTAGAGCAGGTTGGCTTGCACCGCAGTCTCCGCCTAGGGTGTAGATGAGAGGCTCTGATAGCAGAGGGTCTAAGAACAGACTTGAGCATTAGAGACCATTCTGTAAACCTTGAGGACACAAAGAGGTAGAGACTGGAATGAACTTGAGAGAAACATGACACAGTCAAGTTGCACTTCAAACTGCCAGACAAAGGGCAAAGGGGAAAGTGAAAAGAGTAAGGGCAGGACTGAATTTAAAGTATTTTATTTTTAGAAAGCTGATTTGCACTTTGGAAAAGATTGAGGTCTCACTTTGGTTGCTTTCTCAGAAAACACATTTCTGTTTAGACATCCATGAAAAGATCAGATCTTGTTACATACAGAACTGTAGGTGAGAGTATCAGATTTGTGCTGATAGCATGAGGGAGGCATAAGACGCCTGAATACTCAACATGTGTTTGGAGGAAAATGATAACACACTTTAAAAAGGACACTTGAACAAAAGCCCTGTGAGCATGAGGAAGCCTTTTGCTGTCATGGTTACAAATTCCTTGGAGACCTTGGCACTTTGCCATGACAAACTTAATTGGCTGCATTAGTCTGATAATCAGGCTGAACGGCCTTTTCGGTACAACTCCATCATTCAGACCGGCACTGCCTTGTCTGTTTCACTGTGTTTCCTCTGTCTCCATCACAAGCTGTTGGTGGGTGACATGTGCACCATTTCTGACATTTCTTTTGCTTGTCATAAAGAAATTTTAAAGAGCCACTCCTCATTCATGTTGTAAGGCATAATACAATTTTCTGGATTCACTAATAATGCATTATAAATACATTTTCCACTAAAATGTTCAGTAACCTTGTTAAAACAGGATAAATATCCTTCCCTGCTCTCACTGAAAAATGTGCAATATGTAAATATGCAAATATTGCTAGTTTCTAAAATTTATCTGCAAGGTATCACATGTCTCCTGTGCTACATCTTTGTGCACTGATAAGTTCAGGTTCCATAGACCACAGTCAGCTCCAGCATTTTTGAGATTTCACATATCCTGTGTAATGGAGTGATTACTGAGACTTTGGATGATGAGAAACCCATCATATGTAACTTTGTACAGTCAAAGTCAATGATGACAGTTTTTAGGGGGAGGGGGGTTTAAGAATTGACTATTGTCAAGTGCATTGTTGACAAAATATGTTAATATGTAATTTTGGTCCTCTGAACATATTTAACCTTTGACATTTATATGGTAGGATTGGAGCTCTGTACATTACAGCTATGTTAAAACTGATGGAGTTTTGCTTGTGCTGTAACCACACAAACACAGAAGCTTTACAGTGCCCTTTTTCAGAGGAAGTTTAATCCATGCCTTTTGGCCTTACATTTCTTCTGTCATAAGCATAACCCTAATCCCAGCCCTGGGGGTTGCTAAAATGTTAAAGGGATTTTCGAAATGACTGTGTGTACATATACAGCAAATACTAGTCTAGTTTACAACTGTAGCTTCAAAGGCCCAAATAGCAAGTTTAAAATCATGACACAAACATGTTTGCTACTTCTAACTGAATATTGCATGCAGTTAAAGATGACAAATGATTTAATTAAGAAAATAAATAAATAAATAAATAAATAAATAAATAAATAAATAAATATATATACACAGTACAGGCCAAAAGTTTGGACACACCTTCTCATTCTTCGCATTTTCTTTATTTTCATGACTATTTACTTTGTAGATTCTCACTGAAGGCATCAAAACTATGAATGAACACATGTGGAATTATGTACTTAACAAAAAAGTGTGAAATAACTGAAAACATATCTCATATTCTAGTTTCTTCAAAGTAGCCACCCTTAGCTCTGATGACTGCCTTGCAAACTCTTGGCATTCTCTTGATGAGCATCAAGAGGTAGTCACCTGAAATGGTTTTCACTTCATAGCTGTGCCTTGTCAGGGTTACTTAGTGGAATTTCTTGCCTTATTGATGGGGTTGGGACCATCAGTTGTGTTGTGCAGAAGTCAGGTTGATGCACAGCTGACAGCCCTACTGGACAACTGTTAGAATGCATATTATGGCGAGAACCAATCAGCTAAGTAAAGACAAACGAGTGGCCATCATTACTTTAAGAAATGAAGGTCAGTCAGTCTAGAAAATTTCAAAAACTTTGAATGTGTCCCCAAGTGCAGTCGCAAAAACCATCAAGCGCTCCAACGAAACTGGCTCACATGAGGACCGCCCCAGGAAAGGAAGACCAAGAGTCACCTCTGATGCTGAAGATAAGTTCATCTGAGTCACCAGCCTCAGAAATCGCAAATTAACAGCAGCTCAGATTAGAGACCAGATGAATACCACACAGAGCTCTAGCAGCAGACACATCTCTACAACTGTTAAGAGGAGACTGCGTGAATCAGGCCTTCATGGTCAAACAGCTGCTAGGAAACCACTGCTCAGGAGAGGCAACAAACAGAAGAGATTTATTTGGGCCAAGAAACCCAAGGAATGGACATTAGACCAGTGGAAATCTGTGCTTTGGTCTGATGAGTCCAAATTTGAGATCTTTGGATCCAACCGCCGTGTCTTTGTGCGACGCAGAAAAGGTGAACGGATGGATGCTACATGCCTGGTTCCCACCGTGAAGCATGGAGGGGGAGGTGTGATGGTGTGGGGGTGCTTTGCTGGTGACGCTGTTGGGGATTTATTCAAGATTGAAGGCAACCTGAATCAGCATGGCTACCACAGCATCCTGAAGTGACATGCCATTCCATCCAGTTTGCGTTTAGTTGGACCATCATTTATGTTTCAACAGGACAATGACCCCAAAC